>NW_023494377.1:1410170-1726811 GCF_011100635.1 Trichosurus vulpecula
TCAATCTGGTTCTATCCTTCCTTTCCAGGATTATTTCGCATTACTAATCCTTCATTCATTCTGTTTCAGCCAAACTGGTTTACTTGCTGTTCCCTGAGCTCAGCATTCCATGTCCCATCCGTGGGCCTTTGTACTGCAGGCAGTCAGTCAGTAAGCATTTATTAAGCTTATATTGTGCGTGCTGAGTGTTGGGGACACAAAAAGAGGCAAAAGACAAGCCCCCGCCCTCGAAGAGTTGACAATTGGAAAGACAACATGCAAACAAATATATACGATTATTAAGGGGAAAATCTTGATTATTAAAATAAAATAAATTTAAATTTAAAATTTCATTTTAAATGAAATGAAAAGCACGATTACTAAAGAAAGTACAATTATTAAGGAGAAAAACCCGAAGTCATGAGATCATTTGTTTTCTGCTTTCAGTCTGCTGTTTAGAAATAATAAATTGAATTGAGGGATCAAAGAAACAGGAGAACTAGGAAATGGTTAAATGAAGAGGGGCTGGGAAAGGCTTCCTGGAGAAGGTGGGATTTTAGTTGGGATTTGAAGGAAGCCAGGGAAGTCAGTGGAGGAGGAAGAGCATTCCAGGCAGGGGGAACAGCCAGGGAGAATGTCGGGAGCCGAGAGATGGAGGGTCTTATAGAACATTCAGGAGGCCAGTGTCACTGGGTCAAAGAGTATGTGTTGGGAGTAAGGGGCAAGAAGACTGGAGAGGTAGGAGGGGGTTAGGTGATGAAGGGCTTTGAATGCCAAACAGAGCATTTATGTTTGTTCTTGGACACAATAGAGAGCCACTGGAACTTACTGAATAGGGAGGAGTGACATGGAGTTTATTGAATAGAGGGATGACGAATGGTTGTCTCGATGCCTGGAATGCACTCCCTCCTAATCTCTGTCTCTTAGAATCACTGGCTTTCTTCAAGGCTCAGTTTATAGGCCACCTTCTACATGACGCCTTTCCTGTTCCTCCTGGTTGTTGGTGCTCTCTTCCTTTTCAGATAACCAGAGCATCATCGATTTGGATCTGCAAGGGACTTTGGAGGCCATTGAGTCCAACCCTCTCATTTCCAGGTGAGGAAAATGAAACTGAGAAAGATTAAGTGATTTGCTCAGGCAAATGTCTGAAGCAGAATTCAAACTTAGGTCTTCCTGACTCCAAGGCCAGGGTTCCAGCCATATGTGAATCCATGTAATATCATCCCAGTAGAACATATGTTCCTTGAGGACCCTATTCTGTTTCTCACTGCTGTCTTTGTTTGGCCAGTGCCTAGCATAGTGCCCTACAAATAGCACGTACTTAAGGAGTGCCTGTTACATTGGATTCTACCCAAGGAATCATTTTTGCACTAGGAAAAAATAGAATTTATTACCAAATATAATCATTCATGCAAATTAATGCAGGCACATGGAACCAAGGATATAAAAGAAACAGACTCTGAGCAAGTAGTCTGCCTCTTAGGCCAGGAACTGCCCTTCCAAAGCTGCCAAAATCATGTTCTGAAGATATATTGCTCATCTTTTCACTTCCCTGCTTCAAGATTTACAATGGCCTTTTACTTTGGATTAATTCTAAAGTGTTCACCCTGACCTTCAAGGCCTCCACCCTGTGACCCCCACACCTCATCTTGCATGTTCCAGAGAAGACCATTGGCTTTGACAATTCCCAGCCCCAACACAAGCCAAAATACCCAAGTCCACAACCTTGCTTGAGCTGGCCCCAACTGGAAGGCCCTCCCTTCTCCTCTTTGCTGATGTATGGCCATTGTCTCTTTAAAAATTAAATCCCCCAATCTCCCTCCTCTGGGAAGTGTTCACAAATGAAGCCCACATCTCTGCTCTTTCCTTTCAGCACTTAAGAAAATCTCTCCTGGGAATTTGTTATATTGTTGATCCAGGATCCAAGCCAAAGAACTGTGTTAGATAGGAGGCTGGGTTAGAAGGTCCTGGTCCTTCCAGCCACAGAGAGCACGGTCCCACAAGCACAGAGCCACTTGATTCTACATGGTGCTGGAGTAGAAAGTGCTGTGGGGGGCTTCGAACCTGGTCCTCTACAATGGCTCTCATATGCCTGTGTGGCTAAATATTCCAATGGATCTGTGATCTAATCAATATGAATATTCCCTCCAGCAAACCACCTAGGGGGCAGTGTGGTACAGGGCAAAGTGTGCTGACTCTGGAAGCAAAAGACCTGGATTCAAATCCTGCTTCTGAGGCTGTGGGCAAGTCCCTTCCTGGGCTTAGTTTCCTCCTTCTGTAAAATGAAGGGGAGTGGGGCAGCTTGGTGGTGCAGTGGATAGAGCACCAGCTCTGGAGTCAGGAGGACTTGAGTTCAAGTCTGGCCTCAGATACTTGGTACTAGCTGTGTGACCCTGGGCAAGTCACTTCACCCTGTTTGCCTCACAAAAAAAATGAAAGGGAGTGGAACTTGATAGCTTCTGAGATTCCCTCCAGACGTAGATCTAGGATCACACCCAAGTGTGACCTTGGTCAAGTGATTTTACTTCCTGGCCCTCTTTTCCTTAACCTGTCAAATGAGGACTTGGTAGCCTCTAAGCTCCCTAAGCTCGACAGCTATGATCCAATGTATGACTGTTGGTAAATCACTTCACTACCGTGGGCCTCAGTTTCTTCCTTCTATAAAGTGAGGGGAGTGGTCTCAATGGCCTCTGAGATACATTACAGTTCCAGCTTTAAACTCTAAGATCCCAGGATTGCCTACCAGAGTTGATGATAGTTTTCCCATTCCTTCTCTAGAGCCCTTCCTTTGGGACAGCAGCCTGGTGTTGTGTTGACACACATTAAGAGTACTGTATTTGGAGTCAGAAAGACATGCCTTCAAATCCCTCCCCTGACACTTACTAGTTAGCTGTGTGACCATGGTCAAGTCACACTGAGCCTCAGTTTCCTCATCTGTGAAATGGGGGGAATGATGCTTGTAGTAGTTACCTCGCAAAGTTTGGGGAGCCTCAAATGAGAGAATGTAGGCTTTCACAAATCTTAACGCGCTGTAGGAAAGTCAGCCATTTCAGATGCTTACTTTCTCATCTTCCAAAAATCAGTAGGAATTACACAGATCAAGAGTGTCCTTGATGAAAGGATGAGAGGAGACCTGGCTCACAGACAGAAAGGTGTCAAGAAGACAAATTCTATCTGCATTTGTTGTTTGTTGACTGTCTGATCGGGTAAACACAGCCTTAAAGGTCGCCCTCCAATGAGGTGTGTCTAGTGCAAATGTTAGTATTATACAAGATTCTTTGATAAATGAAGCCACAGAAATAACTTTGTTCAATAACTTTGTCAATATCAAGTGAGGTAGGAAACGGAGACAGACCTGCATTCTCCAAAAGTGTTTGCCACTGTCATGGAGGACAGCAGTACAATGTCCAACTGGAAGGATCTCCCATAGATGGGGAGGTCCTCCACGTGCTCTTGTTTACAGGTGATATCAGTGCATTAAGCCCAGAAGTAGGATTTTGACCTCCTCAGTGAGATCTATGAGTATTCAAAAGATATTGGCTTAATCATCCACACTAGAAAAACTAAATGGATGAAAAATGCCTATTGTTGGAACAATGCCATGTCATTACATGGACAACTCATAGAACTAGTCCATCAGTACAGTACACTGTAGAAAAACAGTGAGCTGGGTCCAAAACTGAACAGGTTCAAGAGTGATGTGGATTTTCTTTAGGATATTGTCTAGACGTTTCAGTGACCCTAAGCAGCTTGCTGATCCCCAAACTTGTCTTTTGGCTACCATGTCATGCCATGTGGTCATGAATCTTGGAACACCAGAATCTTGGACTCTCAAGGAATAAAAATTGCTTGTTTAGTAGCTACTGAAAATGTGGGAGGAGTCTATGGTTTCTGAAGAATATCTAATAATTACTGAAAGCTGCAGTCCCACTTATCCGCTGTAACAAAGAATGAGCTGTTTCTGTGGGCCATTCAAGGTCAGCATGGCAGCTGACTCACTGGGCCTATCTTGCTGAAACAATAAATAAGTTCTTGAGCTGGGGGTGGGGCCCTTTATGCAGACTCACCATCAAACCTGAGAGCTGACTTTGCCTTCCTACCCTGCTCCAGAATCCTCACTGTACAAAGCATTCTGCTTTCCAAGTCCCAACTCTAGAAAGCCTTCCCTCCAGCAGGCTACATGGCTGTGGGAATGTTTGCAGCTCAGGAAAGGGTGGGCTGCTCCCTAAGCTCAATGAGTGCAATGGAAGCTAGTCTGTCGGTGGGCTTGATACCCCCTCAATCAAGAAAGACTTGGGGATGCGGGAATCATCCATACAGATAGCAGGAGCACAGAACAATATGTCTAATCCATTCTCACTATCATAGGAGCCATCTAATCCAACCCCCCCCCCCACTTTACAGAGGGAGAAGCTGAGGCCTAGGGAGGGGAAGGAACCTGTCCAAGGTCACACAGGTTGTTGTGTAAGAGGTAAATTTGAACCCAGGCCCTCTGATTCCAGAGCCAGAGCTCATTCCACTTTACACACTTGGCAGTATTTTTAAGAGCTTAAAGTAATTATTTACAAGGCTTTATGTAAAAATGATTGCTATGTGTATATATATGCATTTATTTATTCTTTCATCCATTTATTTATTTTTGTTTGCTTGTTTATTTATGTATGTTAACATAAAGTATCTGAAAAATAATTTGCAGGATAAATGGACTTGTTTGAGAACCCTAGAAACCTGCTGGCACAGAGATTCACACCTAACGGGATACGTCCAGCTCCAAGTCAGAGCCTTTCTCTTGTTCTTAGCAGATCCCTGACCTGGCAACATGAACTCCAAGCACTTACCTGTAGACAAGTGTTTTGCCTAAAGATTGGGAACTTGGGCAAATATTTCCTTCCTTCCTTCCTTCTCCAGCTAGAGATCTTTTCAGACATAGCCTAGCATAGTAGACAGGAAACTGGACTTAAACTCAGGAAGGCCTAGATTCAAATCCTGCCTTAGCCATTCACTAGCTTTGTGATTCTAGGCAAGTCACGTAATCTTTTTCTGTACCTTAGTTTCTTCACATGTAAAATATGGAGGCTGGACTGGATGGCCTCTAAGGTTTCTTCCAATTCTAAATCGATGTTCCTATGCCTTTCTTTAGCAGCATAAGGAACACCCAGTGCAGAAACTGCCTTCATTAATGCAGAACCCAAATCTCTGTGACCAGAGACTTGCCTGCCTTGGGCCAGTGACTTGCCTAGGGTTTTGCAGCCAGTGGGAAACCTTGAGATCAGGTCTTTCTTGCTGCTTCCAAGTTTGGCTCTCTAGCCACACCATAAAGCTGCCTCTTACAAAGGGAGCTTACTTTTAACAAATTAATTAATTAGGGCCATGTTTATACTTGATTTGCCAACTAAAACCACTCTCCTGTTTCAACTGAGCTCTTCAATTATTCCAGACTTTCTGCTGCTGTGAGAGCTTACTACAATTTCCCAGGCATAGAGAAATGCCTACCTTAGGCCAACATTCCTGGACCCCGGCTTCAGGGAAGTTAGGCACCAGGCTGGACTGGATCTAACAAATGATTTTCCTTCAGGTTTCATGGTACAGTGGGGTCTGAGCCTGCCTCTGCTGCTTGCCATCTCCATGACTTTGGTGAGCTCTCTGGGCCTCACCTCCCTCCCTTGAAAAGTGAGAGGACAGGGGTATTGGGCTTGGTGACCACTGAGGGCCCTCCCAGCTGCGTGATCTTACTGGGACCTTGGGCAAGCTGCTTCCTCCTCTCTGGGCCTCAATTTATAACTCTGTAAAATGAGGGGACTGTACTAGATGGATACTGAGGTCCCTCCATCTCTGAGCTAGGAGACATTAGCCCAGTGAATATTTGTTGGGCACCTAAGGTGTACCAAGCGAAGTTTCTAAACCTGTTCTGCTGAGTACCTTCCCAGACAGCCCATCTTGAGAATGACCCACAACAGATGCTAAGCCTTTACACAGTCACTCAAAATATCTTGATGTATCGATACCCACAGTCCCCTTCTGCTCCCTTCATGGACACAGCACACCAACTCTCACCCTATAGAGGGAAAACCACCCATAGAGTCACACACACACACACACACATACACACAAATGCATACACATACACATGCACACACGCGCACACACACACACACACACACACACTCCACTGCAGATATACTTTGTTTTTGAGATTGTGTCTTTCTTTTCACCCAGGCTAGAAGTTCAGTGACCACTCCTAATCCCAATCCTAAAATTGATTTGCTTGGAAGCTTTGACCCCCTCTGTTTAAAAAAAATTAATATTTTAATTTTTCCCCAGTTACATGTAAAACCAATTTTAACATTCTTTTTTTCAAATTTTGAGTTCCAAATTCTATCCCTCTCTCCCTCAGCTCTGTTGAGAAGGCAAGCAATTTGACATAGGTTACACATGTGACCTTCTCCATTTCTGCCCCGGCCCAGTTCATCCCATCCTTCGACAGCCTAGCGGCCCCTGATCCTGGGGGGCTGCCATATTCCTTCCAGACTTAGTGTGAACACTTGACTGGCTTTCGCCCTACCTACAACAGCTCAGAGCTCAAGTAATCCACCAGCCAACAGCAGCCTCCCTGGTAGCAGGAAGCCACAACGTCTGGCTTACCCATCTACAGAGATAGAGTTACTGTGTTTCCAGCTGTTCCTCCCTCAGAAACACATGTACACACCACACCCTGCCCCACATACATATATATCTTCACACATCCAGCCATCCCAGCAATCTGGATACACATGCAAACACACAGAGGCCAAGTTGGAAGGAATTAGAGGCTGACAGAATAATGAATGACATATTCGTGGGTGGGAGCTAGATCGTGAAGGGTTACTGAGAACACAGGCATGGTGAGGAGGAAACTCCCTTTTCCCATGCAGGTCGGCACCTGCTCTGTAACTTGATTTGGAAGTTTCTTGGGTGACACAGCCTCTAATGCATCACGGTTGGGACTTGACCCCATGTCTATTTGACCCTAAGGCCAACTCTCTAGCCGCTACACTAACCCACCTCTCATGGAATAACTCAACAATAACAGATGTAATAAAATAGGATATGCAAACCTCGGAAATATCTGCATTTCATCACTGCATGGAACTTCCACTGTGGGAAATGCTCTCTTGCAACAGAGATCCCAACTTAGCTGTGACCTTGTTTATAAGTCCTAGGGAGATGGGGGTTCAAGAGCTGCCTCTGGCACTGAATAGCCGGGTGACCATGGACAAGATGCTTAACATCTCTGAGCTTTAGGCAACTCTCTAAGACTGTAAGCGATAGCCAGGTTGTGACGTAACACTGGAAGGCATCAGTACTACAACAACAACAACAAAAAACAACAGGTCCTTGATGGGCCTGACTTTCAAGGTCCTCCACAATCTGGCTCCTGCCCATCTTTCCAGTCATATTTCATAGTATTTCCCTTCGTGAATGCCCTGTTCCAGACAAACTGGCCTACTCTATTGATTCTTGATTGATTATTAACTGTTCCCAGAACCCAATGCTCCACCGCCAACCTCCTATGGACAGAATGCCCTTCCTCTTCATCTTGCCCTCTCTTGGAATCTTTGGCTTCCTTCAAGGCTCAGGAAGGGTGTTTTGTCCTCCATGAAGCTATACTTTATCCCCCTTCCCCAGCTGTTGGTGTCCTCCCCCAGCCCCAGAATGCAACTCTTTGCGGCCATCTTTGCCCTTGTATCGCCGGCGTCCAGCACACACAACTCCTTGTACATAATAGATAAGTACTTAATAAATTTTTGTTGTTGTCTTTCAACTCATCGTAAAACCAGCTGTGCCAATGCCTTTATTGGTCTCTCTAAGGAGTACCTGTGAGTCAGCCTTCCACTGAGCTACAACTTCCTTTTGTCTTCTGGTTTCATTCACGGTGAGAATGTCAATATTGATATGGATCAGTTCCCTCAGTGGTATATCAACACGTTGGTCATCAGAAAAGGATCTCCCATTTAGAGCACCAATAGTTAAGTCAATATTTATAGAAAACTGAAAAACTGGGTTCCTTGGCCCCATCTGCTCCCTTTCCTAACACTGCATGGTCACTGTAAAAGTGGAGGGGGTTCCTTGGGGCTGAGGGTCATGGTGTATTGTTCTTTGCTCCACGGGTCTCCATGACTGATAGATTCACTATCTCATTGGTGATGAGCCCTCTGGAATTAGCTTAGCTGGTCTTAACACAGTCTACCATTAGGACCATACTTGTAGCCCTTCCTGCATGATAGAACATGCCAGAACTTACACTCCATTGACATAGCCTCTGAGAAACCCGGGGTCATCTATATTCCATGGTAAGATACTTGAGGAGGGCTTTCAGGATGTAATGAGTCATTAACTGAGTAGTAGGCAGGAGCAAACAGCCCAGTAAAAATGTCATGCTGCTCTGGTTAGAAGGCTGAGTCTGTGCCTATCAGGATTGGATTGATTCGGTACCTAGCACAGTACCTAACACATAGAAGGCATTTAACAAGTGTTTGCTGATCGACTGATTCATTGATTGCTGGCGACACTGATCCAATGATAACCAGTATCTGGGTATGCTCTCTAAGACCATATGCTCCCAGTCTATAGCATATAAGCTTCTTGAGCACAGGGACTGTCCCATTTTTGTCTTTTTATCCCTAGTGTCTGGCACATAGTAGGTGCTTAATAAGTAAATATTTGTTTATTGACTGATATCAACAAGTATCTTGTATGATACTTAAACAACTGACATTAAGGTAAAGACAGAGTCATTGATTGGTCTGTCTAGATGGACCAGGTTTGCCCTGTTGGTCTTAAGTCATGCTGGCTGCCACCTCCAATTCTCTTTGAGGCCCAAAGAAGGGAAGGGACTGGCCCAAGGTCACATCTAGGATCTCAGGTAGAGCTGGAAGGGCCCTCATAGGCCATCATGTCCAACCCCCTTGTTTTACAGAGGAGGAAACTGAGGCCCAAGGTCACACAGAGGCAGGATTGGAACCCAGGACCTGTGACTCTAGAGCTAGTGCTCTTTTCACTATATCAAATAGTTTCCTGTTGAAAATGAATTACCTAAGGTCACACAGGTGGTAAAGGTCAGAGCCAGGATTGGAACACACGTCCTTTGCCTCCAAATCTAACAGTCTCTCCACTGTACTCAGTGCCTTCCCTGAAGGTACTGACTGTACTAGATACCAAACACAACTAGTTAGATGGAAAACCTCTATCCATCAGTGTGTGCATAGAGCCCTGCAAGGACAAGGATAACATGTTCTCTAACCCTTCTCCCTCCCCGGGACCTAGCATAGTGCTCTTCAGACGCAGTAGATGCTCAAAAACTAGTTCACTGTTTGATGTTGCATGACATTGGGCAGATTGCTCTACATTTGCTCAGTTTCCTCCTCTGTCAAATGAGGGAGCTAGACCAGGAAATCTCTAAGGTTCCCCTTCCAACTCTGACATGCTCTGCCACACACAGACCACCACGCAAGTGGGTAGACAGATTAATGGGCTTGGGAATAACAGAGAAAGTGGTTGAGTGGATATGTAAATGGCCCACAAGTTAGTACAATGGAAAGAATCCTACCTTGGGATTTAGAGGATTTGGGTTCAAATTCCACTTCTGATATGGTGTGGCCTTGGATGGGTCACTTCTCCATGGGCCTCAGTTTCCCCTTTGGTAAAAAGGGGTGGTTGGACTAGCTGGCCTTTGAGGTCCCTTTCAGATCCATATCTAGGATCCTGTGTGTGACCATGGGCAAGTCAAGCGCTCTGGGCCTCAGTTTCCCGCTGTGTAAATTGGGGGGGCGGGGTTGGGCAGGGGGCCTCTGGGGTCCTTCCTAGCTCTAAAACTGTGCTCTTGTTGGAGAACATTACTCTGGTGGCGCCTTACTAGGTTTCCTAGGGAGAAGGTCCCCAAGGACATTTGAAGGCCCTCACACAGCTCTCTCCTTTGGCCCTCTGACAAAGCACCAGCTAACCTTTAGCACCTGCCAGCAGCTTCACTCCGAAGATTCTCCCAGTCCTGCTATGCTGCAAAGTCCTGGCCTTTGCTGCAAAGAATCCTGGGCATTTTCAAAGCTGAACCTTTGGTGAAAGACACAAAAGCTCTTTCCCTGTCATTCAAGACCAATCCCCAAATACCCAGCCTGCCCAAAAATAACCCTTTGGGGGGGCCAGTCTGAAGCCTCATTGTATCAGGAGCAAGGGTAGGGTCATAGATAAATAGGCACCTAGCTCTAAGGCTGGAAGGGGCCTTGGAGGCCAGCTAGTCCAAGCCCTTCACTTTACAGGAGGGGAAACCAAGGCCTAGGAAAGGAGCAGGGACTTTCCCGAGGTCACACATAGGATTCAAGACCTACAGCTGAAAGGGACCTCAAAGGCCAGCTAATCCAACCCCTTTACCCTATAGGAGGGGGAACTGAGGCCTAGGGAGGGGCAGGGACTTGAGCAAGGTCACACAGATATTGAGCATCAGCAGTTCTTTCTGTGAGGAAGGATTTGACTCCAGAGCCAGAGTTCTTTCCACTCATCCATGATGCCACCATACACACGCATTCACTAACAGTCTCCAAACTCCAACGTACAATTTGCAACTTCTGCTGAATCTACTAGTTCTGGCCCATCCAAGAATGAATCCTATTTGGGGATTGGGGAGCAGGGCAAGGCCACATACACACATCTGTTTCTTCATAGAGAGACCTTATTTATTGGTTTCTCAAGCTGTTCTTGCCCTTTGACTCATCTCTAGTCCTAGGTGAGCCTAATGTTTGGGCAGGAGCATTGGTCCTCCTCATCTCTCTCCCAGGTGGCCCAGGGCTAGGCACAGAAGGTCCAGTGCTCACCAGCGGGCTCCCTCCTCTTCTCCCAATCAAAACTTCCCAGTGCTGAAGTAAGCCTAACAGCCCCTGAGAACCAGGCCCTCTGTTTCGGGGATAGTGACCTGGAATATTCACTCAATGAATGCATATTTTGGTCTTTTCAAAGTAAAATCAGTGGTTGGGAAAGGAACGGATGGGGGATGAGACAGAAGAAGTGGGCAGATTGCCCAGTTCCATTTGGATCCACCAGCTAAGTTTGTGAAATCATTCTCTAGCCTTCTAGAGCTTTCTAATGAGCTGACCCGAGAAGGTGAAAAAGTGATTTTTTTCCTCTGGGACCTAGTTGTGGGTGAGAAGTTGGGGCTTCTTTTGTGAGGGGTGGGGTGGTGGTGGCTGCTGCTAGGCTCCTCCCCATCAGCCTTTCCCCTCTTCCTCCTCCCCTCGCTACTGTTTTCCTCCAGTTTCCATTTAAGAGCCTTGGTTTGGTTTGGTTGTATGTGCTGGCTGCCTGCCAGCCCGCCTGCTTGCCTGCCTGTTTGTCTGTCTGTCTGTCTGTCTGGCTGGCTGGCTAACTGCTGCAGCCTGAACCTTGTACCCATGTACAAACAGCTCTGGCTGGTTATGGGAGCCAAGGTGTGATGGGCGTGAGGAAGATGCCTTTCTCTCCCAAGGGGATTCACCCATCCTCCTGGTCATTAAGATCCCAGGAGTGCTAGCTGCTGGCTGCTAAACAAATTAGACTTTGCCTTCATGGGCATGTTCTGTCCTCGAGATCAGAGGCCCCTCCCTGACGTTTGGTTCATTAGTCATTACTCCCTGGCAGAGCCCTCGGGCACTCAGAGCAGGAGCCAGCAGCAAGAGCAGGCACAGGGCCTAGGCAGGGGGCTCCTTGCACACCCGGTGCTCCTGAAATGCTCATTAACTCACTAATGAACTAAGGAAAGCCTTTGTTGTACAGCTGGAACAGGGTCTGTCCAGGGATGGCGTGGCTTCCATGTTGGCATTCTGGCTTTGACGCTAGGCTTCCTATATTCCACCAGGGGTGTCTTGTACTCCATACTGATTCTCTGGAGCACATGTATCACCGTCTTCAAGGTAGTAAGTGGCTTTCTTCTAGCTCAATCCAGAAGAGCTTGAACTGGATGCCTCTAAGGGTCCTTCCAACTCTAAAGCTATGATTATCACACCTCAGTCTGAGTCTTAGCTCCAACCCACTTACTAGCTGTGTGACCTTGGGCAAGTCAACTAATCTCTGAACCTGGAGAACATGAGGGATTATCCAAGATGGCAGGCCTGAGGGGTATACCACAATAATAATGCTAATAATAATCATGGTAGCTAACATTTCTATATAACTTTACAAATGTAATCTCATTTGTAACACAACAACCCTGGGAGGTAGGTACTATTATTATCTTCATCTTACAGATGAGGAAACTGAGGCAGACAGAGGTTAAGTGACTTGCTGAGGGTCACACAGCTGGTAAGTGTCTGAGGTAGTATTTGAACTTGGGTCTACTTGACTTCAAGTTCAGCACCCACTCTACTTGGACACCTGTCTATTGTAATAAAGAACCCTGGCTCACACTTGGTTAGGGAATCAGGGTAGACACTGCCTCACCCCCAACCAAAGACTTTCAGATCAGTATGGTAGTAGGCAGTAGGAAAAGGGCTGGATTCCAAGGCAGAGGACCTGAGTTCAAATTACGGCTCTGCTAGTGACTATCTGTATAACTGAGGGTAACTCACTCCCCCCCCATACACACCCTTTGCCTCAGTTTCCCCATCTGTAAAATGAGAAGGTGGGACTAAAAGAACTCCGAGGGCCTCTCCAGTTCTAGATCTAGGATCCTATGTGAGACCTTAGAAAAGTCATTTTACCTCCAGGGCCTCAGTTTCCCCATCTATACGATGAAGGAGTGGGTTAGCTGGCCTCTGAGGTTCCTGCCAGCCTTAGAACTATGACCACTGTGTATAAAACATGGAAATGGTTGGGGGGGCTGTGGCTCTCATCTGGATTCACTGAAACCAGAAAGACATTTGTGGGGAGGGGAAGTGGGAAGAAGCAAAGGGATTCTGTTTACTGCAAAGTAGGCTAGCATGACAGAAATATCCTCCCCTGCTACTCCTACATAATTTGGAGTTTAGCTCCTGGTTTTTCTTCTCCATTCGGTGGCTGAGGGAGCCACCTCCTTGGGTCACACCTGGCACCAGAGATGTTGGATTGCGCTTTTGAAATGCAGTGCAAACAGGAAAGGGGCAGGAGGAGATGAGGCCAGACGTTTTCCCAATGGTCAGAATGGGGGTGGGGCGGAGAGCAGAAGGGAATGGAGTGTGAAAATTATATGCCTTGACTTTGCTTCTCAGCAAAAGCCGGTCGACAGGCATTTATCAAGTGCCTACCATGTGCCAGGCACCGTGCTAAATGCTGGGAATACAAACAGGTAGGCCAGATGCTCTACAGCTGCTACTTTCTTGAGTACCTAGCTTGATGGATACAAATAGGCAGGTTTCTCTCTCTCCTCCCTTTTCAGGGTAAAGCTCTTGAGCAGATTCACAAGATGTCAGGCAAATCTTTAGGTCTTGATTCACAACTAAGGTAGGATGAATGGGACTCTGTCCAAGGGCACAGAAATAATAATAGCTAACATTCTGGTAGCACTTTAAGGGTTGGATAATGCTTTACATATATTATCACATTTGATTTCCACAACAAATTTGTAATATAGGTGCTACTATTGCCCCATTTTGCAGATGAAGAAACTGAGGCTTGGTGAGGCTAAGTGACTTGTCCAGGGTCACATAGCTAATAAGTGTCAGGGGTGGGATTTGAACCCAAGTCTTCCTGATTCCAAGTCCAACACTCTGTCACCTATGCCAAGCTGCTTCCCCCCCAAATTTGCATAAACACTCCCTCAGTAGTAGAAACAACTGAGTATAGCACTTTTTTTAAAAAAAAAAAACAACAGAGAATAGGTAGTTTAAATAGGAGGCTACCCAGTACTCACATAGTTAATAACAACCATCTGAGAATTAATATAATAACTTATCTCCCCTCTAAACTGGATTTGGCTCAGTTACTTCTTACAATATTTTTACATAATGAATTACAAAGAAGATTTGAAAGCACTTTCATGCTGCATGCCCCAGGTGCCAAAACTGGAACTTATGGCTCTGGTTAGGTACACTCCATCCTTGGCCACAAGCCTGTCATTCCTATATTTGAAGCTATCATCCAGGAATCTGAATCACATCCTCAGACAGGATCTTTATAGCTGGTTACTCATTTCTCAAATATATCTTTCTCTTCTAAAGCCTTTGCTTTCAATCAGCAGCAAATATGGAAAAATTCCCTATGCCTTGATTGTCTTCAGTCTCTGGCTCAGGACTTCACAATCCCTAACCCTCTAGGGATTATTTCCTGAGACCTAGGGGAGAGTATCACTCCAAAAGGAAAGAAGAGCATTGGAGTCAAAAATAACTTTGAAACAGACACCTAGAAATGACTGCAACTTTAGCATATGGTGGTAGCTGACCTTTGGAATATCACTTTAGCAGCTGTGTGGAGAAGTTAGAGTCTCAAAGCCGGGAGACCAATTAGGTGGTTACTGCCATCGACCAGGTGAGAGGCGATGGGGCCTAAATTAGGGCGGTGGCTGTGTGAGTGCAGAGAAGGGGACAGAATGTGACTCTGTGGAGGTAGGATCTCTAAAACTTGGCATCCCATTGGGGATAGGGGTGGGAAGAGTCTGGGATGACTCCAAGGCTATGAATATGGTTAACTGGAAGGGTGCTGGTGCCTCCCATAGAAATAGGAAAGTTTTGAGGCAGGGGGGGTGGGTTTAGGGGGAGGATAGAGTTCTGTTTTAGATGTGTTGAATTTAAGCTGCTGATGGAAAATCCAGGTGGAGATGTCTAGCAGGGAGTTGATGTGGGCCTGGAGTTAGGGGGGTGGGGTTGTTCTCCCCGTCTTCAGCATTTCCCTTCTCCTATTCATCCTCCATACAATCTCCAAAATCATCCCAAGACACAGGTTTGACCATGTCATTTCCTGGCTCCATATTACTTTGAGGAGAAAATCTCAATTCAGCCTAGCATTCAAGGCCCTCTGCAGCTGGACAGAGCTTTATCTCGTCCATCTCGTATCACATTACTTTTCTTTATGTACTCTGTGCTCCCACCAGGCCAGCCTACTGGTTGTTTCCTGGCCTGTCATGCCATCTTTTTGCACAGGCTACCTCCCATGCCTGGAACGCTTTCCCTCCTCAATGCTAACACGCAGAATCCTTATGTGCCTTCAAAGCTGAGCTTGGGCATCATTCTGCCATGAAGCCTTGCCTGGTGCTAAAACTTGCTGATGTTTTCTCACTCCTAATTAAAGGGGCCATCCCTTGACTCACTTCTTAAAGAGGCCTATTCACTGAATGGGCGTTACCTCACTCTCAGTGAGTACATGAAAAGACCTTAGCCTAAAAGGGCCAGGGTCTCCCATTGCATCCTGGGCCATCTCCAGTCATCCTGATGAATTTCAGGCCACTGGACCCAGATGGCTCTGGAGAAGAAAGTGAGGCTGGTGACCTTGCACAGCCCTCCCTCACTCAAATCAAACTGAACTGCAAGTCATGTTATCATTTCCCTGATGTCATGGTCTTCTTCGAGAATGAAGGACAAACACAACAACATTTTCTCACTCCTCAAATAACCTTGGATTTAATCAGTGCACACACTACATGACAGATATGAGGAGGAAAGGATTCTTTCTTTCTTTTAGAGAGTCGCATGTCCCAAACATAGCAGGTAGGGCTCAGTATATAGACTTGGGAGTCATTAATGTGGAAATGATCTTTAACCCCATGAGAATGGATGAGATCACCAAGAGAATGAGTACAGAGGAAAAGACAAAATGTCCCCAGGTCAGAGCCTTCTGGGTAAGGAGATGGATGATCCTGTAACAAAGACTAGGAGGAGAAGAAGCAGGAGGGACCACCCTTTGAGGCATTGTGATCAGCATTGGGGTATAAGGTTTCTGGGGCCCTAAGGGTTCTTGCTGAGGGAGAGGGGAGTATATCTCGCCCTCCCCCCAACAGGTTGATGAAATGACAGATCATAGGTGTACTGAAGGGTATATGACAAGCACAATGCTGGGCCCTCTCAATAGGACTAAAGCATGGAGGAACTATGAGGTGATCTTCTGCCTCTACCCAGCACTCAGCAATGAAATAGTATGGTCTGGTTGGGGTGCCACCAGAATGATGTGGCTAAACTGGCTGAGAGCAAGGCTCTGACCCATTCCCTAAAGGACTGATGCCTTGGGGGGCCCATTGGAGCTGCTCAATCATCTGGCCACAGACTCTAAAGTCTGTTCATCAGTCTGATAAGTGGGTCATAAGAAGGCTTGTAGGGAGCCAGGATGGATGATGGAGGAAAACTCTATACCCTGGCCCTACCATTGGGAAAACAGCTCCAGGTGCACCCTACTGAGAGGGGGCAGCAGCATTGACCCTGCACAGCAGGCACAGGATTCAAGCGAGGGATGGAGAACTGAAAGCCCTAGATGATGTGAGTACCCACTTTTCAAGAGTGAGAGATATTTCCAAAGCCTAAGAACCGGAATAACTTTTCACTGGGGAAAGAGAAGGCTGGTAAAAACTCAGAATAACCACGCACTAGCTTATAGGCTCATAGGATCACAGGATGGAAGCTGTCCTAGGAGGCCATTGAGTCTAACTCTCTCATTTTACAGAAAAAAAAAACTGAGGCCCAGGGAGGGGAAATGATCTGCCCAAGGTCACACACAGGATCCTAGATCTAGAACTGGAAAGGACCTCTGAGGCCATCTAGTCCAACATTTTACAGAGGGGGAGACTGAGGCCCATGGAGGAGAAGTAACCTTTGCAAGGTCACCTGTAGGATCCTAGAACTTGAGCTGGAAGCGACCTTTGAGGCCATCTAATCTAATCTCCTCATTTTACAGAGTGCGGAACTGAGGCCTAGGACTGGGAAGGGACTTGTCCAAGGTCTCACAGAGTTGGGATTTGAACATTTACATTTGTAAATGTCAGACTTGGGATTTGAAACATGATCATAGATAGGATTCTCATTCTAGAGCTCTAAGGGACCCCAGAAGCCATCTAGTTCATCCCTCTCATTTCACAGAGGAGGAAACTGAGGCCCAAGGAAGAAAAAGGACTGGCCCAAGCTCACGCAGCTAATAAGAGCCTCAAACTTCAATCCCAGTGTTCTATCATCCCACACTTCTTCCCCCGCATGAAATGATTAATTAATGGAGAAAATAAAATAATTTATTATTATAATAAAAAAACTCCCATTCTAGAGGCTTAAGGTTTAGAAGTCACTTTCCTCACTGCAAGTCTGTGAGGTTGGGAATGCACTGGTTATTTTCCTTTCAATCCTTTCAGTCATATCTGACTCTCTGTGACCCCATTTGGGGTTTTTTGGGCAAAGATACTGGAGTGGTTTGCCATTTCCTTCTCCAGCTCATTTTACAGATGAGGAAACTGAGGCAAACAGGGTCTATTGACTTGCCCAGGGTCACACAGCTAGGAAGCATTCAAGGTCGGATTTGAACTCAGGTCCTCCTGACTCCAGGTCCAGTGTACTATTCACTGGACCACCTTAGTGAATAGGAAAATAGCTAGAGGATAAAAATAGAAGCAACATCCTTGGACAGAATCCTAAGAAATGCAGGTTTGATATGAAGAACAAGGAAAAGGAGAGGTGGAGGAAAAATGGTGGCTGCTCTCAAGAAATGTAGAATTCTCCAGTTTCAGTCTGATACTAATCCTGCCTGCTGAGTAGCTTGGGGAAAAGTAGAGCGTCATAGGTGTAAAAATAGGAGGTTATTCTTACACTTGGGGTAAGGTTGGCAAAAGGGCATGGAAGCTTATGTCAACATGAGAAACAACATTTTCAAACACATGTGTTGCTGCCCTCTACTCTCATGCCTTTTGAGGATCTGGTGAAGGGACTGGGTAGGTTTTGGGCTTGGAGAAGGGTGGAGGTGGGGGCAGTGGTGGGATTCAAATAAATTAACAACCGTTCTCCATGGAACCAAGCCGAGGCACCGCCGCTGCTAACAACGGGTTCGACAAACTCAACTTAAAATTAGGTACCAGTTCTGCTGAACTGGTGTGAACTGGCTGAATCCCACCACTGGGTAGGGGACACCAAATCCCAGAATCTGTGGGTTGGGAGGAACCTTTGCAGCCATGTCGTCTGACCCATGCTTGAAAGGAACCCCTACTAGAACACATTGGGCAAGTGGATGGCCATCCCCCGCTTGATGCCCTCCAACAAGGGAGAAGACACTAACTCCCAAGGAAACCCAATCCACTCTGAGGTAGCTCTCATAGTAAGGAAGTTTTGCCTGACATCAAGTCTTTATCTGCTCAAAACCTTTCACCCTAGAGTTGCTTGACGGTACAGGAGACAGCCTTGGTGTAGGAAGTAGGGGATGGCTGGAAAATGGGGTGTGTAAGTGTACATGGGTGTGGGTAGGTGGGATGTCACAGAGGAAGTGGGTCAGCGACATTCTTGCCCAGACGCTGGTCATTCTAGATCTGGGTACAATCGTGGGGTACTGCAAGGCTGATAATATGGTACCAGATGAGAACTTGGGAAAAGATGACGTTTAAAAACCCAAGCTAAGTCACCGTTGGTCAGCCTCTGCATTTTGGTTCCGACATTTTGGTGGCAACAAGGGATGCTTTATGGAAGGATTTGTCTCTGTTCTTAACCTCAAATATTAGGCATGTATCCTCATTAACTCACCCTGGATACTTTCCGTTATTTTTTTCTAAACTTTCGAGGAATTCATATCTATTTTCAGTGTATATCACCTCTTGGGGCTAATGGGCACCATAGTTTTACAGTCTCCTGTATGAAGGAAAACTTTCTTTCATTTGGACAAAATTTGTCACCTTCGAGCTTTAAAAAAGGTGAGCCTTGGTTTCCCCCTCTGTAAAATGAGGAGGTTGTGCTAGATAGCACCTGAGATCCCCTCCAGCTTTGGACAAGTCACCTTGCCTCTCTGGGTCTCAGTTTCCTCATTTGTAAAATGAGAAGGTTGGACTAGATGGCCTTCAAGGCCCCTTCCAACTCTTGCTCTCTGAGCTTTCAGTGTGTCGGGATTTGGTTCAAAGTCATTTGAAACATCAGTCTAATTATTCTACTGGCCTACCGCTTGAAAGAATTAAATATTGCTGCATATAACTAACATCCAATTGCTGGGAGTAGAGGGACTTGACCAAGAAGGACTCCTAATACTTGCCAGGAATGAAGGGCAGCAACCAAGATCAGAGCTATTGAAGGTGGCATTACAATGGTGAGTTTCAGAGAGGAGTAGAGTCTGACCTTTGCCTTCACAAAAGCAATATCCAGGACTGTACTGTGAGTCATAGGGACTGTACAGGTTCCTGGGATAGGGGAAAGGGGAATATATTTAAAGAGAGAAATTGGCCCTGATTCTGGCCTCAGTTGTGAATATATATGTATATATACATAAAGCCTATGCTTTGTTCAGTGCCTTATGAAGTTGAATGTTTATGAAAGTTCATTTGGGGAGAGAGTACCATAAACTACCATTTGTAGGTGTTACCTGGGTGAGGGAAAAAGCCAGAGAAGTGAAATGTCTCCGAAATATACCTGGGCAGCTTAAGTGACATACTTAAGAGAGGGATGGCTGTGATTACTGAGACCAAAATTCAGAGCTCCTGACTTTTTTTTTACCTGGCCTGGTATTGTTTCCACAACAGTGGTCATCTTTTCTATCATATCTACCTCAGTCTTCATCTTTCAGTCTATAGAGTCTTTTAAAATCTATTTCTCATCTTTCTGGGGACCACAGCTGCTGGATGAGAAAAACTGGAAACCTCCTTCCCATTCAGAACTAAAATTTCTCAATGGATTCCTGGGGCTAGATTGAGCTGGCTAGACATTGTGGAAACAGGAAGATACGCCTGTGTCCTCGGGCCTGAAGGGGCTCCCTCTCCTAGTCTGAACATAAGGGGTTTCTGATTCTGGCATTGACTGTCCTCTGCAAAGTCCTGGCCAGATTCCTGAGCTGAGCTCCCAGACCAAAGGGAGAGGGACTTCTGGGGGAAGGCCAGAGTCCCTCTGGGGAAGCATAAATAGCTTAAGTTGCCAGAAGGCCCCATGCAGTGGGCCTTTTAAAAAGGCAAATCTCTTGGTTCCAAAAGAAACTGTCACAGGCTTTCTGAAGCTAGTGACTTAGTATGAGCAAGATTTTAGGGTGAGGGCTCCCTAATAGCCAAATGGTCAACCCTGGGATTAGTCCACTAAGCTCTTCAGCATAATGGAGCCTAAGCCCAGGTCCCTTAGCTCTTGATTAGGGTCAGTTGGCCATTTTGGTTGCCTATGAGCCACTTGATTTGGTTGCATTGGTTGAGGTATCTCCTCTGGGGCTCCATTTATGTCTGTTATGGCCTCATGGGCCCAGATAAGGTCCAGAAAAATCTAGCCTCAAGAATCCATAGGAAACTGGATTTGTTGTATCCTCTTTCTCCCTTTCCTTCTCTTTGGGGTCAGGTTCATTGGCATGTGTATGTATGTGTATTTGCACATGTATGCATATATGTATGTATGTATATGTGTCTTTTTTCCTTCTTAAACTTTTTTATCAATGTCCTGTTTTTACAGTACCATCATTTCTGAATATATCCCTCCCCAATCCCTTACCCAGAGAGTCATACTCTATAACAAATAAAAAAGACAGAAAGTGATTCAGCAAACCCAACCAACATATCAACTTCAGTTCTATAGAGTATGAAACATTTCTCACCTATTCTTCCCTCACTTCTTCCAAGAAGAGAGGCAGTATTGTGTTTCTATGTCTTAATCAGCAGGATTCTCTGGGGGCATCTTCTAGTTGTCTCCCCACCCCCCATAGGGGCATGCTTGTGCAACCTTCCTCCAGGACCACTGGGGTTTTGGTGCCTGTACTCCCAAGCTAGCTGGAGAGGTGCCCCTCTAGGGAACTCCTGCACCCCCTGGAGGTTGCTCTTTAGCTACTTCTCTTCTCTCTTCAAGTTGGGACAGAGAGTTAAGGACTTGGAGAGTTAGAGGTTATCATTGAGAGTGTTGTTCTGCAAACCCTGAAGCAAATGGCAACATGAATAGTACTTATTATCATTATATAAGGGTTTGGAGTATGACTTCAGTGGAAGAACCCAAGGAGGCACCATAAAAAAGTGATAAAAGAGTTGGAAAATAAGATTGAATGGAAACCTCTTTCCTATTCAGAAGGAAAAACTAAAGACATAAAGATTATTTAGCTTTGTGGCAGGAAAGCACTGGAAGCAAAGCTGGTGCCTGTTGATTGGGGAATGGTTAAACAAATTGGGATATGTGAATGTAATGAGATATTACCGGGCCATAAGAAATGATGAATATGAAGAATTCATGGATGCATAGGAAGACTTAGATGAGCTGATGCAGAAGGAAATAAGCAGGACCAAGAAAGCAACATACGCGATGACTATAACAGTGTAAATGAGAGTAACAGCAAAACCAAAACCAAAATTAAACAGCGTATAACTCTATGTATGTATGTAATGATCACATTTGGCCCCAGAGGTGAGGGGCTGGGGTTCCACAATATATGGTACAATATACGTGTTGCTTGGTTTTGCTGGACTGGTTTTTTTCCCTTTCTTTTGAAATCTTTATTACCAGGGATAGCTCACTGGGAAGGTGAGAGGAGAGGGCCATATTGAGAAATGAAAGTGATGTAAAAACAAAAGATATCAATGAAATAAAATATTTTTTCTTTAAAGAAAAGAGAAGGCTGAAGGATGACAATTATAAAAACATGAAGCTGGAAGGAGCCCTCCTGGGCCCCCAATCCCTCCTGTCCCAAAGCATACCAGACATATAAGGCGCCATCCTGGTTTTAATGACCTCGAAAGATTTCCCAGATTTTACTATAAAAAGATCTGCAAAAGTACTTTCACCTATTGCAAATATTCCATATAGATTGCTGTTTCCAACAGTTTTGCTTTTCCACTTAGCTCATAAGAACGCTGAGTTGGTCCACCCCCGTCTTTCCCATTGTCTCTCTCTATCGTCCTCCTGCCCAAATTATCAACTGGATCTCAGACACTTTTAGACAGTGTACCATTCCTACTGTCCCAGAGGGATTTCACCCCTTCTATAGTTACAACCATGTAACCACCGATAAATTAGTTCAGGGTCTAAGAACTTTCTTTGTCAAGAAATTCTTTCTGACAGCTAATCTAAATCCTTCATGATGTCGTTTGTGCTGGCTTTCTTTTGGGTCTCTTTTTGTCCTTTCTAAAAGGTGACTCTTCATATGCTTGAAAATGTTTGTTAACCGCTCCCCTTCCCCTGTTCATCCCATCACCTCTTCCCCAGGATAAATAACCCCAATTCTTTTAGGGTTACCTCACGATTCCTACCAATCCCATAAGCAGGCCTCCTGTCACATAAACAAGTTCATGGTTACTCCCAGCTCCACTATTTTATAAGCTTTAATCTCAACTACTCTCAGTCTTTTTTTGTCCCTTCCCTCTCATCTCCTCAATCATCATAGCTGTCTTTCTCTGTACCTTCTCCAGGTCACATGCCAGGAGTTTTCCAACACAGATAAATCCATGACATTTGTAATCTATTCTAAATTTATATCTCAGGCCATCGAAATGTCAGAATGCTGTCAGGTGTCCAGCTGGGGCACACAAAGGCTTCTGGTCACCCTCGCCATCAGGGACAACCTTATATTAAATGGTCAACTATTTGGTGTGATCTGGAAGATCTAAGAGTAGAATTTCCCTTTAAATATTTCCCCTACTGGTCTGTCTTCGACACCCTTCTAGAGTCATTCTTTGGGGTTGCCATGGTAGTTCCAGAACTCCTCCATCTTGGGAGTTACCAGTTCAGGGTTTTGGTTTCTTCGTACTGGATTGATGTAGGGAGATTCTGGTGAAGACTTCATTTCTTTCCAGGCATTTTAGCACCTTCTCTGCCACTTTTAGGCAATTATCTCTACTTTACTCACATATTCAAAAGGCTCTGTGATTGCATTGATTTGGAAGGGCCTGTCAATGCTACATCCCTGTCTGCCCATCCTATTTCTGCCTTAGTGGGATGGAATTTACCAATTTAAAAAAGATGACATTTAACTGTGAACAGATGTTGCTAACAGAAAGGTTGAATACTGAATAGCCTGAAGAAGGTGAGGCCACTGAATCCAGGGAAGGCTATGTAGGAGCCAGGAGAGGAGGGGGAGGGGCATGGAAGTTGAATTTCACCAGCTCTGCTCACTCCTTCCCTCTTCCCTATCCCATTACTCTTCTCCTGCTCAACCAAGGGTTCAGGGGGTGAGTTTAGCCAGGAGCGTGAAGGTCTCTTCTCTCTCTTATTCATTAAAGTCCTCGAAGTCAGTATTCTAGCCTAGGAGGGATGAGAAGGACAGGAAATCCAACTAACTATCCTCTTCTCCTCATCCCATAAAATGGACAGATTCTCACACACGGAGAGAACAGAATCATTTCTGCCTCACCTGGTACTCTTACCTGAAATGCCCATCTCCCTCCTCTCAAACGATCTCGATCCTACATATCCTTCGAAGGATACTTCCTCTCATGCCAAAATACTTTCCTTGAGGAATCCATTCAGGGAGCTCTCTCTTTGAGGAACTCCTATTCCCATTTTAGGGAAGACTACAGTTTAGCATTAATCACTCTTCTGACTTGGTTTTCTCCTTGCTACTGTCTTGTCTCCAGGTTCCCATAACACTCCTATCTCCTGTTCCCCCTCCTGCCTGGATGATCTCTCCTTCTCGGTCTCCTTTGCTGGATCCTCCCCACCCCCCCCCATCATGCCTGCTAACTATCGGTGTCCCCCAGGGCCCTGACCTGGGCCCTCTCCTCTTCTCCCTCTATTTCTCTCAGTGATCTCATCAGCACCCCTGGATTTGATTATCATCCCTCTGCTGGTGATTTTTAGATCTGTCCAGCCCTAACCTGTCTCCTGAGTTCTAGTCTTGATCTACAACTGCCTAATGGACATCTCAAACTAGATGTCTCCTAGACATCTTCAACTCAGTGTATCTAAGCCTGAAGTCATTTTCTTGCCCCACAAGCCCCATTTCTTCTTCATTTGCTTGGTACTGTTAAGGACACTGCCATCCTCCCAGTTGTCCAGGTTTACAGCCTAGGTGTCATCCCCAGCTCCTCATTCTCTCTTATCCCTCATATCTGATCAGGTGCCAAGTCCTATCATTCTACCTTATTACCATCTTTCACATAAACTCCCTTCTCTACTCTGATACTGCCACCTCCCTGGTACAAATACCTCTGGCTTAGACTATTGCAATAGTCTGAATGGTCTCCATGCCTCAGATATGTCCATTCTCCACTCAGTCATCAAAATGATATTCCAAATGTAAAGTCTGATCATGTCACTGCTCTAGAAATTCCAGTGGGCTCCCTATTTCCTTCAGAATCAAATCTAAAATCCTATATTTGGCATTCAAAGCCCTTTACAACTTGGCCCCTTCTGCCTTTCCCATCTTCTTACACTTTACTCCTTTCCATGTACTCTGTGATCCAATGACACTGGCCTCCTGACTGTTTCACCAACAAGACCTTCCATCTCCTGACTCCATTCATTTTCCCTGTCTGTTCCCCATGCACAGAACTCTCTCCCTTCTTATGTCCAACTCCTAGCTTTTCTGGCTTCCTTCAAGTCTCAAATAAAATCCTATCTCCTGCAAAAAAAGCCTTTCCTGGTTCTCCTTAATGTTAGTCCTTTCCCTGAGAGTACCCCAATTTCTCCTGTCAATATATTTTTTGTACATAGTTGTTTGCATGTTGTCTCCCCCATTGGATCGTGGATTCCTTGAAGGCAGGGGCTGTTTTGCCTTTTTTTGTATCCCCAGGGCTTAGCACAGTGCCTGACACATAGCAGGTGCTTAATAAATGCTGGTTGACCTGATCTGTATACTCTAGAGGGACATAGATAGGGACTAGACCTGAGATTTCACTAGCATTGGGAACTTCCAGGTGAGGAAACTCCATCTACCAGTGAAAGTTGGCATCTTCTCTGCGAATTCAACTTTAGAGAACTGCCTAGAACACTGAGAGTTTAGGTGACTTGCCCTGGGTCACACAGCCAGGATATATCAGAAGTGAGACCCAAACTGAGTCTTCCTGGCTACAAGGCCAATTCTTCAGCTTCTCTGCTAAGCTGCCTCTCTCGTATGTTCCACAGACCCTACTAAGGACATTGGATATTTTTTGTTTAATGCATACTAGATGCTCAATAAATTGTCTATACTTATTCGTCAAGTGGCTTATTTGCTTGAAGTGTGTTAGCCATCCACTAAAGGACAACCTAGGTTGTTACCTTGAGAAGGGACAGCTGATAGAGTAGAGCATTTGAAATTTTTTTTAAAATGTATTGATATCTTTTTTATTGACCTTACCAACATTTCCCAATGTATCTCTCTCCTTCGAACTCATAGAGAGCCATCCCTTGCAGGGGTGGGGGAACCTGTAGCCTCAAGGCTACATACGGCCCTCTAGGTCCTCAAGGGCAGCCCTTTGACTGAATCCAAACTTCGCAGAACAAATTCCCTCTAGGTCCTCAAGGGCAGCCCTTTGACTGAATTCAAACTTCACAGAACAAATTCCCTCTAGGTCCTCAAGGGCAGCCCTTTGACTGAATTCAAACTTCGCAGAACAAATTCCTTCTAGATCCTCAAGGGTGACCCTTTGACTGAATATAAAGGTCACAGAACAAATCCCTTTAATAAAAGGATTTGTTCTGTCAAACTTGGACTCAGTCAAAGGGCTGCACCCAAGGACCTAGAGGGCCATATGTAGCCTCGAGGCTGCAGGTTCCCCACCCCTGCCTTAGAACAAAGAATGAAAAAGATTTTTTTAAAAACCCAGCTCAGAAAAACAAACCAACACATCAAAAGTCTGACATTATGTACAGGGTCCCCCACCCCTAGTCCCTTTTCAAGCATAGTATTCTAATGCACCTTAGAATCTCACTGCTAAACATCCTATATACACCCAAATCTTCATAACAGCACTTTTGGTGATAATAAACAACTGGGGATAAATCAGGTACCTATCCAATGGAGAGAACAGCTAGGCACACTCTGGTAGATGAATGCAATGGAATATTGCTGCACCATAAGAAAGAATGGATCTGAAGAATTCTGAGATGCAGGAATGGATGCCGAGTGAAATAAGAACTGGGAAGACAACAGACGTGATGGCTCTAAGAATGGAAATGGAAAGAATCCCCAAATCCCAAAAAGAGCCCACAGAAACTGATCACTGTGTAATTATAACGACCAGGCTTGAACCTCAGAGAAGAAGTAATTGCATCTCCTCCCTTTCTTTGGTAGAGGTGGGGGCCTATGGGTGTGAGCTAGTAGATATACCATCAGGTTTGTTTGAGAGAATGGCTTTTTTGGTTTTTGTTTTGGCTCACTGGGTAGGGGAGTGTGGAGGGGTATATTTGGAAATGTCATTTAAAAACAAAAGAGATTGCTGTAATTCATTTTGAACATAATTAATCAAAGTCTTCTAGGAGCAATAAAATGTTTTGCTGTGAGCAGAAAGACTGAGAGTTCAATCTCAAAGGTAGGGTACAGCCTGAAGAAGGCAAGGACACTGGAAGAAGAGAAGTCGTGCTCCCCTCCAGTGAGAGATTAGAGGCACAAGGATCGTTCTGTGTCTCCTTGCCGATTACTGTGGCATCGGGGCTTTGCTGGCCCTTCTTGTTACACCACTTCCCCCAGAAGGTACTCAAGGACCCTTGTTATGAACAAGATGGAGCTCTGGCAGTGGAGGTCCTTGGGGAAGTCCTAAGGATGCTGAGGATGGACCTCCCCATCATCAGAGGACAAAGTCACATTGTCACCATGGGAACATTGGCTTTGAGTTCGGGTCATGGACCTAGCCTCAAGGTGAGTCATGGACCTGCAGTTCCTTCTCATGTCCTTTGCTTTCTTATTTCTGCCTCTTTTTTCTATTTTACAAGTACAGTCCCCTTTTCCTCTAGCCTACATTGGCTAATGGAAGTGAAGACTGAGGAGAAGAAAGGGAAGGGGAGGACTAAGTGATTCAGGAACAATCTTTGAGCAAATGAAATCGATGATTAATGGGACCAGGGGGGTGGTGGTGAAGAGAATGGAGGCAGATTAGCTGATTAGATTAAGTCAATTCCTTCTTCCATGGGGGCTTAACTGCACTGAGCCAGAAGCCTAATTCTCAGGCTTAGCTGGGAAAACTGTGGAGAACCCTTCTGTACTTGTGCTAGCTTGGTGACTTTCAGAATTCAAGGTCAACAGATTTGGAATCCCCGCATTGGCAAGTGCATCCCTTTGACAGGTCCCTGGGCATCAGATGCTTTAACCCTCAGTAACAGCAGCAAAGACAAGAAGCAGATGCAGGGGAGGGGGTTTGGGGGGACCCCTACTTCTGACTCTTGGCCTGAGAGTTTTGAGGGGCCCATTGCCACCTGCTATCCTTGTATTGGTGTGCCCCTCATTAACAACAGTGCCATTATCATCAGACCCTAGCCTGTTCCATCATGGCATCTCCACCCTTCCCCAATAAACCAAGCCCATCCCGTTTCATCTTTTGCTTTTCCAGAGGCATGTGTGGCACCACTGAAGCCTGGAATGTTTCTTTGATTCTATGGATGCTCCTTGCAAACCACCCAGATGAGACTGTCTATTTGAAATCACCGTGAACTTGACCCAGGCTGGTACCAACCAGAACACCAGAGGAATCTCTGCAATGTGTCTCTATACCATAGGGCTAAAGCCTGGGTCAGGCCTCTCAGTCTGGCCTTGCCAACCAAGCTGAAGGATGGATGAATTGGAGAGGAACAGGCCAAGGCAGGAAGAAGACCCTGGCACCCTTTCCCTTCCTCTCACTTCTCCCTCCCTCCTCCAGCTTTAACTGATCCTCCACCTGGAAGGTCCTTCAAGGGGGAAGCTGGGCCAGATTCCTAAGATGTTACCAGATGGTTTCCATCTCCCCTGAGCAGAGGAAATGAGCTGAATACCAAACTGCAAATATTTGGTGAGGAAGGCAAGTTTCTTTGACGAAGGCCGCCTATGGTGTCTGCTAGGATCATAGCTCTAGAGCTATGAGAAGCGACCTCAGAGACCATCGTATCTAGCTTCTTCATTTTATCATGGAGGTAACTAAAGCCCAGGAAGGGGAAGGGACTCACTTAGAGTGAGGCAAGATATAAAGCCAGATCTTCCTGTGCCCTATCTACTGAACCACACTGCCTCTCTTCAGGTAGGCCTTGACTACAGGGAAAAGGAAGCTCAGGGTTGTGTGGTTGTGTGCCCATAGAGCTATGGAACAAAGAGGCTTGACAGTCCTCAGCTCCATGCAGGACGGTAGTGCATCCAGTACCCACCCTGGGTCACAGTTTGCAGCCGGAAGGGGGAGTGGATGGGTGGGAAGGCAGCAGACATCAGTTTCCCAATCTTTTCTCCTCCCCAGTTTTGCCAAGTGCTTGTCCCATCCCAAGCAGAAGGTCAGCCTGTTTCCATCCCCATCGCCCAAAGCACCTGCTATGCCACTCTAGCAGTTGGAGGGCAGTGGGGGGCAGGGAGCAGAGTAGAGGTCACTGCATGGCTTTGGTGGCAATGGAGAAGAAGAGGTATCCATTTTCTCGGCTATCCCTAGCTCTATTGTTTTGGTGTAGGGTCTGGTGGAAAGCATCTTTGATCCCCTGCTCTTCCTCCAGCCCTGCTTCCCCAAGGCATTAACTACGCCTTCATCCAAGGCTGCGCCTCAGGTCTTCTGACACTTCAATGCTACTGCATTGAAGTGGAGCCATGACCCTTGTCCCTTCCTGCTCGTCACTAGCCTGGCACAATCTGTCCCTAAACCCCAAAGGGAATCCATCTTTCAGAACCCTCTCTCTGGCCTGGTGACCACTCCAACTGGTCATCGAACAGAGCTATAATCTGACATTGGCAGCAGTTTCTCTTGAATGGTGCATTACACAAGGGAAGAATGTTCTTGTTGAACCCTAGTCCCAATAACACAGCCCCAGCAGGCAGCAGAAGACATGGGGGCCCTTCTCTGGTCTGGTGCAAACACCTCAGTCCTCACGGCCCAGACTTCCTTCCTAGCCTTTGGGGCTACTTCCGCACTCAACCTGGAGTCAAGGATTCAGGAAAACATCTGAGAGGCCCAAAATGAGCACAGGGAGAAGACAGTGCAGCCTGTCCCTCAAGGAAGGGAATGTAAAGCACCAAATGACCCAAGTGGGCAACTCAGCCAAATTAGCCAATGTGCATCTGCTGCCTTCCCACCTGTCCTTGTTCAGCCCCCCAGGATCCCCGAGTCCTCATACCATCTACCCATGCTGCCTGCTGCCTGACCCTGCCTCTGGCCCTGGCCAGACTTAGTCATCCTGTTCCCATAAAGCTATGCCCTTAGCTAGCTCAGATATGTAAAGGAAGCTGAGAAATTCATTCAAAGTAAATTATTAAATGGCTCGTAATGACTTGAAGGTTAGGCACTAATAGCAGACGTGGAGTCCGTAAGACCTAGGTTCAAGTCCTACCTCTAACACAGACTATTTCTTTTTGAGTCTGGGAGAGTTACTTAACCTCTTGCTGCCTCAGTTGACTCTCAAGCCCTGTAAATAACAGATGAATTGCTGATCAGCTCTGGTGGAGGGAGTTTTCACATCAGGAATTCCCTATAGCAATGAAATCACAGGTCAAGGCTCCCTCCTCCAGCTAACTAACTAACTAACTAAATAAATAGAGGCCTTGAAGTTGAAAAGGCTTCAAGGTGGCCTGGGATGATGGAAAGCGTTATATGTCTGTCCTCCAAGGACCAGGTGATGGATTTGTTGGCCGCAGCAGCTCTCAAAGTCACGGATGTGTCCAGGGATGCAGCTAGCATTAGTGGGAAGAGGACATCCCCTCCCCCCAAATCACAGCTCCTCTTCCCCAGGAGCATTTTCATTCTGATAGAAATTGCTTTCTAATGGTGAAAACGCCAGCACCATGACAGGCCAAGACAGAATGAGGTGGGGATGGCTTAGGGGTGGGGAGGGGTTGGGGTACCTCTCTGCCCCTTCTGCTAGTCCAGAAAAACCTTGAGATTTTTCAGCTTAGCTAAAAACAAACAAACGGGCTATGCCTGGAAACTTCTGTCTCTCATGCAAGCTGCCTGAGGCATCGGAGAAGAGAAACCAGCTTATATGAGTGAGACCCCACCCATCTCTGCAAAGCCTTCATGCCTCTTCTGCATCCCAGAGCTCCCCTGAGAGTAGTAGGTAGTGGAGGCCATGTTTGAAGTCAAGCACTCTGATTCCATTGGACAAAGTGAAGTCTGATAGAAACATGACCCTCGGTGACCAGGATAGTCTAGGTTAAAAAACAGATTTAAGCCTAAAGGCACTAGTTAGCTGGGGCAGCTCTCAATTCATGTTCCAAAGGGACTGGCAACTGGAGCAAGCAATTACCTTGCTGGGGAGGAAACCCTCATTCTAGCCAAGGTTTAAAGAAACCTTTGAAGATCCTTCCATCCTTCCTTCCTTCCTTCCTTCCTTCCTTCCTTCCTTCCTTCCTTCCTTCCTTCCTACCATCCTTCCTTCCTTCCTTCCTTCCTTCCTTCCTTCCTTCCTTCCTTCCTTCCTTCCTCCCTCCCTTCCTTCCTCCCTCCCTCCCTCCCTTCCTCTTTCCCTCTCAAACTTCCTTTCCTTCCTTCTCTCTCACCTTCCTTCCCTCTCACCTTCCTTCCCTTCCTTCCTTCTCCCCTTCCTTCCCTCCCTCCCTCTTTCCTTCCCTCCTTCCCTTCTTTCTTTCCTCCTTCCTTCCCTCCCTCCCTTCCTTCTTCTTTCCCTCTTGCCTTCCTTCCCTTCCTTCCCTCCCTTCCTCCCTCTCTTCCTTCTTTCCTCCTTCCTTCCCTTCCTCCTTCCCTCTCTTCTTCCTTTCCTCCCTCCCTCCTTCCTTCTCTTTCCTTCCCTTCTTTCCTTCCTTCCTTCCTTCTTTTCTCCCTCCCTCCCTCCTTCCTCTTTCCCTTCCTTCCCTCTTGCCTTCCTTCCCTTCCTTCCCTCCCTCCCTCTCTTACTTCTTTCCTCCTTCCTTCCCTCTCTTTCCTTCCCTCCCTTCCTTCCTTCTTTCCTCCTTCCTTCCCTCCCTCCTTCTTCCTTCCCTCTCTTCTTCCTTCTCTTCCTCCCTCCCTTTCCTCCCTCCCTCCCTTCTTTCTTCCTTCTTTTCCCTTCTTTCCTTCCTTCCTTTCTCCCTCCCTCCCCTCCTTCTTCCCTTTCTCCTTCCCTCTCTCTCTCTTTCCTTCCCTCCCTCCTTCCACAAACATCTATTAAGCCACTCTTAGTTCTGGGCACTCTGTCAGGCTCTAGGGATACAAAGACATAAAAGAAACAGGCCTTGCCTTCAAGTGGAGCTTACATTTTACTGTGTGTGGAAGGTGGGGGTGGTGAACATGAATTACAGATGCATTTCTGGGAGGAAAGAGCTAGCAATAGGGAGGGGAGGGGGCATCGGGATAGGCATGCTTTAGAAGACATCACTTGAGCTGAACTCTGAATCAAGTTAGTGATTCTATGAGGTGAAAGGGAGGAGAGAAGATAAGCTTTATAAATGTGTGGAGGTGGGAGATGGAATGTTGTGTGTAGAGAATAGCAAGCAAACTCCTTTGGGTGGGCCTTGGAGTACATGAAGAGGAGGAATGAGCCAGAATAGGAAAGCCTTTCAAATGTTAACCTGAGGGACTTTGATTTGATTCCAGAAGCAACAGGGAAGCCCTGGAGCTTTTTAGAGCAGGGGAGTGACATGGTCTGATCTGCCCTTAGGAAGATCACTTTGGAAGCCATGTGCATTGGATTGCAGAGCAGGGAGAGTGAATGCAGGGACACTGAATAGGAGGCTCTTGTAGGGAGACTGAATAGGAGGCTGGGGCAATAATCCCGATGAGAGGGGATAAGTGCTGAACTAGGGTTGTGGCAGTGACATGGGAGACAGATAAGGGAGTAGATGTGAGATAGAGTACGGAGGGAGAGTTGACAAAACAGGAGGGGAGGGTTTTGAAGGAAAGAGAAACAGCTCTGGTTTGGACATCTTGACTTTAAGATGTCTACAGGATACCCAGTTGGGAATATCTAGTAGGTAGTTGATGATGCAGGACTTGAACTACAGAAGGACAGAAGGAGAGAGAGAGAGAAAGAGAGAGAGAGGGGGAGGGAGAGAGAGGAAGAGAGAGAGAGAGAGAGAGAGAGAGAGAGAGAGAGAGAGAGAGAGGGGGAGAGAGAGAGGGAGAGAAAAGAGAGAGAAGGAGAGGAGAGAGAAAGAAGGAGAGGAGAGAGAGAGGGAGAGAAGAGAGAGAGGGAGAGAAAGGGAAAGAGAGAGAGAAGGAGAGGAGAGAGAGAGAGGGAAAGAGAGAAGGAAAGGAGAATGGGGGAGAGAGAGAGAGGGAGAGAGAGACAGAGAGAAGAGAGGAGAGAGGGAGGGAGAGGAGAGAGGGGGAGAGGGAGAGGGAGAGAGGAAGAGAGAGGGAGAGAGGAAGAGAGAGAGGGAGGGGGGAGAGGGACAGGGACAGGGACAGGGAGAGGGAGAAGGAGACGGAGAGGGAGAGGAGAGGGTGTGTGTGTAATGTCAGGAAAACCCAGAGAGGAGAAATTGTCTAGGAAGAGGTAGTAGATAGCAATGCTAAGTGCTAGAGAGAAGCCAAGAAGAAGCAAGGACTGAAAAAAAAAAAGCCCATTGTATTTGCCAGTGAAAAGATCATTGGTAACCTTGGTGAGTGTAGTCTCAGTATTAAGGTCCAAAGCCAGATTACAAGGGGTTGAGAAGTGGGAAGTGAGAGAGTGGAGACACAAGTGTAGACAGTTCTTTCTAGGGCTTTAGCTGCTAAGGAGAGGAGAGATATAGCTTGAGGTAGGGTTGGTAGGATCAAGTTAAAGATGTGTTTTTTAGGATGGAGGAGATCTGGGTCTGCTTGTAGGCAGGCAGGAAGGAGCTAGAGATTAAAGATTAGCAGGTGCATGGGGCAGGGGAAGGGGGAGTGATTTGGGGGCAATCTTCCAGGGGAGATTGGAGGGCCTGGGATCAAGGTCATGAAGTAGAGGGGTTTCGGACCCCAGGAGAAATGACACTTCTTCATCCAAGACTGGAGCAGAGGCAGAGATGTGGGGGTGGGGGGGTTGGGGCTGAAGATGATGTGTAGAATTGGAAAGGAGAGGGTGCTCTTGGTGAATGGCCTCAATTTTTAAAGCATGAGGCGAGGTCCTATGCTGAGAGGAAGGAGGTGGGGTTGGTGGTGTGGGAGACTTGAGGAAAGACAGCAAAGTTTGAAACGGATGCTAAAGGGAGTAGGATCAAACATCAATCAGGGAAGATTAAAAGGCTTGCTGTGTAGTGGTGGGAGACCGACCAAGATTAGATAACAAACGTTGGCCCAATTGTATGAATTCTTCCTTCAGAGTACAGCAGCATTCAAGCTAGAATGGATGAGGAGCATGGTGGCAGTAATCCAGGGTTGGGATTTGGAAAGGGATAAGACAGTGGAGTGAGAGACTCAAGGGTATGAAGCAGCACAGGTTAACTAGAAGGGCAAAACTTTGAAAGGAAGAAAGAGAGGCCAGAGCAAGAGTGATGATCTGCACAGCAGGGAGCAGTGGAGGGAGTGGAGGCTGTGGTCAGCATGGAGAACAGGTTTAGGAGAGCTGAGGCACAGTGAGAGATGGAAGAGTAGGAGATTATGTTCAGGGAGAGAAACAGCAGAGTTGTGATTTGTAGAGATCAAACACTTGTGGGTGCTGATTGGAGTGATGGTATGATCATCCCTGTGTGTGGCTGTATGGAGTGAAGGTGAAGGTCATGGGAGCTAAGGTGGTTGATGAACTGGGTCCCCAAGTATAAGGAAAGGAAGAAGGCATAACAACAATAGCTAGCATTTTTATAGCACTATAAAGTTTGCAAAGCACTTTACATATGTTATCTCATTTGTTCCTCACAACAACCCTGGGAGGTAGGTACTAGTGTAATCCCCACTTTACAGATAAGGAAGTTGAGGCACAGATAGGTTAAGTGACCTGCCGAGAGTCACACAGCTAGTAAGTATCTGAGGCAGAATTTAAACCCGGGTCTTCCTGATTCCAAGTCCAGCATTTTGTCCACTGTGCCAACTAGCTGACAGCTAGATGAGATGCTTGTAGGCCAGGTACTGAACTCCTTGAGAAGGAGAGAGAATGAGGTGGGGTCCAATAGGTAAAGCCCAACAGAAGAGGATCAGGAAGTGGACCATCTATTTGGATGGTGGAGAGCTTGCTAAGTGGCAGTGGGAGGGGGAGGCTCTACAGGTGGCACTGAGGTCCAGTGCCTGGGTATATTAGGGCTTTGTCTTTCAAAGAGAGCTCTAGCACTAGGCTCTGGGGCTTTACACTCAAAGAGTGATGAGATAGCTCACTCTTCCTCTTAAGGGGAAGAGGCTGCACCTCAGTTAAGCCTTCCAATTGAAGTCAGAAGCTGAAAGGAGAAGCCACACAAGCTCATACCTAGTATAGCAGTGCCCAAGGGACCCACAGAATAATGCAGGTGAGGATCCACTCCCACCCTAGTGCAGAGAGCTTAGCCTGGCCTAGACTGCACAGCACTAGTGGGGAGCAAAGCCAGAGTTATCAGGAAACAGCAGTGATTCTGAAGCCTCAGAGGCCTGAACTACTCCTCTACCCAATGGTGCTGCCTAGGTCCACTACACATTTGTTATCTAATCTCATTCAGTCCACCATGCTACACAACAGGTCTTTTAATCTATCCTGATTGATGTTTGATCCTACTCCCCTTAGCATCTCTCCTTTCTTTCCTCAAGTCTCCCACACCACCAACCCCACCTCCTTCCTCTCAGCATAGGACCTCGCCTCATGCTTTAAAAATTGAGGCCATTCACCAAGAGCACCCTCTCCTCTCTAATTCTATACATCATCTCCAGCCTCTCACCCCCTTTGTCTCTGCCTTGGTTCCTTTTGTGTGTGTTTCTCCTTATGTGCAATCTAGACATGTGTTCTTTACATGTGACCTTCTCCACATGCATACCTTACATATGTACCTATTTTCCCACTGATAGTGTCTTTGAGGAAGAGTGTGCCCTAGTTTTATAGGGGAAAAATCTATTCCTACTTTTCTTACTGTGTTATTTCATTAAATGCCTTTGCCTTGACCTAATTGTGTCCTCTGGCTGACTAGCAAAAGTAAACACATCAGTGGGGGCTCCTGAGCTATTATTTTGAGTGGCTGCAGACCTACAGAATATCTTGAACTTGAGGTAAACTTGTCTGAGGAACCCACTGTGCTAGCTGGGGAGTGTCCCAAAGTGCTATACCTTAAATGTGCCAAATAAAATTCTATTGTATTGTATGACCAACCCTTTGCATTACATGGGGGCAATTTTCCCATTTCATTCTTTTTGCCAAGAGTGGGCAACATTCTCTCTCCACCCTCCTCTCCCCTTGGGTTTCCATTTCACTCTCCCTTTTTCTTCCCCTCCCTTTCCCCTCTTCCAGTTCTCATTTTCTTTGCACTGGTCTGGTCCTTCAGAGAAAGGACAAAGATGTTTGAGGTAGGCCTTGCTCTGGGCCCCTTAGATGATAAGGAGCTCCCTGTCCTTGGAGAGTGTAAGGTTGAACAAGCCTCCAGACTCCTGTTGTAGACCTTAAGGACAGAGTTGAATCCTCGGCTTGCTTTTTTCAGTGCTCTAAGGTGTCTTTGCACAAAGCAGTCTAAGATTAACCATAAGAGGTCATTGCAGTGTAACGTCAACAGGAAAATGGCCTCACATCTCCCACACTCTACTTGTTAAGGAAACCTCAGCACATGGGGACTTGGAATGCTGACAGCTAGAAAGATAGGTCTGTGCCCCAATTCCCTGGGTGCTCCAGCTCCCTCTCTGGAGGGAGTAGTCCAGGCCAGACTGGTTTGACCTGCCTCCATGTTGCTACAGTAACCCTCCCCTTCCATCTACCCAAGTAAAGTAGAGGGCAGACTGTTGATTTTGCCAGCCAAGGACAGGACCCCCAAAACTAATGGGAAAAGACTCCATGGCCTGTGTCCCCTTTTATGATGGGATGGAAGTATCTGTTAACCTAAGCCTCCTGACAAGATTATGATCTGTTTCTTCTCATTCTCTTAGATCCTGGTGGCTGGGTCTGAATCTTGGGAAGTTGGGTGGTTAAAATGAATGTGGTTTGCTCCCATCCCCTCATCAGCAGGAAAAACCCTAGATGTCTTAAAAAAATCATTTAGCAGGCATGAGGATCCTTTTTTCAGGTATAGATTGGGATATATGACTTCTGGGGGGCCCTTCTTGCAATGCAGTTGTGGGATTCTGGGAGTCTTCGATTTTGTGAAACCTGCAAACAGCCCATGGATGCTGCATGTAGGCTGTAATGTCAGGGGAGATACCTTAATGCAAATCTGAGTTTCAATTATATCTTCAGAATCTTTAAACTATTAAGAAGCCTACCTCCAAAAAGCCATTGCTGCTTTGCTGTGAGATTTGGGTTGGAGTCTGGGGGTATCTTCTTGGAACCATAGAAGCAGCTAAACAACAAAAAGGAATTGGGGCAGAGGTATGGTTTTCCATGGTTCGATATCAGATATTGTTGTATTTGTAACAATGTGTATTTTCCCCCTCCTCTCTATATACCAACATCAATGGGAATACAATTGTTAAAAATCCTAGCAAAAATACTACCACAATATATCCAGAAAATTTTTCACTATGGCCAAGATGGATTTATATCAGGGAGGGAGGGTTCAACATTAAGACAATTAGGGGCAGCTAGGTGGCACAGTGAGTAGAGCACCAGCCCTGGAGTCAGGAGGACCTGAGTTCAAATCCAACCTCAGACACTTGACACACTTACTAGCTGTGTGACCTTGGGCAAGTCACTTAACCCCAATTGCCCTGCCTTCCCCCCTCCAAAAAAAATCCCTTCATTCATTCCTCCCTCCCTTCCTTCCTTCCTAAAAAAAATACAATTAACATAATTAATCATGTTAAAAGAAAGGCATCTCAAACCATGTGACTTTATCAATAGATGCAGAAAAATCCTTTGATAAAATACAATGTTCGTTTATGTTTTTAAAAAGAAATCTACAAAGCATGGGCAAATAAAGGGAATTTTTTATTGTGATAGAAAAGGTATATATCTAAAACCCAAAGCAAATATTATTTGCAATGGGAAAACATGAGAAGCTTCCTAAATAAATACAGGGTGTCCCCAAAAGTCTTTGTGCAGTTTTAAGCAACCAAAGCTTAAAGCTGCACAAAGACTTTTGGAACACCCTGTACAGAAGTAATCCCATTGTTATTTGACATAGTTCTAAAAAGACTATCAGTGACAATGACAAGAAAAATAAATTAAAGACAGAAGCTTTGGCAAAGAAGAGACAAGATTATTCCTCTTTGCTGATAATGATGGTTTACTTAGAAAACCCAAGAGAATCAGCAAAGGACTAATTAAGACAATTAATAGGGGCAGCTAGGTGGTGCAGTGAGTAGAGCACCGGCCCTGGAGTCAGGAGGACCTGAGTTCAAATCCGACCTCAGACATTTGACACAATTACTAGCTGTGTGACCTTGGGCAAGTCACTTAACCCCAATTGCCCTGCTCCCCCCAAAAAAGACAATTAATAGCTTCAGTAAAGTAGCAGATTACAAATTAAAGACACGATTTCTATTCAGCAATAACAAAATCTAAGAGGAAATAATAAAAAGGCAATCCCATTCAAATTAACTACAAAATACATAAAATATCAGGGAGTCAATCTACTGAGACACACTCAAGACATATAAATGCAATTATAAAATGCCCTTTAAAGAAATAAAGAATGACATTAAAATTGGAGAGATATTCATTGTTCACGATTATGAACAACTGTAAGTTAATTTGCAGATTTAATGCTATACCAAATTACTAAGAGATTATTTTGTAAAGTTAGACAAACTAGTAAAATTTATTTGAAAGAACAAAAGGTCTTAGAATCTCAAGGCAAACGATGAAAAAAAAATGGGAATGAAGAGTAACAGCACTTCCAGATCTCAAATTGTATTATAAAGCAGTAACAGCACTTCCAGATCTCAAATTGTATTATAAAGCAGTAACCTTCAAAAGTATTTGATCCTGGTTAAAAAAGTATAAAAGTAAAAAATGGGACAGACTAGACAAAGGAAGAACCAAAGACAAATGAACTCAATAACCCTGTGTCCAATTAACCTGTTAACACAAATTATTTGGAGAATTCCCCATTTGACAAATATTGCTGGGAAAATTGTAAAGAAGTTTGGTATAAATTAGGTTTAGACCATCATTGTATGCCATAAACCAACTAAGCTCAAAATGGCTGAGGAGGAGAAATCTTAACCAAATAAGGGATAGAGGTGATCACAAAAGAGAAGAGAGATCATATCAATTAGATAAAATTTAAAATCTTTTGCATGAATAAAACCAGTGCTGCTAAGAAAGGAAACCTTTGACTGAGAAAAATATTTGTATCAAATATCTCTAAGGTCCCTATATCCAAGATATATAGAGAACACACACACACACACACACACACACACACACAAGAGCCATTGGATAAGTGGTCAATGGATATGAACAAATAATTCTTAAATAATTGCCAGCTATTAACAATCAAAGATTTCTCCAAATTACTAATATTAAGAGAATTTCAAATAAAAACACCTCCAAAGTTTCACATACGCCCCCTCCCCAGAAAACTGGCAAAGATGGGAATGGTCAATGTTGGAGGAGCAGAAGGAACACAAGCACACTAATGTACTGCTGGTCGATCTGCGAATTAGTCCTATCATTCTGGATTGGAATTAGGCTTTAAAAAGCCTAATGTCCTTTGACCCCACTGCTGGGAATATACCCTAAGGATGTCAAAGATAGGTCCCATATGCACCCAAATTTTCCTAGCAGAACGTATGCTAACAAAGATCTAGAAACAAAGCAGATGCCCATCAAGTGGGAAATGGATGAACAAATTGTGGTCTATGAATAAAATGCAATATTACTTTGTTGTAAGAAATAACAAATGTGGAGAACTCCAAGAAGTATGGGGTGATTTAGATTCAGAACCAAGTCAGTAGCACTAGGAAAACAATATAAACCATGACCGTAACATGTGAATGGAAAAGACAACAACAGCAAGAAATATGAAGCAGTGTTGTACAGTTATAGTGACCCAGCTCAGAAGTGTTGCTCCTTCCTGCCATTAAGTGGGGCCTATGGATATGGAATAGTTTATATACCATCAGACTCAGTTGTGTTGGTTGGTTTTGCTGATCTGATTTCTTTTTCTCTTTTCTTTTTAATCTTGTTGTAAGGGATGAATGAAGAGAAGATGGGGAGAGGAGATGGATATATGTAGAAATGGAGAAGACAAAAGCTGTCAATAAAAATTTAATATTTAAAGTACGAGAGGTCATCTCTGTATCCCCAATGCCCATCTCTCTCTTAAGTTCTTAGCAAGATAAAAGTTCAATAATTTGTAATCTGGGATATTGGTAAAGTTAAGCTGTCCAGTAACACAAAGGCTGAGGTGGGATTTGAACCTAGATTCTTTTACTCCAAATCCATTGATTTATCCACTATACCACACGGTTATACTACACAGCTCTTTGAAATAGTTATCAACATTTTTTTAAAAAACAAGTTCATGGACCCCAGGTTAAGAACCCCTGATGAGTACCATCCAATACTTCCTTTTGAAAAACCAGGAACAAAATCTTCAAAAAGATTCACCTCAATTTCCATCCAGTAGCGTTTCTTGGTGGGGGGAGGTGTCCAGTGGGGTACTGGCTCAGATTCTGGTCAAAAGGCCCACCCAAGATCAAAGAATTGACTAGGGCAAGGGTGGGGTTTGGCCCATGGAAGTTTTCCTGGTATCCTAGATTTCTGGAATAGAGACCAAGGGAGAGTGTGATATAGAGAAAAGAGCAGGAGACTCTGAATGAGGAGACCTGGGGGTTTAGCCCTGGCCTTCTAATTAAAGGGGTCATCCCTTGACTCACTTCTTAAAGAGGCCTATTCACTGAATGGGTGTTACCTCTTAACCCGGGATCCGTGAATTCATTTTTAAAAAAAAAATGTTGATAACTATTTTGAATAGCTGGTTTCCTTCATAATCCTATGTAGGTTATACATTTAAAAACTGTATTTTGAGAAGGCTGCCCAAGGGGCCAGGACACCAAAAAGGGTACAACCTCCTGGCCCAAGTTCAGGATCTCACCATGGACACTCTCTGATCATAACCAGTGTTTGATCAGTGACTATGAATGATTCTATTAAGTATTCTGGGATGCTGGTCTGCAGGACTGGTTCCTTTATATAATTATCCAAGATGAGGACTTGTCCCCAGTGGCCTCTCTCCTTGGTTGGGTTACTTCGCTGCCATAATGTAGCAATTGGGAGAGCACTGAATGCTAAGATGAGTCGGCCTTTGATGAAGCTAGACGTGCTTCATGTGCTACCCCACCCTGAGGGTGGCAGCTGGGGGGGCCCTGCCCCATGTCCTTCTCTCTGAAGGGATACTGCTAAGGGAAGCCTTGCAGACGAGCCTTTTTATTCCTTTATTTGGGCATAAGAGGGGCTGTGTTGTATAGTGGGTAGAGAGTGGCCTTCTGAGTAGGGAAGTCCTGGGTCTGAGTCCTCTACTGCTACATCCTGGCTGGGAGACCCCTCTCAGTGGCCCCTCTGCTCTCCAAGACTCTAAGCCCCTATACATTAGTGAAAGGAGTTTTCTCACTGAGAATTCCCTTCATGAATAAAATTTCAGGTCCAGTGCAAAAGAATCTTTTGACCTTAAAAGTACTCCTGGAAGTCTCCCTCCCATTCATCAGGTTGCAAGGGTACATGCAGTGGTATCCCCCTTATAAAGCCAACTGCCTTTACAGTGGATTGCCTGGCCCCTGCCATGAACATAGAGCTGGAGGATCTCAGAGTGAGGAGGGACCGTATGGAACCCGAGGCCCAGGATGGAGAAGGGGTTACACAGCTTGTCACTGGCCCAGCTAGGTCCAGAAATTAAGTCTTTTTAAAAAATATTTATCATATTATTTATTTTGTCCTATAATATAGAACAACTTTATTTTTATGTTATATTCCATATGAATTATTCATGATTCAGATTTTTCCCCTTTGGAGGGGCATAGTTGATGTCTGGCTGATTTTTTTTGTTTATATTTAATTTTTTTTATTTTTTGTTTATAACAGTTCCACAGGTTTTTGAGTTCCAAATTTTCTTCCCCTCCCTCTCCCCTCCCCCCAAGACAGCATGGAATCCAATATATGTTCTACATATACCTTGGCATTAAACATATTTACACAATAGTCAAGTTGTAAAGAAGAACCATGATCAATGGAGTGAATCATGAGAAAGAAGTCTTAAGACATCTTCCCTCCCCCCAACCCAGCTCCCTTTTTACCAGGCCACAGCAATCCATTCCTTGGTGCCAATCTGACTCTTTGCAGTCATGTCTATATGGAGGGAAAATGCCAATAAAGCTTCAGCAATCCCTAGGAGGTCTGGCCCCTTCTTAAGCTGCCTTGCAGAGCATGCCTCAGAGTGCTGAAAACAGGAGAGAGACTCAGGAATTGGGTGAGGGGGCAGCAAGTTGCTGGGATTCTCTCCCTATTATAAGCACATTGAATGAGAGATGGTCCTTTTGCATGAGGCTCAACTTCCCCCTACTTGGCCAGCACTGGCTTTTCAAGGGGGCCGTCTCCCAAATCAGTGAGAGGGCTTCCAGCTTAGCCTTTTCTCAGGCATGAGAGTCCTGTCCCTTTAGAGTCTGCCTGGCAGGACCTCTCAGCATGCCCCACAGAGGCATGCTGAGCAGGCTTTGGTTTCAACTTTCTCTTGTGCACAGAGCCTAGAGCCCCTAGGCTCTCTCCCAGGGTTTGAGAGCCACATGTCTGCTTTTTTCGGTCACCATTCTCAATGCCCATCCATCCCACCTCAGTTGTCCTATAACCAGAGCATCAAAGGGACCCAGATAATTTCCCTCCCCCCCCCAACCCCACCTCGTGTACACCTGCACCTATTTGCTTCAAATTTGTGCTTTTCATCTATTAGGTGTATCAACTTTGAACTTGAAAGTCATGGCCAGTTTGCTGTTTCAGCTTGAATTTTCAGATTCCCATCCTGGCATGATGACCTTGGGGAAATTCCTTAACCTGGGTGGGCCTCAGTTTCCTGATCTGTACAAGGAGAGATTAGGAGTAGGTAACCTCAGAGGGTTTGTCCACTTCTAGATCTTTGATCTTGGGCAAGTTACTCTAATCTCTCTGGGCTTCAATTTCCTTATAATCAAGGAAATGAATTAGAGGGCTTCTGAGGTTCCTTCCAGCTTTAGATCACCTGTAGTCCATGAACGTGGTTTAAAAAAAACCCACAACATTTTGATTAATGTACTTCAATAGAATTAGTTTCCTTTGTAGTCCTATGGATTTGATTTTTATATATTTAAAAACATGATTCTGAGAATAAAGCCCATAGGCTTCACCTGACTGACATGGCACAAAAAAGATTAAGAACCCCTCCTAGAGATTTCTGAGCCTATGCTGGTAGAAAAGTTAATGTGCCTCTGTGGGCTCAGTTTCCTTATCTGTAAAATGAAGGGGTTAGATGAGATGGCCTCTTAGGTTACTTCACTTCTCAGGGCCTCAGTTTCCTCACCTGTAAAATGAGAGAGTTTGGGCTAGGTGGCCTCTGAGGACCCTTCCTGCCCTAGATCTGGAATCCTAGGATATCTGCTGTACTTACTCCCCAAAGGCACCCTGGGGAGAAAAATTTCTAGAGTGGTACAGGTGGGAACCCAAGGGCACCAGAACCCCCACGCAGTCTTTTGATCATGTAGGAAGGCAGATTGGCAACCCAGCCGAAGACAACCACTGCAGGTACAATTTAGGACAATGTCGGATGAAATCTCCAAGTCTTTCCCCCACCCCACCCCACCCCAACCCGTGCCCTTCACTCTACTGGTTCTTAACCTGGGGTCTGTGAATTGGGAGCAGGGAAGGGCTGGTTAACTATTTCCATAATTATATTCCCACATAACTGGTTTGTTTTGTAACCATATACATTATTTTATGGGTTTAAAGACATAATTCTGAGAAAGGGTCCCTAAATTCGCCCCAGGCTGCCCGAAGTGTGTATAGACGCCATATATAAGCAATCCCTGAATTCCCGCCAAGAGGTTGCCCGACTAGTGGTCCCTAATGGGCTCCCTATCCCGCTCTAAGGCGAGGCCTCCTGAAGCGCCAGTTCCTCAGTCCTCTCCCCCCGCCACCTCCTAATGCCACAGAGCGAGGCTAAGGGATTCTAGGCTTACCCACCTGTGGAAGAAGAGAAGGATGGACAGCATGGTCTGGTCAATGTTGCGGTTGCAGATGCCCTCGTTGAGCAGGTAGCAGGGGTCGCGGACCACTGGCTCCAGAGAGTCCTGCCTCATGATTCTGTTCAGCTTGTCTGCGTTCAGGTTCGCGAACGCCAGCTGTTCTCGCAGCTGCCGAAAGTTGCTCACGCTGGGGCTGGCCATGGCGCCGGTGCCCCCGCCGGTGCCGTCGCCTCCGCTGCCGTCGCCGCTGTCGCCGGCCTCCTGCCCGCTGCGGCTGGCCAGGTCCAGGCAGCAGGTGCAGCAGTCCAGCCCCACAGGTGAGGAGAGGGCCATCGTGGCTTGCTCAGGGCCGGCTCTGGAGGGAGCTGCGCCCAGACGGTTCCCGAGGGAAACCCCGGCTCTTCGCTGAGCTTCGGAGGGGCCAAACTCAGTGGCCCGCGGAGCCGACCCTCAGGGCTGCCGGTTCCCTGCTGCGGCTGCCGCTCTGTTGCTGCTGCTGCTGCTGTTGCGGCTGCCGCTCTGCTCACTGGTGCCACAGCCCCCAAACAGACAGCCCAAGTTTCTCAACTTAACACCCAGACTCAGGATTGGACCTGTAGCGGCAGTGGGAAGACTCCCAGGCGCGTCTGGGGAGGGGGCGGGGGCTGGGGTGGGGGGAGGAGAGAAGAGGCAGAGGGGAAGGCTCTTTCGTGCCTGGGTCCAGGGAGAGCGCAAGAGCGATCGAGAGAGAGAGAGAGAGAGAGAGAGAGAGAGAGAGAGAGAGAGAGAGAGAGAGAGAGAGAGAGAGAGAGAGCGATCGAGAGAGAGAGCAGAGAGGGAGAGAGAGAGAGCGCGCGCGAGAAAGCGCTGCGCACTGCAGAGCCACCAGAGGGCTATGACAGCGTGTAAATCACTCCTGGAGGGCAGGAAGAAAGTTGGCAGCAGCTGTTTATAGGTCCCTCGGCCCGGTGCGCAGCCCAGAGCCCCGCTCCGCACTCCCGCCTCCCCCACCCCGAGGGGCTTCGGGGCTGCTCTCTTCTTCCCGACCCCCTTGTCCAAGCTCACGGTTCCCTCTGCCACTAGCCAAGTCACATCCTTCCTTCAGAAAGCACAGGCAACCTTCCCTTCCCGTCCCACCCCTGCCTGGCTGCCCCCGCCTGGACTGAGGGTTTTCTTGTCCCTGGAGAGGAAGGAAGCAGGACTGACTGTAGGCAGCAGGAGGGATGAGAAGCCCCCCGCCCCAGCCCTGCACGCCTGAAGGGCAGGGAATATTTCACTCCTTCACTCCTACGGGCCCGAGCACATAGCACGATGCATGGCACATAGTAGGCACTAATAAATGCTTGTTGGTTGGTTAAAGGCAGGGAATATTTGCTCTTTGTCTATCTTCAGCATGTAGAACAGTGTCAGGCACCCAGAAGGTGCCTAATAAATGCTTCTTACGTGATGGACTGCTTCTGTCTGTGGCAAAGTCTCTATTCAATAAAGATGTTCTCTGTGCCTCAGCCCCTCTTTCCCCATGAGGCGATGGTCCCCAGGCCCTAGCACAGCCTAGAAATCCAGTAAAGAGCTTCAGAAGCAACCTGGAGTCCTGTTTGAGACCCAAAGTCCTGCTCGGCTACAGGGGTTTTGTCCCTGAATGCCAGGTTCCTTCTCCCTGGGGTTACCACAGCCCTGGAGAAAGCTTCTTATCAAAAAAATGGACAAGTGTTCCCCCAAAATGCTATTCTCCAGTTTTTCAACACCCCCATGGGTCTCCCTGCTGCAAGCAATAAAGAAAGTGGGGATACCCCCACCCCACCAAGCCATGACATTTTGGACCAAATTGTTGGGGGGAAAAGGGGGACACTTGTGTTATTGTTGTTCTGGGTTATTAGGTTCAACTTTGCCCTGTTGGCAAGGAAGGTTGAATGCCCAGTCACGCCCAGGTGTGCTCAGTTGTGTGGTCATCATAATGATAATAATGGCTATTTCGATACTGCTTTGAGGTTTAAAAAGTCCCCTACATATGCTTCCATTCCTCTTTGGTCTCCACAACAATCCTATGAGATAAGTGTTCTTCTTATACCCATTTTATACATGAAGAAACTGAGGCTCAGAGAGGTTAAGTCACCCAGGGTTATCTATCAATGGCGGAATTGGGAGGCAGCATGGTATATTGGATGGAGTGCTAGACTTGGAGTCAGGAAGGCCTGGGTTCAAATCTATCCTCAGACAACTACTAGTTGTGTGATCCTAGGCAAGTCACTTAACAGCTCTATTTGTTGCCCCATCTGTAAAATGAGTGAGCTGGACTCAATGATCTCTAAATCTATGATCCCAAGATCCTATGAACCCTTATCTTTCTGACTCCCAGTTCAGCACCCTATCCCCTAAAATTACCAACCATCAATTACCAACAAAATATTTTTGATTCTAGAATCGAGCACAGGGCCATGTGATCCAGGGGTGAGCCATGGTGGGATGGCCAGGGCTGCCTGTCTGTCTTGTGGCTCAGACAACCCTGATTGTTCTGGACTAGTCTAGGATGGTAAGTGTGTCTTAAGGCCAACAAGGATCTCCAGTTCTTGCTATGTTCTCATATGGAGGTTGTTTATGCCAAGGTATAAGATGGGAGAGCCATCTTGGGGAGGTGGATCACTCCAGTGAACAGACCCTGTACCTGTCTGTGCTCCATCTTATATGTACCCCAGGAACAGAAAAGGGGCCTTAGAGAGTGACTGCTCCCAAGAAGGACATCAGCCAAGTGCCATAGGGTCTGAGACCTTAAAACACTTAAATGCTAAAAAGAAAATGGATTTGTTTTACGCAATACCTTAGGCCAGGGATGTGGAACCTTTGGGTTCTCTGGTTCTCTAGGTTCTCAAGTTTAGCCTTTTGACTGAGTCCAGGTGTTACAGAACAAATCCTTTTATTATTGTTCTGTGAAGTTTGGACTTAGTCAAAGGGCTGCCCCTGAGGACCTAGAGGGGGTTTGTTCTGTGAAGTTTGGACTCAGTCAAAGGGCCGCCCTTGAGGACCTAGAGAGCTGCATGTGGCCTTGAGGCTGCAGGTTCTCCTCCCCACCTTAGGCAGACTCCTTTCTTTCACAGGGAGAATTGAGAGCTCCTCCCTCCCCCCCTGCAGCCAGGCCCCTTAACCCACAGGTTGCTACTATAAGAGTTACAGATACCAGGGGAAGGATCTGGCACTGGGGGAAAGAAATGGGGAAGAGGACATTAGAGGGAAAGCAGAAGGAAATATCTGGGCCAGGGAATGAGGGGGAGATGGGGGGAACAACAGGAAAGGACTACGACTCAGATGTGAACGTGGGAGAAGAAGGTCCCCTGGGGAGATCCAAGGAGAGAATAAGGGTGCTCCCAAGTGACAGTCTACGTGTGCAACAATGGACTTCTATCACTGATGTTGGTCCCCCCGCACTGGCTACTCCCAGGTCCATGGCTCAAAGGGGTCCATCTCAATCTACGTACATCTTGCAAGTCTCCATTTCCACTGAATCGTTTTTGCCCTTACCCCAATCTAACGGAGTCCGAATAGTGCACGTTACATCACAGTAAGGGAAATTTACTTAAACCAGCATTCAAAGTAAATAAGAATGAAATCAAGAGGCGAGCCCCTATCACTGCTGCCTCTCGAGCCTCCTAGGACCAGCAGCTGTTTAAGGCCATTCCCTCTCCATTCTCCCACACTGCTATATCTTTAACATACAGGAATAGAGAGAGCCAGACTGGTAACCCAGCTCTCAGTGAATTCTCCTTTCTTCACAACACAGCAAGGCGCAAGGCAGGAAGATTGCTCAATCATTTAGAAGAGGTAGAGCTCAGGGAAGCCCTGGGCTTCTCACCCGACATTCTACGTGCTGCTGACCTATTCACAGCCGTCCCACCTTCTGACTCCATCCCCAAATTCCACAGCTGGCTAGCCGTCATCCATGCAGGAGCATTACTATACTAGAGAACTGCCACACAGACTTTGGGGGGATGTAGTTCTCAAGGAGGGCATACTGTTATACATGGCCATAGACCCACCCCTTTACATAAATTATTTCTCTAGTGAAAAGCAGTGTGGAGCAATAGTAGCCTTGGAGTCAGGAAGATTGGATTCAAGTCCTGCCTCTGATCCATCTTGGCTGTGTGACCCCAGGCAAAACACTTAACCTCTCAGTGACTTAAGCAACTCTCTAAGACCATAAATAACAGAATACTTACTTCTGTGTATCCATTCGGGTAGTTCTGTCAACAAGTGTTCCTAGGTCCAGACCCCTCTCCCTCCTTTTTATAGTACTTTTTCTATCCAAGTTTCATTATATTATTATTTGTTTACTGATGACCATTTTCCACCACCTCCTTCATTTTGAATCCCCCCTTGTGCTAAAAAAGAACAATTGAGCAAAAAAAAATCTACATACATAGACCGTGGCTGACAATGTATGCAATATTTGGTCTGGGTCGGCCCCCACCTCTCTGCTGTGAAGGAGGAAGTAAGTTTTCAGATAATGAGCTAGTTTAGACAGAAAAATAAACACATAACTCTAAGCTTGATATGACTCAGCAGTGGAGCGTGACGGCCAAGAAGGAGAATGATTTCTTAGGCTGCCATCAAAAGAAGCAGAGGGTCCAGTGCTAGAGAGGCGGGCAAGCCACCTCAGGATGGGAGGGCTTCAGCTCAAGGTGGCCACATTCTGGGAAGGCCATTAATAAACTGGAGAGTGTTCAGATCCAAGTGTCAGGACAGGGAAAAAGCTTTCTCCCTATCCACCCCAAATTATTATTTTTTTTTGGAGGGGGAAGGCAACTCAATTGGGGTTAAGCGACTTGCCCAAGGTCACACAGCTAGTAAGTGTGTCAAGTATCTAAAGTCGGATTTGAATTCAGGTCCTCCTGACTCCAGGGTTGGTGTTCTACTCGCTGCCCCTTATTATTTATTTCTAACAGTCTTTTCTTTGAAAACTTCTGATATTGTCATGTCAGGTTTGGTTGAAAAAACTGGAGATATTCAGCCTGGAGAAGAAAAGCCTTGGAGGGTGGGATAGGCCCTGCCACCTGGTCTAGTGGAAAGAGTGTTAGATCTGGGTTGGAATGCTCATTCTTTCATTTGTGTGACCTTGGGCAAATCAGACCTCATCTGTAAAATAAGCACATTGGACTCAATAACCTGGGAGGTCTAAGTATTTGAAAGGCTGTCACACGGAAGAAGAAGGAGCCCCAGAGGACTGAACTAGGGAGGGGACAACTAGGTGGAGCGGTAGAACTTGGCGGAAATTCAGAGACGAATCTTTACACCTGATTTAATAATAGGGGACATTTCTTTAGTGCTTTAAGATTTGGAAAGTAAACTATCATCTATTATCTCCCTTGAACTTCCCAACAACTTTGTGTGGTTCTTGTCCCCATTGTACAGACAATTAAACCAGCTAAGAGAAATGAAGTGATTCACCTACAGTCACATAGACATGAGGCAGAGGGAGAATTGGAGCTCAGGTCTTCCTGACTCCACCATGAATTTGTTCAGTTGTTTAGTCATGTCGGACTCTTCATGACCCCAGCGGCCATACTGTTTTCTTGGCAGTGATACTGGAGTGATTTGCCATTTCCTTCTCTAGAGGGTTAAGGCAAACAGGGTTAAGTGACTTTCCCAGGATCATATAGCCAGCTAGTAAGTGGCTGAGGCTGGATTTGAACTCAGGTCTTCTGACTGCAGGCCCGGCATTCTGTCCACTGAGCCACCTAGTCTAATTACGGCCTTGTAAAACATAAGTAAAAACTTACTACACTGAGTACTCTCCAAGAGTGGTGCCACCTGCCTCAGGAAGTTAGGTTCCTCCACTCTGAAGGGCTTCAAAAAGAGCTGCGATGGCCAGCTGGGGGTTTTGCAGAGGGGCGTCTTGCTCAGGTATGCCTCCATGGCCTCAGAGGGCCCTTCCAATTTGCAGGATTGATGATTCTAATAGCCTCTGTCTGTTCTCCATCTGCCTGCTTCTAAGTAGTGTGGGTACTGTGGCAGGAGCCCTGGCTCTAGAGTCAGTTACTACCTGTGTGACATTAGCCAAATCCTTTCCCCTCCCTGGGCCTCAGTCTCTCCACCTGTAAAATGAGGGGGTTGGGCTGAATGGCCTCTGAGGGTCCTTCCTGCTCTAGATCTAGGAGCTTGGAAGCAGAATCAGCTTAGATTCTGAAATATACCAGGACATATTGCCACCTTGTGGCAAAAGCATTGAACGCTCACTACCAAATCAGGTGGGGTGTACACACCTGGTGATATTTTCCCAACTATAAATTGGGAGAGTCTAATCAAAGATGTTTCTTTACAAATGCTCGTTAAAAGTACATTTTGTTTCGTTAAGCTTGGTACTGGGCTGCTGTGAGAACTGCTGTGTGGCCTCTGCCACTAACTGTGAGACTCTGGGCAGGTTACTTAAGCTTTCTGTCCCTCCAGGCAACTCTCTGAAAACTTTTAAGTTACAGAACAGGTGCTGATTTGCATTACAGGAAGAAGTTTCCACAGTGATGAACTCCTAGAAAAAAATAAAACCATAGGCATGGAGCCCTGTAACATAATGGAAAGAGCCTCATACCTGGAGTCTGGACTTCCATTCAAATCTTGACTCAGTCACTGCTTGGCTCTGTGACCGTGGGCATTTGCCCTTCCATGTATGGGCCTCAGTTGCCTCATCTGTAAAATTGGAGTAAGGTAACAGTTAAAAAAAAATGGCAACAAAGTGGATGCCCATCAATTGGGAAATGGCTCGACAAAGTATGGTCCATGAATGTAATGGGATCTTACTGCGCTGTAAGAAAGAATGAATGTGAGGAATGCAGAGGAGCATAGAACAACCTATACGAACTGATGCAGACCGAAACAATGAAACAAATAGTTCCAAGAAAGCGATCTATACAGTGACTACACCAAAGTTAAAAAACAACCAAAGAGGAATGTTGCAAAAACGACAAAGAGCAAACGCAGACACCTTCCCTCACTCTTTCGCAGGTGTGGGAGGAGCACAGGTATGAAACATTGCATATAATGTCCGATTTTTAAAATGTATCAGTCAACTTTGCCGAATGTTTTTCTTTTGCTCTTTTCTTTTTTTAAAAAAATTCTTTGTTATATTGGAGGACGAAAGGAGAAGGATAGAGAGGGAAGTTTCGGTGATATACAGACAAATATGAATAACATTTATTTTCAAAAACTAGAATAGTGACATACTACCTCTGACTCATCACAGTGTCGAGATCACCATGGATTCTCATTGGTTATGTCAATGGAGCACAAGGTCTGGAAGTTTCTACCATGCTGGAAAGGCTTTGAGTATGATCTTGGGAAAAGATTGTCTGTTTTCTGAAGACAGCCTAGCTAAGTTGGAGAGGCTCATCATCACTAGGCTAGATACTTGGTAAGGAATTCTTTGGCCATGACACAAAGAAAAACACAAAATGGTCCTCAATTCTGTGTGACCCCTGTCTTCTTATGCAGTGATGGTGGCAGAGTTGCAAAAGATGGAGTAGATCTGTAATCTAAGAATCACAGAGTTTTTGAGCCATCTATATGTAGCACCCAGAGGTCCCTTCACATGTGGGGACCTTCAAAAATCAAATCCTTCTCTATCCACAGGGATACACTCTCTCAAAAGCTGCTGTATTACCAGGAAGAATGCACACATTCATACAACCTGGATGATCAGTCTTGACCCTGTCATTAACCAGATCAATGTTACACATTACATGGTCTTCTATTCTTGAATTGCTTGCCCCTTGTCCTATTGCCATTCATGACTTGCCAAAGTCCAGCCCTGGATTACCTCCACCACCTCCCTCTCTGTTCCTACTCATAATCTGCTAGATAGTGCTAGATATGTTATCTAATCTCAAGTGGCCTTCATTACCCACAGCAATCTTTTTCTTCCCTGGTTGAATATCCATTGCATTCCCCCAAATTCTCTCCTCAAACCTCCTATACCAAACTTTCACCCCTCTCAGGTGGAGGCCTTGTCACTTCCTTTACTTAAACTTACTGCCACTTTATAAAATAGAAACCACCTCTTCCCACCAACTCTGCATCTGAAAAGTTCTTGATGTCACCCTCTCTGCTCTTCTTCTTTCCTCTAGTCTCCAATAAAGACATGGCCCTTCTCCTCAGGGCCAAATGCTCTGCTCAGTCACTTTATCTTCTCCCCTCCTGTCTTCTCCAGCTGATTGGGCCTGTCATCATCCCCTGACTTAATTTGAACGTTCTCCCTCTTTACTGGTTCTTTCCCTGTTGCCTACAAATATGCCCAGTCCATCAGCATGTTTACAACACCAGCCTGTAATTGGCCTGCATCTTTCCTCCCTTTTACAGGTCAAACTCCTAGAAAAAGGATTAGTACATGTTGTTCCCTCTTTCTCTTTTCTCACTGATGACTCAGCCTCTTATACTCTGGCTTCTCACCTCATCATCCAACTGAAGCCGCTCTCTCCAAAGTCGCTGATGATTTCTGAATTGCCAAATCCAATGGCCTTTTCTCAACCCTCATTCTTGAGTTTTCCACAGCATTTGGTCCAGTTGCCCAACCTGTCCTCCCAGACATTGTCTCTTCTTGGGTTTTGAAGCCCCTCACTCCCTTGTTTCCCCTCCTACTTGACTGGCCACTTCTTGGTCCCTTATGTGGGCTCATCCTCCATGTCACACCTCTATGCATGCACGGTCCATCTTGGGTCTTCTTCTCTCTCAATGCCTTTTTCTCCTACAGGTTCTATTAACATCTCTATGCACATGATTCCCAGATTTATTACTGAGAATTGGCTACTCACTCTTCCAACCCCAATATCCAGCCAGTCCCCAACTCTTGCTTACTCTACCTCCATCTACACTTCCCACATATTTCCGTCTCTCCACTCACATGCTCACCCCCCTATTTCAGTCCCCTGGACTACCGCAGTAGCCTTTCAATTGGCCTCCCCACTTCAAGTTTCTCTCCTCTGCTACATGATACAACTTCCACACAGCTGCCAAAGCATAGGTCTGGCCACGTCACTCCCCTGCTCACAAAGCTCTAGTGGCTCCCAATTGCCTCTAGGATAAAAGAGAAACTCCTCAGTGTAGCATTTTAAAGGCCTTTCAAATCTGGCTCCAGTGTCCCTTTTCAGGCTCATTGTACCTTACTCCCCTTCACAAAATCTAAGTCTGGCTTGCCTGCTGATCCATCCCGTCTCCAGGCCTTTGCATACATAGGCTGTGCCCCAAGCCTGTAATACACTTCTTCCTTGCCTCCATCTCCCAGAATCCCTAGCTTCCTTTAAAACTCAACCCAAGAGCCACCTCCTACATGAGGACTGTTCTTCCACTCCAAAATTTATCTCATATTTACATATAAGTGTAAGATATATATGGCCATGTAAAATAGGTGTGTTTACTTGAGTTGCCTTCCAAATAGGCCTTGGATGTTTTGAGTATGATTCCAGAGTAGCAGAGAAAATGTTGGGTGTGTGACAACATTACATACTCCCAAGTAGAAAAAGTTTAAGAAGCCCCAGCCTAGAGAGGTGAACTGACTTGTCAAACATGGAACTTGAATCCAAGTCTTCCTGGCTTGATTTATGGAGCATGTGTGGCCAGGGCACCTCACACCTCTAATGCTACAGAGCCATTGCTATCCTCTGGTGATGTCATCGTGATGCATTCCGATGTTCTCTGTTGGGAGATGCATGCCCATTCCCTGTTGGATTCCATTTTCCTACAGGTTCAATACTGTCTCTACTGGGTATCTCTGTTGGACTTAATCTGTGTGTGGTGCTTGCTGAGTTGCTCTCTGCTACCACCTTCTGGTCTACATCTCAGCTAGCCTGGTCCTGGATCTGAGGGCACTGAGTCACACCCACCTCTAATCAAATTGTAGGACTTATTAATAGCACCCAAACCACTGGTGGAATATTTACTCACAGGAAAAGGATACGAGGAAACATGGGCTTCTGTCTCACTGCCACCCTGGGGTCCCAGGCTTGGTCTAGTTTTGTGAAATGAAGCAGCACACGGCCCAGAAAATTGACCCTATCCAGACTATAGACAGAGTTATGACGAGTCGGACATGATTGAAACTTAAAAACAACAACAAAAAGACTATAGACTGACTCAGAGTGGCCATAAGAGTACAGTGTGTGTGGTTTTGTACTAAGGTTGACAAAGGGAAACTAAAGCCTTTCAGAAAAATTCCATTTTATGCTCTAAATCACTATTGATTGGAGAAATGCAAATTTAAACAATTTTGAGATACCACCCCACACCTGTCAGATTGGCTAAATATGACAAAAAGGGAAAATGATAAATGTTGGAGGGGATGTGGGGAAACTGGTACACTAATGCACTGTCGGTGGAGTTGTAAACTAATCCAACCATTCAGGAGAGCAATTTGGAACTATGCCCAAAGGGTTATGAAACTGTTCATACCCTTTGACCCCGCAATACCACTGCTAAGTCTGTATTCCAAAGAGATCATAAAAAACGGAAAAGGACCTATTTGTTAAAAAAAAGTATTTATAGCATCTCTCTTAGTGGTGGTAAAGATTTGGAAATTGAGAGGATGTCCATAAATTGGGGAAAGGTTGAATAAGTTGTGGTACATGAATGTGATGGAATATGATTGTGTTATAAGAAATGATGAGCAAGCAGATTTCAGGAAAACCTGGAAAGACTTACATGAAATGATGCTGAGTGAAGTGAGCAGAACCAGGAGAACACTGTACACAGTAACAGTAACATTGTGTGATAATCGACTTTGATAGACTTAGCTCTTCTCAGCAATACAATGATCCAAGACAATCCCAAAAGACTCATGATGGAAAATGCTATCTATCCATTTCCAGAGAAAGAACTGATAGAGTTTGAATGGGGATCGAAGCAGACTATTTTCATTTTGGGGGGTTTTTTGTGTTTTTTCCTTTTGTTCTGTTTCTCCTCTCACAACATGACCAATGTGGAAATATCTTTTACATGATTGCACATGTATAGCCTATATCAGATTGTTTGCCATATTGGGAATGGGGGAGAGGAGGAAAAGAGGGAGGGAGAAAAATTTGGAACTCAAAATCTTTCAAAAAAAATGTTGAAAATCATCTTTACATGTAATAGGAAAAAAATAAAATACTATTAATTTTTTAAGTGTCACTTTCAGCATGAACTCCTTGTCCATTCCGTATGATACCCACAGCCTGAGGGTTCCTGTTCTTGATCCTCCTTCCTTCTACTTTCTTTTATTTTTATCAAGTACATGTTGTTCCTTGTTTGTTAATTCATTGACAGATGTTAAGTCAAAAAGCATTTATTAAGTACTTATTATGTGCTAGATACTTGCTAAGGGATATAAAGAAAGGCAAAAAACATGCTCAGCTCTTAAGGAATTCACAGTTTAATGGGAAAGACAACATGCACACAATTATGTACAAACAAGGCATACACAGTGTGAATTAGAGACAGTCTCACGGTTAAGGCACTAGCATTAACAGGGAATGGAAAAGGCTTCTCATAGAAGGTGAGACTTTAGCTGGGGCTGAAGGGAAGCCAGAGAAACTAGGAGACAGATTTCCAGGTATGAGGAAAAGTCAGTAAAACTTCCCAGAGTTGCAAGATGAAATGTCCTAATAATTGCTAGTTGACCGGATTTGACCTTTTGGTGAACAGCCAGTGTCACTGGATCGCAGAGTATGTGGAGAAGAGTAAAGTGTAAGAGGACTGGAAAGGCAGGAGGGGGCCAAATTGTGAGGGGCTTTGAATGCCAAATAGAGGATTTTATATTTGATCCTGGAGGCTATAGGATAGCACTGGGATTTATCAAATAGGAGACTGACATGGTCAGATCTGCACTTGGAAGATGAATTTGATGGCTGAGTAAAGGATACACTGGAATGGGGAAAGATTTGAAGCAGGGAGACCAATCAGAAGGCTACTGCAATAGTCCAGATGTAGGTGATAATGGCCCACACTAGGGTGGTAGCAATGTCAGAGGAAAGAAGAGGGTGTATATGAGAGATACTATGAAGGTAGAATTGACAGTTCTTGGCAACAGCATGGATATGGGAGTTGAGAGTAAGGAGTCAAGGATAACATATGATTATCCTTGTAAGCCTGAGTGAATGAGAAGATGGTAATATCTGCAACAGAACAGCCAACTTGGGAAGAATGGAAGCTTTGGAAGAGAAGATAATGAGTTTGATTTTGGACATGCTGAGGTTAAGATGTACGTGGCACATCTAGTTTGAGATGTCTAATAGGCTGTTGGAAATATCAGAGTGGAGGTCAGCAGAGAGGACAAGGGCAAGACAAATAGATTTGAGAATCATCAGCATAGAGATAATTGAATCCATGGGAACTGATAAGACCACCCAGAGAAATAGGACATATGGAAAAGAGGCCCAGGAAAAAGGCTTAGGGGAATCCATGGTTAGCAGGCAAGATCTGGACACAGATCCAGCGAAGGAGACTGAGAAGGTACAGCTAGACAGATAAGAGGAGAAAGTAGGAGAGAGCAAGAAGTATCAAGAAGAGGCTGCCTGTGTCAAAGGTTGCAAAGAAGTAGAGATGGATGAGGATTGAGAAAAGGCCATTAGATTTGGCCATTAAGAGATAATTGGTAATTTCAAAGAGAACAGTTCTGGTGGAATGAAGAGGATGGAAGCCAGACTGCAGAGTTCAGAAGAGAGTGAGAGGAAAGGAAGGGGAGGAACTGATTGTAAATGACCTTCTCAAGGAGCTTAGCGAGTGGAGATGGCCAGATTAAGTGAGGGTATTTTGAGGATGAAGGAGACACGGGCATGGTTGCGGGCAACAAGGAATGAGCCAGCAGACAGGGAGAGAATGAAGATAAGTGAAAGAGTGGGGATGATAGAAGGGGCAAACTGATGAAGAAACCATGATTGAATGGGATTACTTGTATACGCAGGTGGGTTTGCAAGGAGAAGGAGTGAAGGAGACAGTAGGAAAGGTATTTGAATGATGTGAAATGAGTTAGAGGGGAGAAAACGGAGTGCTCAAGGAATAGACTCAGTTTTCCCAGAGAAATAGGAAGAAAGGTTCTTAGTTGAAAGGGTGAGGAGAGCCGTAGGAAAGTTCCCACTTCTTTCAAATCCCCTTTGAGACCTTTAGTTGTCAGACAAGAAGGACTTTGCTGATGTTCTTATGTTTAATTGAGTCAATGTCTTTGTGGCCTTGATGTTCATAAAATCACAGGCCTAGAACTAGAAAGGATCTTAGAAGTCATTGAGTCCAACCTTCTTGTTTTACAGATGAGGAAATTGAGGCCTAGATGGGTGAAAAGACTGCCCAGGGTCACACAGCTAGTAAGTATCTGAGGTTAAGACCATCACTGGCCATAACCACTACACTGGATTTTTTCTTATCCTGAGTAACATTCATGATAAATTTCCCATGCAGTTCTCCCCTCTTCTCCACCATCTTATCAGGTGACAATGCATCTACTCTTGTTTTGCCAACCCATGGACTCAATCTACATACATTTATTAAGCACCGACTATATACCAGAAATTGTAGATAGATGAATCTCTACCTGGTGATTAATTGACTCAGAATGTTACCATTGCTTCATATGTCAAATGTCCTCAACTGGTTTTGTCTCTCCAGAAATATATCTGAATACCTGGATATGTCAAAAGATGCCAAAATGTGTATGAACATTTTAAAAAAAGATTACAGGAGGAAATACAGGCATAGTCTGTCATGCACTCTACATTTTGTGTGACCAGACATCAAAAGGAGCAGAGAAAGGATTGGTCTGATCCAGAGACCTAAAATTTTGTTGGGCAAGACAGCCCAAAGGGGTGGAAAACTCTCAAGGGAAAAATTCTTGAAGACATAAGCAGAAATGGTTCTGATGGAGAAGGAAAAGGGGGTCTGCCTCAAGTTACCTGATGTGGAACTCATCAACCAGCTCAGTTTTTAAAGCCAAAGAGAAAATGGAAGCAAGGGCATTGATCTCTTAGTTGCCAAATCTGATGGCTTTTCTTAATCCTTACCCTTCTTGACCTTTCACCCTCTTCTCCTTGATGGCTGCTTCTCTCTAGGTTTCTGTGAACCTGCTCTAGCCTGGTTGGCTCTCCTACTACTCCTTCTCAGTCTCCTTTGCTGGATCTTTTTCCAAGTCATGCCTGGGTATCTTCTAGGGTTCCCCTTCTTCTCTTGTCACTCTATACCACAGGTGTCAAACTCATGGCCCTTGGGCCACAAGCAGCCTGCGAAATTAAAATGTAATTGGGAAATGCTTAACAAAATACATAAAAATATGATACAATATCATCTTAATTTGTGGTATTATAAGATCCTTTTCTATTTGAGTTTGATCTCACTGATTATTCTGTTTCACTTGGTGATTTATCTCATCTCTTGTGGATTCAGTCATCATCTCTATGCTAATGATTCTCCGATCTACTTAGCCAGTCCTATAATCTCTCTGCTGATGCCCAGTCTGGCATCTCCAACTGCCTATTAGACATCTTAAACTGGATATGCTGTAGGCATCTTAAACTCAACATATCTAAAATAGAGCTTGTTATCTTTTCCCCTAAACTTTCTCCTCTTTGTAAATTCCCTATTCCTGTTGAGGGCACCACCACTGTCCCAGCTCTCAGGCTGATGAGCTAGGTGTCAGCTACTCAACACTCTCTCAATCCCCATATCCAATCTGTTGCCAAAGCTTGTTACCTTCGTAACATCTCTTGAATATTCCCCCTTCTCTCTGACACTCTAGTGCAGGCCTTCTTCACTTCAAACTTGGACCACTGCAACAGCCTGCTGGTTGGCCTCCTTGCCTCAAGTCTCTAGCTACTCCAATCTATCCTTTACTCAGCTGTCAAAGTGTTCTTTCTAAAGCTTGACTATGTCACCTGTGCCCTTCCCCCTCAACACACACACACACACACACACACACACACACACACACACACACACATGCACAGACGCATGTATACACACACTCCATAAACTCCAGTGGCTCCCTACTATCTCCAGGATCAAATATAAAATCCTCTGGCATTCAGAGCTCTTTGCAACTTTCCTTCACTACCTTTCCAATCTTCTTATGCTTTATACTCCCCTCCCCATGTGCTCTCTGATACAGTGATCCTGGACTCCTGACTGTTGCTCACACAAGATGCTCCATCTCCAGACTCTGGGCATTTTCACTGGCTTTCCCTCCTCCACTGTACCTCCTCATCTCTCTGGCTTCTTTCAAGTCCTAGTTAAAATCCAACCTTGTACAGGAAGCCTTCCTCCAATGTCCTTTAATTCTAGTGTTTTCCTGCTGTTGATTATCTCTAACTGATCTTGTCTAGATCCTGTTTGCACATAGCTGTTTACACGTCTTCCCCATTAGATTGGGAGCTCCTTGAAAGGCAGTGACTGTCTTTTGCCTTCTTTGCATTCCCAATGCTTAGCACTAACATATAGTAGGAGGTGCTAAATAAATGCTTACTGACTGATAAGATGATGAACTGGCAAGTAATCAAGAAGGAATACACACTCTATAAAAATTATGTCAGAAACACTAAAGCCAGAATGCAATACAGCTGACATTTACACTAACATTGCACATCTACAATGGGCAAGGTACTATGTTAGAGGCTGGGGCTATGAAGTCCAAAACAAAATAACCCATCATCTCAAAGAGCTCATTAGGAAATGAACTGAGGCTAATGATGAAATAAAAAGATGTTTTAGCTTTGTTGGAGGCAAGAAAAAAGCCAAAGTGGGGGGTTCAAATGACAAGTTTGGGATAAACAGGATAATGCAAATGGCAAAAACTCTTATTTTGCTCTAGGGTCAATAGGGCCTTTAGGGTCCATTGAATCCAGTCCTGTCATTTTAAGATAAGGCAGCTGAGGCCCAGAGAGAAGTGCCTAAGATCCTCTATAGGATACTGGAACTAGCATTAGAAAAGACTTTGGGGGCTAGCTATTATCACCCCTTCACTGAAGAATCCACTGACCAGAGAAATGAAGTGACCTTGAATCGAGACCCTCAGAATCAGTACTTTTTCCACCGTACCACACTGTTTCCTTTCTTTGCCAAGGAGAATGATCTTTGGACTGGGAAAACTAGAACATGATGTTTAGTGTGACAGAAACCCAAGATAAGTAAGACAGAATCTGGCTGGGCTCAGATATCACAAGTCACCAGGCTCATACAAAGTAAGTTATTATGATTGATAAGCCACTATCAATAACGCGGGAGATGGTGCCTCAGGACTGAAGATGGGCATATTTGTCACAATTTGCAAAGAAGGGATGAGGGTGAATTCTGTAAACTCTAGATTGGTGAGTTTGATTTCTAGTCCTGACAAAATTCTAAGATAAAGTTACAAAAGGAATAGTTTGTGAGTATTCACGAAGCAGCAATCACTGAAATCCAGTATGGCTTCATTAAGAACAGATTGTGCTGCACTAATCTCATATCCATTTTTGATAGAGTAAACTAGGCTGGTAGGTCAGGGGAGTATAATAAACACACTATCCCTAGATTTCAGCAAAATGTTAAAAAATCATGCTATTTTCCCTTTCCCTCCTTATTGGAATCATTTCTGCTTGTATCTTCATAATTTCCTTATAGTTTTTTTTTATCATTCTTGGGCTGTCTTCCTCAGGAAAATACTAGGTCATTGGATCCTATTATATGTGATCTCTCTCTCTGTGTCTCTCTTTGTGTGTATGTCTCTGTCTGTCTCTCTCTGTCTCTTTCTCTCTCTCTCTCTCTCTCTGTATATATATATATATATATATATATATATATATATATATATTCTATCTCTCTCTCTCTCTCTCTCTCTCTATATATATATATATATTCTATCTCTCTCTCTCTCTCTCTCTCTCTCTCTCTCTCCATATATATATATATATATATGGAGAGAGAGAGAGAGAGAGAGAGAGATAGTGATAGAGACAAACACATACACATACATACTAGGTCATTGGATCCTATTATATGTGATCTCTCTCTGTATAGACAGGTGGATAGACAGACAGACAGACAGATAGAGAGATAGATAGATAGACAGGTAATGATAGAGATAGACACATACATATACATGCTAGGTCATTGGATTCTACTATATGTTCTCTCTTTATAGATAGATAAGTATAGGTATGTCTATGTATAGATATATCTATATAAAGTGTATATATATATATATATATATATATATATATATATATATATGGAGAGAGAGAACATGATATGGTAGGATCAAATGACCTATTATGTATCTGTATGTATGCATGCATGTATTATGTATATATGTGCATACACAATATATATACATATATACACATATACATATACATCACCAACATTTCTTCCAGTATTCTTTCCCCTTCTCCTCTGAGAAAGCCATACCATATAACAAATGATATTATTTTAAGAAAAAAGAGAAAAATCAACAACATTAATAAATATGTTGAAAAAGTCTGAAAATACATCTAATGTACCATACCCATGAAGCTCCCATCTCTGCAGAGGAGTGGGATGGGGGTACCTTCTTACATCTCTTCCTTGGAGCTATGCTTGTTCTTTATAATTTTGCAATATTATTTTTTATTATTTTGTGATTGTTGGTTTTTCCATTTATACTGTTGTAGTCATTGTGCCAACTTTGATGCAGATGACTCTGTATAAGACTATGCAAATCTTTCCATGTTTCTCTGTATTCGTCATGTTCATTGTTTCTTATAGGACAACTAATATTCCATTCCATTCATGGATTACAGGTTAGCCATTCGCCAATGGATGAGCTCCTACTTGGTTTCCAATTCTTTGCTATCACAAAAAGTGCTGCTATATTTTGGTATCGTGGAGTCCTCCTCCTTATCTACAGCCTCCTTGGGGTATATGTTCATGGCTGGAATCTCTATGTCAGAAGGCAACTTTTAGTTATTTCATTGCATAATTCCAAATTGCTTTCTTCACAGCTCCACCAACAATGCACTCTTGTGCCTATCTGCCCACAATCCTTCCAACATTGACCGTTCCCATTTTTTGTCATCTTTGGCAATTTACAAGGTGTACCTCAGGGTTATTTTGATTTGCATTTCTCCTATCATTAGTGGTTAGAATGTTTTTTACATAAAGATGTTAATAGTTTGCAATTCTTTTCAGAATTTTTTGTTCATATCCTTTGACCACTTATTTATTAGGGAATGGATTTTGGTTACACATAGATTATATACATACCAAGTGGTACAGTGGACAGAGTGCTGGGCCTGGGGTCAGGAAGATCTGAGTTTAAATCCAGCTTCAGACACTTACTAGCTGTGTGACCCTTGGGTAAGTCACTTAACCCTGTTTACCTGCCTCATCTGTAAATGAGCTGGAGAAGCAAATGGAAAACCATTCCAGTATCTTGGCCAAGAAAACCCCAAATAGGGTCACAAAGAGTCAAATACAACTGAAATGACTAAATGACAACATATATGTGTATGTAATATACACATGTATACATATACATATATGTTATTTATACATTGTGTCCCCAAATCTTACTGCCATTTTAAGTTTTTGGAATTGAGATTTTTGGAACACTCTATTTCTTAAATACCAAACTTTTATCTAAAAAATTCATTATAAAGAGCTTTTCTCTCAATTCCCTTCTTATTCTAGGTGCATTAAAGAGGTTAAATTTCTTAAATACCAAACTTTTATCTAAAAAAATTCATTATAAAGAGCTTTTCTCTCAATTCCCTTCTTATTCTAGGTGCATTAAAGAGGTTAAATTAAAGAGGCCTATTCACTGAATGGATGTTACCTCACCCTAAGAGAGCACCTGAAAAGACCTTAGCCTAAAAGGACTGAATATCAGGCCACTGGATCCAGCTGGATCTGGAGGAGAAAGTAAGGCGGGTGACCTTGCACAGCCTTCCCTCACTCAAATCAAAGTCGACTGCAAGTCATGGCATCGTTTCCCTGATGCCATGGTCCTCTTTGAAAATGAAGGACAAACACAAGGTGCATTAACTTCATGCATAAATTTGAGTTTCATGCAAAAAGTATCTATTTTATCTTTTGGAATTGTTTCTGTCCCTTGTTTGGCTAAGAATATATCTCCTAGGGGGCAGTTAAGTGGTACAATGGATAGAGCACCAGCCCTGGAGCCAGGAGGACCTGAATTCAAATCTGACCTCAGATACTAGCTATGTGACTCTGGGCAAGTCACTTAACCCCTATTGCCTCTTCCCCTTCCCCAAAACAAATAATATATCTCCTACCCATAGTTGTGAAAGCTATATGATCTCTTCTAACATTTTTATGGTATGATCTGTAATGTTAAACCCATGTATCTATTTCACTAATGCATTGTTGATAGAGTTGTGAACTGATCCAACCATTCTGGAGAGCAATTTGGAACCATACCCAAAAGCTATAAAATTGTGCATACTCTTTGACCCACCAACAATAATTCTAAGCCTGAATCCCAAAGATAACAAAGAAAAGGGAAAAGGACCTATACATACAAAAATATTTATAACAGTTCTTTTTGTGGTGACAAAGAATTGAAAATTGAGGGGATGCCCATCATTTGGGGAATATCTGAACAAATTGTGATATATGAATGTGATGGAATATGATTGTGCTATAAGAAATGATGAGAGGGGTGGTTTTGGAAAAACCTGGAAAGTGAAGTGAACAGAACCAGAACATTGTACACCATAACAGCAATACTGTACAATCAACTGTGAATGACTTAACTATTCTCAGCAATACAACAATCCAAGACAATTCCAAAGGACCCATGATGGAAAATGTTATCTACCTCCGGAGAGAGAACTAATGAACTCTGAATACAAATTGAAGCATAATTTTTTCACTTTACTTTTCTCGCATTTTGTGTGTGCGTGTATGCACATGCGTGTGTGCACATGTGTGTGTGTGTGTGTGTGTGTGTGTGTGGTTGTGGCAACATGGCTAATACAGAAATATGTTTTACATGACTTCACATGTATAATTTATATTATTTTGCTTGACTTTTCAATGGGTAGGGGAAGGATGAGAGGGTGGGAGTTCCAAATTCCAAAATTTGGAACTCAAATTTTAAAAAAATGAATGTTAAAATTTTTGAAAACCATATATAAGTGGGAAATATTCAATGAAATAAATAAAAAATATAACCAAAGGGAAAAAACCCTCATATGTCCATTTAGAATGGATTGTGGAACTTTGTGCAAGGTTTTGATCTAAGCTTAATTTCTACCTCCAGACTGCTTTCTAGTTTTTCCATCAGGTTTTTTTTTTTAACCAAATAAGGAATGCTTTCCTAAGTATTTTGTTTTCTGGTTTATTGCTGGATCATTGAGTTCCATTGTTTCTGACTCTCCCTTGTCTAGTCTGCTCTGCTGACTTACTTCTCTATTTTTAAAACAATACTAAATGATTCTGATGACTACTGCCTTATAAAAGAGTTTGAGGTTTGAAAACGCTGTTCTCCCTTTCTCTATACATATTTGTCTCACAAAAGGAGTCTGGTAGAGTTCTTTCTCAATTTTTGAGAATAATTAGTGCGTTATTGGTAATCTTTTCTCTTTAAAAGTTTGATAGAATTCTCCTGTGAATTCATCGGGACCAGGAAGTTTCTTCCCCCTTCCCTCTCCCTCGGAAGCTCCTTCCCAGGTAGCTGTAATTCTTATGATATTAGACTATTCAAGATCTCTTTTTGGTCTTCTGTTAGCTTGAGTATTTTATATTTCTGAAGATATTCTCTTATTTCTTTTGTGTTGTCAGTTTTGTTAGCATTTAACTGGGCATTGTAGGTTCAGATAATTTTTAAAATATCTTCTGGATTTATTGCGACTCCACCTTGTTTGCTATTTTGTTGATTTGATTTTCTCCCCTCTTCTTTTTAACTCTAAGAATTTATCAATTTTATTAGTCTTTTCAAAGAGCCAGCTTTTAATTTTGTTTATTGTTTCCACAGTCTTTTTGGTTTCCAATTTATCTATTTCTCCCCTAATTTTTAATATCTCTTCTTTTGTGCTTATTTTAGGTTTATTTATTGGTTTTTTTTCTTTTCTTTATTTATTTTAGGTTTATTTGTTTTTAAAATGCCTATGAAGTTCATGAATCCTCTTCTTTTCTATTTTCTTAATGTGTGCTTTTAGGAATAAAAGTTTTCCCCTTAGGACTGCTTCAGCTGTATCCCAGAAATTTTGGTATTTTGTTTCATCATTATCATTTTCTTTCACGGAATTACTGTTTCTATGATTTGTTTTTTGATCCGCTCATTATTAAGTCTTCATTAGGGTCTGGTTTTTTGTGCTCCTTGAATTGATTACTATTTTATTATGTAATAGTTTATAAAGGATGTGTTTATTATTTTTGCCTTTTTAAGGTTTATTTACAACATCTCTGTGTCCTGACACATGGTCAATTTTTGTAAAAGTTCCATGAGGTACAGAGAATTATGTATATTTTTTATCAGTCCCATTTAGAAGATTGCATTCTTTTAGCTACAGTTTTTCCAGAAATTTGTTCAATTCTAAATTTGTTTATCTCTCTGTTAGATTTGTCTAAAACTTAGAGAGGGATATTAAAGTGTCCTGCTATTGCATTACTATTTCTTTGTGTAATTCAGTTAATTTTTCCTTTATGAATTTTGATGCTAAGGTATTCGGTATAAATCTAATTTTGATATTGGTTTGTAGTTTATGGTTCCCTTCAGCATAATAGTTTCTTTGTTTATCTCTTTTTATGTTGTGAATTTTTGGTTTTGCTTTTCTCTTTTTTTTTTTTGGAGGGAGGAAGGCAGGGCAATTAGGGTTAAGTGACTTACCCAAGGACATACTAGTGACCACAATAGGTTGCTAGTAAGTATGTCAAGTGTCTGAGGCCAGATTTGAACTGAGGTCCTCCTGACTCCAGTGTGCCAGAGTCCGATGCTCTACTCACTGGTGCCACCTAGCTTCCCCCTGTTTTTGCTTTTCTAATAGCATGGTTGTAACTTCTGCTTTTTGGATTCACCTGATGCCTAGTACATTTAGCTCTAGCCCTTCATCTTTAGTCTATGTACATCTGCTTTTAGATGCGTTTCTTGCAAGCACCATATTGTAAGATTTTGTTTTCTTTTCCAATCTGTCACTCGTAAAATTTTGTAGGAACATTTAGTCAATTACTATTTAAAGTTAATATTTTCTTCCATCTGTCTCTAATATTGTTTTCCCCCTGAATTAGGAATTTTTGGTCCCTCTATAGAGGTGGTATTTTGCCTTTTCAGTTATTTTTGTTTAATGTACTACAAGACAATCGTATTCCAATAGGCTCTCTTCCCTCTCACTTTCAAACCCTCTTCTCTTCCTGTTTGTCAACCTTTCCCCTAGTTCCAATGTTTTGTTTAACCTATTAATTCATCTTCTTTTTATCTAGTTATCTAATCCTTCTCCTTTTTCTGTTAGGTAGTCAAATAAAATCTCTCCCCTCCCCATCCAACTCTTCAACTTGTTTTATTAGTGGTTTTTTTTAATTCTGTACCTTTTTCTACAAAAGATTTCTTTCCCTCGTTCTCTTCAATAATTTTCTTTCCTTTCTGTTATAGACTTTTATGCTTTATCTTTTTACTTATTTATTCCTTTTGTCTGTATTCCTCATGGAACCAAAGCTTCTAAGGTACCTATTTTGAGTTTCCTCTTCTAAATTTATTGTCTTGTAGATCTTGCTCCCTGGCCTCCTTTTTTTCCTATTGTGCCTCATTCTTACAAATATCAATTCCTACCAGCGATAGAGAGACTAGAAATACTGCCCCATGACAGGACTTTTCCTGTCTCTAATTGTGCTTTTCATTACTACCCTTTGCCTTCCCCATGATCATTTTTCCCCCATTTAATGGAATCTCCTCTCTGGGTCCATGCCCCACACTCTTTTGGATGTCAGCAGCCCCCAGGAGTTCTGATTTCCCCCTCTCCAGAGGTAAGATGAGTGGTCTATCTAAGCATCAAAAGCCAGTAGATTATACCCATTGTAAGTTTCCCATCTCCCATTACAGACCCCCCCATACTCATGGATGCATTTCTGGGGGACCCTCTCTCACCATTTAAGGGAAATTTTGCCCTCTTTCTTTTCTCCTATTCCAATTCCTCCCTTTGTTACACTCATTCTCCTGTAGACCCTTTTGTTCCTGTGAGACTACAGGAGTTATTTTCCCTTCGATGTTTACTACTGACTTGATTAGAGTACGTCACATATTCCCTTCTATATTGTTGTGCCCCTTTCCATTTTTCTGCACCTTCCCCTTTTGCATTTTTTTAATCCCATTTTTTAAAAAAGCACATTAATTTCCCCAAAAGGGAGGATATCCATGGTTTTTCATGGCCTGTTCCTACATCATCAGTTCTTCCATTTAAGTTCTACTTTCAGCCTTTTCTCCTTGTATACCTCCACATTCTCTCTGCTATTGTTGTTGTTCTTTTTGGGGGAAGGGGGGAGGCAGGGCAATTGGGGTTAAGTGACTTGCCCGAGGTCACACAGCTAATAAGTGTGTCAAGTGTCTGAGACCAGATTTGAACTCAGGTCCTCCTGACTCCACGGCCGGTGCTCTACTCACTGTGCCACCTAGCTACACCTATTGTTGTTCTTAACCCCACAGGTGTCTTTCTCTTTCTAGTTTTTTGTCCTCTTCTTTTATTTTCTGAGATAATTTAATTATCTGTGCCTTCTTTGTTGTTTTATTTGTTCGCCTTTACACTTCTGTTGTCTGGGGTGTTTGCAAAGCAAATAATATGCTCAGGTCTGGTTTTCTTTGTAGCAATGCTTCTCTTTTATTGAATGTTCATCTTTTTTCATTGATGATTTAGGCTCACTTTTACAGGGTACGTTATCTTGAGGTCCTTTGCTCTTCTGAACACACTATTCCATTCCCTTCTGCAGTTTCTGGTTCGTGCTAAGTAGTTTTGTGTCCATTGAATTTCCTTTAGTTTATACTGGATTTGAAGGTCTTGCAGTTTGTTGTCTATCACTGGAACTATTCAAGTTAACCACCATGTGTCTTGGAGTTTGCAGCAAAGGACTGTTCTCTGGAGACAGGCTGCAGATTCATTTGATTGGCACTTTGTTTTCTGTGTTCAGAATTTCTGGGCAGATGTCTTGTATTATTTTTGCATTATGGCATTTGGGTTTTTTGATTTATTGTGTTCTTCTGGGAGACTATTTTACTTAAATTGTCTGTATACATCTTGTCTTCAAGATCAATATTTTGCTTGTACAGAGATCATGCTTCCTTTTAATATTATTACTTTTTGCTTCTCTTCTTCTAGATTGTTTTCCACTTCTGTGTATTTGCATTCCCAATCAGTTGTTCTCTCTTTTGTTTCTTGGTAAGATTTGCCACTGCGGATTCAGATTTTTGTATTCTGCCAATTATTTCTGTGCAGGCCATAAATTCTGCTTTTGCAATTCTTATTTCTCTCTTAAACTCTTTGGGGACATCCTGTTGTGGTTCCACACTCTTGACAATCCACAGGGCCCTCTGCCTCCTCAGGTATTAATTCATTTTCCTTTGTTTTGCAATATTTATTTATATATGTTGGGATTCATTAGAATTAACTGGAGGCTTGTTGGTTCATCTGCTTGTGCTCAAGGTTTTTAACTTTTTTTGTATTCCTCCCGAGATCTTTGGTACTTTTGTCTTTTTTTGTTATATTTCCCTATTGACTGCTTTCTCATTTCTTGCCCTTTGGTGGCTGATCCCCCAAGAGCTAGACTTCCTCTCATACTGGGTAATTCACTTTTCAGTGGCCTTAGTCTCTACCCCAAGTGACTTCTCAGGGGACAGAACTGGCCTCAGCTGGTTGCCAATCCTCTTTCCTTCAGGCTCAGTGGAGGTTCCCTCCATCCCCAACATGCATATTGGGGCCCTGCCCCAATTCCCTCTGTTCCTTGGCTCTCTGGCTGAACACTACTGCAACACAACTGGGACACTATCACTCTAGGCAAAGCAAGCATTCAATTGCCTGTGTCTCCACCTCCATTGCATACGTAAGGGGAGGGCAGAGTTGAGTTCTATTGCTTGCTGCCTCAGTGCCTCAGAATGTTAGAGTGAGGGCAGAACTGGTGGGAGAGGAGGCAGGTACAGGAAGTTAGCTGACAGAGACTGCAACAGCAGTAGCCAAAGCTGACTGAATCCCAGGGGATTGGGTTGTGCCATCTTGCCAGATGGTAGGCACTGCTGGGGAAGAGAATGCTGAATGAGCAAATTGAGGATTAGAGATTAACCTTCTTTGCTGTTAGTTCAACTGTTACCTCATTCGGGTTCTTGATGTCTTACACCAGAGGTATAAAATATGAGGCCCACTGGCCATGCAGCCAGCAACATTTGACTGCCCAAACCAGATTAAAATGTCATTGGGGAATATTTAACAAAATAAATAAAAACAGAGTAGAACTTAGATAATGTTACTATGTGGTTTTCTAAGTCAATGTGCAACTCAGTTGGGTATCTTACCCTACGGGAAAGTAGGGGGGAAGGGGATAAGGGCGGGGGGATGATAGAAGGGAGGAGGTAGTCAAAAGCAAACACTTTTGAAAAGGGACAGGGTCAAGGGAGAAAATTGAATAAAGGGGGACAGGATAGGATGGAAGGAAATATACTTAGTCTTTCACAACATGACTATTATGGAAGTGTTTTGCATAATGTGTGGCCTATGTTGAATTGCTTGCCTTCTCAAGGAGGTGGGTGGAGAGGGAAGAAGGAAGAGAATTTGGAACTCAAAGTTCTAAAAACAAAAGTTCAAAAAAAAGTTGTTTTTACATGCAACTGGGAAATAAGACATACAGGCAATGGGGTACAGAAATTTATCTTGCCCTACAAGAAAGTAAGGAGAAAGGGGATAAGGGTGGGGGAGGGAGTGGAGTGACAGAATGGAGGGCAGACTGGGGAAAGGGGCAATCAGAATATATGCTATCTTGGGGTGGTGGAGGGTAGAAATGGGGAGAAAATTTGTAACTCAAAATCTTGTGGAAATCAATGTTGAAAACTAAAAATATTAAATAATAAAAAAATAAATCTAAGTCAATGTGCACCTGTAGGGATCGTTATATATAGGTTGAGTGGCCCTGTTTCTACTTGAATTTGACACTACTGTCTTAGACTATGGAGACAACTGAAATTGCTTTACTTCTTGTGCCTAATTCTTATTTTGGAGAGGTTTACAAGGTTATGAGGACAGAAGAAAATACCTATTCCTCCGTCTTGTTCTCTTCCATATGCTTTTAAACAAAATAAAATAGAAAGGGGTAGTTACATGGTTTCAGATCTGGTTGAATGGCCAGATCCAAAGAGCAGAGAGGTCTCTATTGGAAGGTCATAGGGTCTTTGACTTTGTGCTTGTCCCAAGATTTTGTCACTGACTTGGAAGAGGACATAGATGGCATACTTATCAAATATACGGATCTTGGAGGGGGAGTGAAAATGTTAGATGGAAGGATCCAGCACCAAAAGGTCTTGGCAGACTAGAACAATGGGCCAAATTGAATAAGATGAAATTTAATAAGAACAGATAAAAAGTTCTATACTTGAGTTTTTAAAAAACTAAAACTTCACAAGAAAAGATGGGGGAGATGTCATTAGATAAGAGTTCCATTGAAAACAATATAGAGATTTTAGTGTATTGCAAACTCAACAAGAGTCAACAGCCTGACAGAATAACCAATGTTACCCATTAGGTAGGGCAGCTAGGTGGCACTGCAGTGGATAGAGAACTGGGCCTAGACTCAGGAAGACTCAACTTCCTAAATTCAAACCTGGCTTCAGACACTTACTAGCTGTGTGACCCTGGGCAAGTTGCTTTACCCTGTTGCCTCAGTTTCCTCATCTGTAAAATGAGCTGGAGAAGGAAATGGCAAACCACTCCAGTATCTGGGCAAACCAATCCATATCTGAACTCAGGAAGATGAGTCTTCTGGACTCCAGGCCTGACACTCTATCCACTATGTCATCTAGCTGCCTCTTGGATGTCCCATAGGCATCACTAACTCAACATGTCAAAAACGGAACTCATTATTCACCCCCACCCCCCATCTACCCTTCTTCAGAACTTCCCTATTTCTAGCAAGGATATCATTATTCCTCCAGTCACCTAGATTCACAACTTGTGTCATTCTCAGTTCCTAATTGTCATTCATCCCACATATCCAACCAGTTGCCAAATCTTGTCTTTTCTATCTCCATAACATCTGTCAAATATGACCTTTCTCTCCATTCACATAGCCACAACCCTAGTTCAGGCCCTCACTACCTCTCAACTGGACTATTGAAATAGCTTTCTAACTGTTCTTCAAGTCTCCACTCTAATTTATCCTCCACGTAGCTGTCTGTGATTTTCCTAAAGACTAGGTCTGATCATGTCATCCCACACTAAACAAATTCCAGTGGCCCCCTATCACCTCAAGGACCAAAAATAAACTTCTTTGTTTGGCATTTAAAGCTCTTCAAAATCTGGTCCCTTCCTACCTTTCCAGTCTTCTTCCATTTTATTCTATGTAGTCTATGGTCCAGTCTTTTTGCTGTCCCACACAGGATGATGGATCAGTCATTTGGGTGCCTCTGCACTACCTGCCCCCCAGGCCTGGAATGCTCTCTCTACTTATCTCTGCCTCTTGGGATTCTTTCTGGGTTCTTTCAAGACAGCTAAAGTTACACATTCTTCATAAGGCTTTTCCTGGTCTGTTCAGCTGTTAGTATCTTCCAAACCCCCAAGGTTGTCTTGTATTCAAGTTCTGTGTTCCGTTCACCTTCTATATGTGAATATCCTTGAGAGCAGAGACTAGTTCACTTTTGTCTCTGTGTCCCCAGTACCTGGAACAATGCCTTGGCACAGACTGTGTGCTTACTAAATTGATATACTTCATACTTAAAGGATCTGTGATTTCATTGTCGCACATTCCTTTTATGAATATAAAGCATAGCCCCAATAAAGAATCTCAAAATTTTAGTTGGAAGGGACCTCAGTGGCCATCAATTCCAATCCAAAGGAATCTCCAGCATCAGCTATAACAAATGGTCAATGTAGCCTTTGCTTGTAGACCTTCTGACCAGGAGGAACTTGCCATCTTCCCAGGTGGTCCATTCCACTTTGGGATGGCTCTGTTTGTTAGGATGCTTTCCTTTGCATCAAACCTAAATCTGCCCATTGCTTCTCCTTTGATTCCATTTCCTCTTCCACACTATAGACCTTCAACTACTGGAAGACAGCTACCATGTCCTGTTGCTACCCTCTCACCCTCCTCAAGCTTCCCCTACCCCGGGCTTAACATTCAGCATTCCTTCACCTGATCTTCCCATGACATAGGACCATGAACTCAAGACTGTTCACCACCGTTGTTGATAAGCTGCAGTGTCCAGAGAAGGGTAATATTCTTAAACTATAGTGCCCAGATGTTATCTGACCAAGGTAGACAGAGGGCAGACGGATTATTACCTCCTTATTCCTGCCAACTCTGCCTCTCTTGATGAAGCCCAAGATTTAGTCTTTTTGGCAGTCACATCACACTGGTGACTCACATTAAGGTTGTTGTCCACTGACTCCCCCAAATCTTTATTAGATAAATGTCTCTCATATTGTACCTGTGAAGGTGATTTTAAAAACGGACATGCAGGTGCTTGAGTCTTCGGAGCCTAGGCATACATAGCCATACACTTTCAATTCAATGAGTATTTATTACACACCTGCTCTCTGTAAAAACACTGTGTTGGCACCTGGGGAAAGAGAAAAACTGACTTATGTTCTTATGTTCTCCTGAGGGCAGGTGGGAGGAGAGATGCAGTATGGATGTACCCTAAGTAAATATAAGATCATTTGAAGGAGAGTCTTGGAGGATCTGTGGAATTCTAAGAAGTGGAGCTAAGGAGGGAGTACGTGCCAGGTATGAGGGATAGTCTAAGGAGAGGCACAGAAATGGAAGAGAGCATATAAGTAACTCAGAGCCAAACTGCAAAGGGCTTTAAATGCCAAGCTGAGAGCTCTTTTGTGGTGGCAAAGAATCGGAAATAGAGGAGCTGCCCATCAATTACAAAATGGCTGATAAGTTGTGGTACATGAATATGATGGAATATTTTTGTGTGCTGTAAGACATGAGGAAGAGGATGGTTTCAGAGAAACCTGAGAAGAATTGTATCAACTGGTACAGAAGAAAGTGAGCAGAACCAGGAGAATAATTTCCAGGGGTGGGGAACCTGGGGCCTTGAGGCCACATGTGGCCTTCTAAGTCCTTGGGTGTGGCCTTTTGACTGAGTCCAAATTTTACAGAACAAATCTTTTTATGAAGGAGATTTGTTCTGTGAAGTTGGGATTCAGTTAAAGGGCCACACTTGAAGACCTAGAAGGTCACATGTGGCCTTGAGGCCACAAGTTCCCTACCCCTGATATACAGTTACAAAAATATTATAAAGAAAAACTATTCTGAAAGACTTAGGAACTCTGATTAATGCAGTAACACTGATCCCAGAGGATTTAGGATGAGACATGTTACCCACATCCTGATAGAGAAATAAAGAACTCAGAATACAGATTGAGGCTTTAAAAAAAAGTGGGGGGCAGCTAGGTGGCGCTGTGAGTAGAGCATCGGCCCTGGAGTCAGGAGGACCTGAGTTCAAATTCAACCTCAGACACTTGACATATGTACTAACTGTGTGACCTTGGGCAAGTCACTTAACTCCAATTGCCCTGCCAAAAAAAAAAAGAAAGAAAATTTTAAAAAGTGGGCATGGCCAATGCAGGCATGTTTTGCTTGACCGTATATCTGTAACAGGGATTTTGTTTTTCTTGCTTTCTCAGTTGGCAATAGGGGAGATAGAATGCCTATCTGAAAATAATTTTTTTTGAAGAAGGCAACTGAGGCATTTGTATTTTACTTTAGAGGCCATTGAAGATTTTTGGAAGACTGCTTTGCCAGGCATATGAACAGATTGGAGAAGAGAGAGACTAGAGATAAAAAGGTCAATTAAGAGTCTATCACAATAGTCAGGTGGGAGATGGTGAGGGCCTGAACTGCGGTAGAAGCTAAACGAGTGGTGACAGGATGGATATGAGATGCCGTAGAGGCAGACTTGCCAAGACGTAACTGTTGAATATTGAGGTGGGGTGAGGGAGGTGAAGGAGAGGGCACACTTGAGGATAACTCTAAGGCCGCAAACTCGTATAACCCAATGGGAGCAACCACAAGAAATGACAATCATATTTAATTTTGAGTATTTGAGAATAATAGCGTGTTCCTGGTTTACTGACCACCTCTTTGGTCCTTTGAAACTGAGACCATAGAAAGGTCTCATCCCAGGCAATCAAAGTCACTTCTGTCTCTAGGCAGGAGCAATTGAGGGAGCCCTGAATTACTCATTCATTGATCAGACCCCACTCAGCACTGATGGTCCCAGGCCACAGGGTTCCTGAGTTTCCCTGACTGGATTCTGATTTTGCTGCCCTGTGCTTAGGACCACCCCTTACAATCCATTTCTTCAGCTCAGGTGACCAGGATCCTTCCTTGTGCCTGTCCCTTCAGCCCCTGTGGATTTGTCTTTAAACCTGTGTCCCTGGGTCTAATAACCTGATATTTATGGCCAACCTCTTCAGTGCCAACCATCTTGTCCCCTGAACTTCTGTTGATATCCCTGTACGCCTTGAATGGGCATTGAGTTCTGGTTTCAGGGTCTTTGGTGAGGACTTCTGGCTGTTGAAGCAACCACATACTCCCTGGTGGTCAAACGATGGCATGGCACTAGAGGTATTTCATCTTAGTTATGTTCAGCAGTCAGGTATTGCCTGCCTAGTCTGGTTTCACGGTGACCCGTCAGTTCTGACCCCTTGGTAGCTGAACCAGGATGATGTCCACTGCTGCCAGGACATTTTGAACTGCTTGAGCCTTTCATTTCTAGTACTCACACCCTTCCTGTCCCTCTGCCCCATAGATCAACAGCCCAGTCTTTTACACATCTTGGGAGTAAGTACTATCTCTCTGTGCTCATTCCTAGAATAACTAGCTCCCAATCCTGTGAGCCCACTTAGATTTCAAATCCCACCCTGGCTGTCACCAGAGCCCCCATTACAGCATAACCATTAGGACAGCTAATCATAATCATTAAACAAATAGCATCTGAAAAGATACCAAGTTAAAGGACCCATCACCAATTGAGAAAGCAAGAGCCACCAGAACTATGGCTCATTGAGGGCCTGGGAGATCCCTGCAGGATGGTGGGACCCAAGGGGAAAAAGAAAATGTGGTCCAAGGACAACATATCAAGAAAGATCAAGAAAGTGGCCATCTAAGCAGGTCTGCGGTCAGAAAGGTCTGTATGTTTTCTGTCTCAATATGGAGGGTGTGCTTTTGTGCCCTGGCATGAAAGACTAACCCTACCCTCTATGGCTTTGACAAAACTTCAGCTGTGTGAAATCAGTTACCACTAGTTTCTCACATGGGAAACAGCAATATCATGGCAGCAGTGGACGTCATCATGGTTCAGCTACCAAGGGGTCAGAACTGATGGGTCACCATGAAACCAGACTAGGCAGGCAACACCTGACTGCTGACCATAACCAAGATGAAATACCTCTACTGCCATGCCATCGTTTGACCACCAGGGCGTATGTGGTTGCTTCAACAGTCAGAGTCCTCACCAAAGACCCTGGAACCAGAACTCAAAGCCCATTCAAAATGTACAGTATTTGTCAAGAACCCTGCTCGATGTGTGTTCTGTATTACGTTTTGTGTCAAGGCCCCTCTCTGGCTGTTGGCAGCTCTGTTTTTTCTCATGATCCTTAATACCGTTGGGTAATCAAAGGGAAGCCATTCATTTTCCTTTTGTTTTCTTACACATTCCCCACGAGGTCTGAGAAAAGGGAAACAACTTTGCTAGCCTGACAACAGTACTCCTGGTTTCCATTTTCTCATGCCCCCCCTCGTTTCTCAACTCCTTGCAATCTGGCTTCTTATGTCACCACTTAACTGAATTGGCCAGTGCTCTGGATTACTAAACCCAATGGGCTTTCCTCAATCTTTGGCCTTCTTGAACTCTGAAGCTTTTGACACTGTTCCCCATTCCCTCTTCCTGGATCTTCTTTTCTGTGGGTTTCCGTGACAAGCTCCCTCCCTTCTCGATCCTCCTCCTCTCTGACTTCTCTTTCTCACTCTCCTTGAATGAGTGATCATCCATATCTAGTCCCTTATGTGAGGGTGTCTCCCAGGGCTCTGTCCCTTCATCTACTCTGTATATATTTTTCTTGGTGACCTTGTTGGATCATAGCCCCTAAGCTGGAAGGGACCTCAGAGTCCACCTAGTGTAACTTCCATGATACTGTGGTTTTAAAAAAATACTTTGATAACTCTATTTCAAGATAATTCTTTTCCTTTGTAATCCATTTTATTTTTTGCATTTAAAAACATGAGTCTGGGAAGGGGTCCATAGGCTTCCCCAGACTATCCTAAGGGGTCTAGGACCCAGAAAAGGTTCAGAAGCCCTGCTATGGTCCAACTGCTCATTTTAGAGCTGAGAAAATTGAGGCCTAGGAAAGTGAACTGACTTGGTCAAGGACATTTGGATAGTAAATATCAAAGGCAGGATTCGAACCTAGATTTTTTGAATCTCTAGTTGGTACACTTCTCCTTATACCATGATGCTCACTGGCTCTGACAGGTTCAATTTTCATCTTTGTGCAGATGCCTCCCAAATCTAAATCAGCCCAGCCTCATCACCAAATGCCTACTGGACATTTCCACTTGAATACTAATAGCCACAATGAATACTCACTGAATACTCAAACTGAACTTATACAAAATGGAATTCATTAACTATGCTGCCTCCCTACCTCCTCCTACCCCCTTAACAAGTCCTAAATTGGAGAAGCATCATGGAATAGTGGAGAGCTGGAATTAGTGTCTTGAGGACTTGGCCTCCATGTCTGTCTCTGCTTCATACTACCTATGTGACCTTGGACAAGCCACTTAACCTAGGATTCTGAGCCTCAGTTCCTCACCTATAAAATGAGAAAGGTTGGACTTGGGTCCCTTCTGTCTCTAAATCTATGATCCTATTTTCTATTAAGGGTACCATCATTCTCCCAGTCCCACAGATTCCTAATTTTGGAGTTAGACAAATGAATAGTGAATAGTGAGTATTCACACCTCCACCCCCCAATAGCCAATCAGTTAACAAATCTTGATTCCACCTCCACAATTCTCATCCAACTGCTTCTCTCGATTAACATGGCCTCTACCCTAGTTAGTCTTTATTACACTTCTCCACCAGACCACTGAAATACCCTAACTGGCTTCTCATCTATCCCCCAGTCCATTCTTCATATGACTGCCCAACTTATACAACTAAAGCACAGGCCTGACCATATCAATGACATGCTCAAAATTCACTGGCTCTTCAATGCCCCTAGGCCAAAGGACTAAGTTCTTTGCTTGGAATTTAAATCCCTTATAATCTAGTTACAATCCCTCTTTCCGGACTAATTTCACATGACTCCCCTTCATAAACTGTTCCCTATGTGAGATGTTCCACTCCTTGCCTCCTGTGTCTTCGCATTCTTACCTTGGTCTCTACTTGTCAGTCAACAAGCATTTCATAAGTGTTTCAAATGATGGGGATACAAAGAATGGCCAAATAAAAAAAGCCCCACACCAGTCCCTGCTTGCAAAGAGCTCAAAGTTTAATGGGGGAGACAGCATGAAAAGAACTATGGACAAACGATATACTGGAGATAAATTTAAAGAAGGAAGGCACTAGCATTAACAGGGGTTGGGAAAGATGTCTTATAGGTGAAATTTTAGTTGGGACTTGAAGTCAGGAGACAGAAATGAGGGAAAGAAATCTAGGCAAGGGAGATGGCCAGTGAACATGCTCAGTCAGGAGGCAGTAGCCTGTTTGGGGAATAGTGAGGGCAGTATAAATGGACTGCAAAACGTGTTGGGGAAGCAAGAGGTGTAAGAAGACTGACAAGGCAGTGGGCCAGGACATGAAAGGCTTTGAACATCAGAGGGTTTTGTGTTTGATCTTAGAGGTGCTAGGGAGCTACTGGAGAGAAAGAGACAGAGAGAGAGAGAGAGAGAGAGAGAGAGAGAGAGAGAGAGAGAGAGAGAGAGAGAGAGAGTGTGTGTGTGTGTGTGTGTGTGTGTGTGTGTGTGTGTGTGTGTGTGTGTATGCATGTTGGGGGTATCAGACCTGAAGGGAGACAAGGCTGGGAGACCAACCAACAGCCTATTTCAATAGCTCAGATGTAGGTGATACGGACCTGCACCAGGGTGGCAGTGTCAGAAAAAGGGTAGGGGTGGGATGGAAGAGCTGATAGGAAAGTAGAAACAACAGGAATTGAAAAGCAATTGGCTCTGGGAGACGAGAGTGCAAAGTCCAGGATGACACCTAGGTCATGAGTGTGGTTGACTGACAAGATGGGGGTACCCTTGACGCTAATAGGAAAGTTAGGAAGAGTGGAGGATTTGGGACGAAAGCTGAATTCAATTTTGGAGATGTTGAGTTTAAGACATTCACTGGACATCTACTTCTTCATGTCCAATAGGTAACTGGAGAGACAAGACTAGAAGTTAGCAGAGAGGTGAGGGCTGAATAAGGTGTTAAGAATCATAGAGGGAATTGAATGTGTGGGAGCTGCCGGGTTCATTGAGTGTAGAGGGAGAAGAGGGCCCAGGACAGAGCCTTAAGGGACACCCATGCTACTGGCTGTGACTTGGATTCTTACCCCAGAAACAAACTTCTGAAGGAAGCCTCTTCTGATGCCCCTCCCTTTTTTAATGCTTTCCCCAAATTTACCTGGCACGTATTTTGCATTTACTTCTATGTCCATATGCATTCCCGCAGTAAGCTCCTCCAAGGTAGAGACTGTTTCATTTTTGTATTCGCAATGCCTTGCCAATCACAGGTATTTAAAGTATTGACGTAAGCAGGATATCAGAGCCCTGGGACCTACATTCTCTTCAGTCCTAATTTGTTTGTTACTTAAGATCTCTTCCCTGAAGAGTGAACAGCGTCCTTCAGTGGAAGCCTGAAGGAGGAGGTGAAATGTGTAAGCCAGGCTGAGAATAGAATGGAATCCCCTTCCCCTTTGCCAAATCAAATGTACCCTTCTCAGTTCAAGTTCCTTCTCCCCTTGCCCAGTGAACTCATGAGCAACTTAGAATCTACACCACCAGAAGGACAGCATTAATGCGATCTGGGCAATGGTGGCTGTGTGTCTCAGCCTAGATAAGCAGGGTTCATGATTAGCCCCTGGAAGATGACGCCTTGATGGGATGATCTAACGACAAAACTTCTGGCCATCAGCATTGGCGTTAAACATTTATTGTGCATCTGTGTGGGGGGCACAGTGCGAAACCCTGGGGATATAGAGAGGGATAAGAGCAGATATTTTGCTTTTGTGGGGCGTACAGTCAAGTTGGAAAGACAATACAAATACCACCTTACATTTGGGTAGCACTTCACAGGTCACAAGATGTTTTCACACAGATCCTCACAACAACCCAGTGACAGGCAGGGCAGGCAGCATTATTTCCATTTTACAGACAAGTAGATTGAGGATCAGAGAATATTTACCCAAGGTTACATGGCTAGTAAGCGGCAGGGCCAGGGCACATACAGTAAAAAATCCAAAATACAAGGTAGCATATGTTAGGTGCCAAATAAATAATACAAACAATAGTAGAAACACAGACTCTCACAACCGTAAGAGCCACTTTGTCTAAGCCGTACATGAACAGGAACTGTCCCTACAATTCCCTGACGAGCACCTAGCCTTGACCTGAAGACCTTCAGTGACAAAGGACTCACTGCTTGTCCGCAGTAAGTGCCACAGGGGTTCAGGAGGATACTAAGTGTGGGAACAGTTGGGGCAGATTTAATGGAGGCGCTAGCCCTTCAAGGGTCATATCTAAATAAGCTGAAGAAAAGGGGAAAGGCATTTCAGGTAAGAGAAACAGTATGGGCAAAGGCACAGAGGCGGGAATTCAAATAGCTTCCATTTGTATCGTGCTTTCAAGTTTACAAAGCATTTTCACATGCTCCAAAAAAATCCCTGATTAAGACAGGGCAGGTTCTTCTAATCCCTATTTTACAGATGAGGAAAACTGAGGCTGAGAGGTGAAGTGAATTATCTAATGTTACAAAGTTAGTAGGTAGATGGAATTTGAATCCAGGCCTTCGGCCTCCACGGCCGGTGCTCTTTCCACCACAGCATGCTGCAAGAATTGTTACGTTCTGCTGAGGGAATCAAGTGGAGGACAGCTTGGTTAGCATCTAGGAGTATCCCAGAAACAGGGACCTCAGAAGCCACTAGGCCAAAATGTAAATTGACAAGAATCCCCTCTGAGAAGGCCTCCAGTGAAAAGAATCCATCACCCGCAGGTGATGCCCTTCCACTGCTGGGTAGCCTCTTCCTTACATTAAGGCTAAATCTGCCTCCAAAATGTCTACCTGTTCCTTCCAGTTCTGTCCCTCCGGGCTAGGCAGAACAAGTGAAATCCCTCTTTCACAAGGTAACACTTCAAATATTTGGAAACAGCTATCCTGTCCCCCCCAACTCTTCCCTTTTTCAGGCTAAACACCGGCACTCAGATAACACACTCCCTCCTTTTCTCATCATCCTGGTCACCCTCTTCTAGACATACTCCTACGTGTAGTAGCAAAAGAAAAGGTTTCAGAGGTAGACAGGGGCCAGATTATCGAAGAAGGCATTTGATGACAGGCTAGGACATCTAGATTTAGTCAGTATCACACTCATCTGTTGGATCAATAAGTGAGGAAGTTAGGATCACAAATTGTATCACAAAGGGCAGTAGCCACAGTTACAGCCAGTAGCTACTGCAGCTCCAATTATTCAGCAAACCACCCAGGTTCAAATTCCAGGTCTCAGTGAGCACTCAATGGGAAGAACATGAAAAGAAAAGCTCTAGAATCACAGACTTCTCAATTTAGAAATGGAAGAGGCCTTGGAAGCCATCTAGGCCAAGTAAAGCCCTGGAGCTGAAAAGATTTGCTGTCAGGATTAGAACTCATGCTCTTTGACTTGAAATTCAGCTAAGCTTCCTATGGCACAACAGAAGGTTCTTAGAGGAGACACACAAGAGGGAAATCCCCACCTGAGTCTGCAGGTTACTTCCCTAAGCCTTGGCTCCTGTTGGCTCTCCTGGGCAGCCTACCCTCTGGTTTAGAAACCAAAAAGGGGTGCTCAAATCAAGAACTCTCTTTCAAAGCACAAAAAAGAGACTTCAGACTTGACTCTTGCCTGATGCTATCTCTGTGACCACGGACAAGTCACAAGCTCTCTGGGGGTCTGTTTCATTTGTAAAACTGAGTTAACACCTCTAAGAACCCACCTCACAGGACTGTTGTGAAATTCAAGCGATAATATGTATGAAAGTGCTCAAAGTATTGTAACACTGGTGGCTGTTATTACTAGAGGGAAAAAGTAAACTGTTGTTTTTCCCATCCTTGGATTTAAGCAAACTCAATGTCTTCTTCTTTTCTAGTCCTTGATCTCATCTTTCAATACATTTTTGTCTGTCTCTAAAAATACTCTTTTTCTCTCTAAAATACCCCTGGGCATCACCAGCTCAGTAGATCTAACCAGTCAGCCTGAGTGAAGCATTTGTATTTGGAAGTAACCAGAAATAAAGTTAGGTGGGCTAGGTGGGGTCAGCTAGGTGGTGGCCTAGGCAATCCAGTGACAATGTGGGTTCTAGAAGACACGACCAAAGTGATGATTTAGCAAAGTTTACCAGAAAGCCGTAGGCAGGTGAGATTTTTTAAAAAAGAGTAGAGCCTGGAGGCAGGAAGATGAGTTAATAGGTAATTGCTTGCAACAGACAGCCTCTGAGGGCCTCAACTACAGCGTGAGGGTAGCAGCAAGGCATGAATCTGAACTGACGTGATTGAAGATCAATCAGCAACATTAACACTGGTTTTGGTGTAAAACAAAGCAAGTCATAGATAGACACACAAGCTCACCTTCAATACTTTTATAATACTATATGGAGTCTAGCCACAGAATGAATTTTCTGGGGCCTGAAAAGCTTCAAGAGTGACTGAAGCTTTCCTAATATTTCTTAGAGCCAGAGTGTTACTCTTTAGTGTGGATTTTCTCCTGAGAAATAAGCTCTGAACTCTGTTTGAAGGCTTTCTGTTGTTCATCATATTTATATGGTTTCTCTCCAAAATGAATTCTTTTATGTAAGATGAGCTCTGAGCTCCATCTGAAGGCTTTTCCACATTCATTACATTTACAGGGTTTCTCTCCCCTATGAATCCTCTGATGTACAATTAGGTTTGAGGTCTGACTGAAGGCTTTCCCACATTCATTGCATTCATAGGGTTTTTCTCCAGTATGAACTCTCTGATGTGTAATAAAATGTGAGCGCAGTCTGAACGCCTTCCCACATTCATTACACTTGTATGGTTTCTCTCCACTGTGAATTCCCTGATGTATAATAAGGTTGGAGATCTGAGTAAAAGCTTTCCCACATTCATTACATTCATAGGGCTTCTCTCCACTATGAATTCTCTGATGTTGAATAAGTTGGGTAGTACCTTTGAAGATTTTTCCACACTCATTACATTTATAAGGTTTCTCTCCACTATGAATTCTCTGATGAAGAATAAAGGTTGAAATCTTATTGAAGGCTTTGCCACAATCACTACACTTATAAGGTTCCTCTCCACTATGAATTCTCTGATGTCGAATGAGGTGTGAAGCACACCTAAAGTTCTTTTCACATTCATTGCATTTATAAGGTTTCTCTCCAGTATGAATTCTCTGATGCCCAATGAGGGATGAAATCTGACTGAAGGCTTTCCCACAGTCATTACATTTATAGGGTTTCTCTCCACTATGGATTCTCTGATGTTGAATGAGGTGTGCGGTTTCTTTGAAGGCTTTCCCACATTCATTACATTTGTAGGGTTTCTCTCCGCTATGGATTCTCTGGTGTTGCTTCAGGCCTGACCTTGCTGTGAAGGCTCGGCCACATTCATTACATTCATAAGGTTTCTCTCCGCTATGAATCCTCTGATGTACGATAAGGTTTGAGGTCTGACTGAAGGCTTTCCCACATTCATTACATTTATATGGTTTCTCTCCACTATGAAATCTTTGATGTACAATAAGATAGGAGGTCTTACTAAAGGCATTCCCACATTCGTTACATTCATAACGCTTTACCCTACTATGGATTCTCTGTCTTACAGACTCGGGATTCAGGCTAAAGTTGTGATTATATTCATCATATTCATCATGTCTCTGAGCCCTCCCTCCTGTGGGAGCTCCTTCATATTGAACAGGGAAATCCTGCACTGTCAGTCCCATATGTAAAGGGAAGCTCAGACCACAGTTTCTCCTATAGTCACCATATTCATGGCCTCTCTGCTCTATAGAGACCTGGTTGGGATTTATACCCATAATGCTGAAACCTCTCTCCTGGGATAGGGTGCAACTCCCTGGGTCACCTGGCTGCCTCTCTAACCTGTTTTCACATGCAGAGACATCTCCAAAGTCAAACCCCTGAGGAATGGTCCATGGGAATCCTGCCAACAAAGTCCATTGTGACGCAACGTCTTCAGATATTTCTGGCTTTGAAATAGGCTCCTCCTCATTCTCAATCTTAATGCCATCACCTGAAATGATCAATAAAAAAAGATAAATACAGAACCAATGCCACCTGTTCTCTGTGCTGCAATAAAATTGCTATTCTAATCTCAATCAAAGGGAGAATATAGGAATTTAAACTTAAAGATATGTTTACATATATTTTAAATATATATTTTAATTCAAATACATGAATAACTTAAATGATAAACATAAATGAAATCCTATTTAAAATGAGAGGAAAGAAGTGAGGGGAAGAAGACCAATTACTAGACGGGATAAGAGGCCACAAGATGGGAGCAGATAGAGAGCCAGACTTTGAATGAGGAAGCCCCCTGTTCAAGACCTGCCTCACAGGTGTATTAGCCTGCATAGGTCATTTAACTTCTTAGTGCCCCAGGCACTTCTCTAAAACGATAAAACACAAATGAGATCTGCATTGGAGGAGTTGCTATACTGAGTTTCACCAACCAGTGAAATCACTGGCCCAAAAACCCCAAAATAAATGGTGAGCATGGCTCTCCCATACAATGAGGAGGAAGGGTCTGAACTGACAGTGGAGATGAAGTTAAACAAAAAACAGCCAAGGTATAGGGATCTTCCAGGTAACTGCTGCCTAGTCTCTTCCCCTACTGTCTCCCCACCTCCTACCCCCACCCCTCAGGACCTATTTCTTTTTCCCACGCTCACAAATCTTTCCCACCAGTTAACCTGCAAAATAGAGATTTTACATTTATACTAGCTACCTCACTGGATTCTTGTAAGGAAAGCAGTTTGTGAATTTCAAAGTGTCACAAAAGTCCTAGTTTGATGCCAGCCATTGACTAGACCTGCTGTCCAAAAACTAACTGAGCTGAGTATGGAGAGGCTCATTCCCCAGGAAGGTGGGCTGCTGGGTGATGAACTTCCTAGAAACCATCATCACAAATGAAAGCATAAATTGGCCACCATGACTATGAAGCACAGTGATAGTAGAAGAGTAGAAGGGGGAAGAAGATGCTAAGAATCATATTTTTTGGACTATAAACATTAACTTAGCAGCTGGTACAGTAAATGTACTCCAAAGAGAAAGATATGGATTCTGATGATTAACATTTCCTAGAGAATTTTAAATAATATAAATAAGCTGCCACCAAGAGGTAAAAACAGCTTGGAAATGGCAGTTGCCAGCAAATTATCTACATCAGCCAAGGCCATCACTGGTTTAGAATAAAAATAAAACACACGCACACGCAAAACAGTGCAGAGGAGAGTGGTGGATGATTATGAGCAGTATCGCTTTGCAAAACAGAAAAAAAGCAGTAAATCGGGTAATCAGTATGCGAGAGTTTGACATGCATGACAGCCATGCCAGAGTCTTCATTTCCTTCGATTTAAAACTGAGATGGGAGGTGGGGGTGGGAGTTGGGATTTGGCCTCTATGTTCTTTCCTAGCTCTAAGCCTATCTATGAGCCTACAAGATGTATGCTTGCCATTCTCTGTGTGGCCAAGTCCTCTGGATGCTTCTGTTTTGGAGATGATGCTATTTTGACTCATCAAAGCTCTGGAACATTTTAGCCTCTCCTAACTCGAGTCATTACCACTCAAAAGGATTCAGCCTTAATTATTAACAAAGGAAAACCCGAATAAATGGAGAATGCCTACTTTTTACTATGATGTGCAGTATGACAGACAGCCCAAAAAGCTGGTCCTAGAATTGAACAAGAGGAGGAAAGCAAGCTATATTGCCTTCTGCAATACTTTTAAGGAAACCCAGTTTCTCCCTAAAACAAAGATCTATTTTTTAACAACGTTCTTCTAGGGCTGCTGTATGGCTGAGTCATAGAGTATAACTGTCTCCAAGATTGAGCATCACCTACGGGGTGGTAGAGAGACACACGATCAGAATGAGTAGATAACAAATGCATTACCAATCAAGAATTACATGAGAGGGCCCATAAAGGACGCCATCAGAGAAATGCATGATCAGAAAAGGCGGGGTTGTCTTGTGGCAAAAGCAAGGCATAAACTACTGATTTCTACTCAGTTTGTCCCATTGGTATCCATAAGATATCAAGAAAGCTACAAAAAAGGCCTCAGCATTTTGCATAGAACTCAGCTGGAGAATTTACAAGAGGGCATGGAGAAGTGGCACAGGATGGGGCGCAATCTGCATCCATGGAGGAAGTGACTACATTTTGATCAGAAATTAAATGTTCATCTGGTCAGTGGATCAGAGACCTATTTAAACACAAGTAACATTGCAGCATTCTATTAAGTAATACCTAACTTGACTATTTCTGCCTCTATATTCATTAGGGAAATTGGTCTGTAATCATTCCAATATTATCTTTACCAGGTTTTAAGACCAATGCCATATTGGTCTGACCAAGAGTATGGGGGCAGCATCCCATCTTTCTCTATATTTACGATTATTTGTTGTTAGACCATTTGCAACCATTCCACTGATTCCATCTGGGCCATGTGACTTTCCGTGAAGCAATTCTCGGATGACTCCCTGTTATTTCTTCCAGAGATTAGTAATTGAAAGGAGTAATTTCCTCTTGTAAAATCAATTTTGATACTTTATATTTTTGTAGATAATCATCTATTTCCTTTGAATTCCCTCATGTCAGAACATAAACTACATGCAATATTCCCTAATAAAGTCCTTCATTTCTTTTGCATTCTTGCAACATCTCATCTCTTTTTCTTTGAAATTTTGCTGATTTGCATTTTCTCTCACCTTTTCAAAATTTAATTTGCTAATGGTTACCAAATAAATGCTTTTAAAAAAAAAGTGACTGACCAATTCAATTGTTCTCCTAAATTTTCCCTCTTAACTTCATAATCTTCTTATCCTCAGGCTTTCCCTGCATCAAAGTACTTAGCCAGGAACAAATACTCCCCCATTCCGTAGATCAAAGCCCTTCATAACGCAGCCCCCTGCCACCTTTCCAGTCTTCTTATCCCTTACTCCCAGACTCCTCCATCCAGTGCCGCTGGCCTTCCGGCTGAACTATGAACAAGAGAGCCCATCTCCTGACTCCAGGCATTCTCTTTGGCGGACCCTCCCATCCCTAGAATGCTCTCCCTCCTCCACTCCAACCACTTACCTCCCTGGCTTCAAGTCCCCAATAAAATCCCACCTTCTACAGGAAGTCTTCTCTAACCTCTCTTACTTCCAGTGCCTAGTCTCGGTTAATTATTTCCTATTTAGCTTGGCTGTATATATTTGTTTGCATGCTGTCTCTCCCATAAGACTGTAAGCTCCTTGAGGGCACAGATATGTAGTGGTTGCTCAATAAATGTTTATTGAAGTGAAATGAATTGGCTCCCAAACATACAGGAGATCCATACTGGCTAAGGTATCAGATCCAAACTTGACTGATTGGCTTTCAAGAGCCTGCATGATTGGACCTCAAGGGCCCTATGCCCCTTCATTTGCCTAATCTCTCCCCAAGGCTATTTGTCCCTTCAGGCCAGTCTCACTGTCACCCTGACATGCCATGCTCGTCCTCATCTTCTCCTCTTTTTGCATTCCTGGACCCTCCCACCTGCAATACCTCACACTCCTCCCTCCCTTTCCCCAACTCAATTCTATCCATCCAAAAAAAAGTCAAATTCCTGTCCCATTTCCTCCATGAAGCTTTCTCGAAGACTATTCCTGTCTCCAAAGTGTATCCTCTGCACTTTCAGACCTGATCATGGTGGCATTCTGCTGAAAAGCCCATCAGGGCACTTACCAAGGTTCACACTCCTTGACTTGCCATCAAAGGCCCTCTACAATTGAGCACCAACCTCTTTTTGCCCTGCTCCGCCACACTGCTCCTCCTCAGGCAGCCCCCACTACATCTCACATCCAGGCTTCCAATCTGCTCCTTCCCTTAGCTCTACTTGCTGGGCCATCCCTTAAGGCTGAGTTCAACGTCAAAAACCACAAAGAGGTGGGAATGCCTATGGTGTGTATAGGTGCCTGGACTGGTTGGGAGAAGCAGTCTAAGGGAAGAGCAACAGAGAATGGTGGCAGGGTGATAGGGCCAGATCAGCGAGGGTCCCAAAAGGTAGGTCTCCAAGGGCTGGATGAACACCAGTGATAAGCACAACAAGGACCACATTAGCTAATATACGCAGAGACCTTTGTGGCTTCCATCAAGCTTTCCAGGTCACTCCATTTGCTCCACTCTGTAGTTTTATGAGGGAGGCAGTGCTAAGGAGAATTATGCCCATTCTAGAGTTAAGGAAACTGAGGCTTGGAGAAGCTGGGTGACTAAATTCACACAACTAAGTAGTGGCAGCAGGGATTTTGAAGCCAGGTTTCCTGATGCCATATCCAGCATTCTTTCCACTACAACCCAGTTGCCTCCCCAAAAGACATTCAGTAAATGTCTGCTGAAATTGCATTTGAATGTACTTGTAATCCCCAACACACATATAACATTTCACTGTTTTCTAACTCTATTACATGGGTTCATTTTGGTCCCCCTTTCAGACTGTTAAGTGCCCAGTGTGTTAGAGCTGATGCTACAGTCACAAAGTCAGGGGACAGATCTGGAAGGGGGAATTCAGGATAAAGCCAGAAAAAGAGATTCCTAAGGGGAGCCTGGCCAGCTGCCGGGAGCCACAGGGCCAAAGACAACACTCTTGTGTCAACGTAACGACCAAGCAGGGTACACCCTCATCCCTTGGTAAAGAAGTGGGGGAAACATGTTCATTTGTTTGGCTTGACTGTACTTTTTTGTTACAGGGGGTGACAGTCAATTCTATAAGAAATTCTAGGCTCAGTGGATAGTGTTGGGCCTGGAATCAGGAAGACCCAAGTTCAAATACAACCTCCTCAGACACTCTCTGTGTGAGCTTCGGGAAGTAACTACACCTGTCTGCCTCAGTTTCATCAAGCAGACAACACGGATAATAACAACACCTACGTCCCAGGGTTGTTGTGAGGATCGGACGATATCATAATTGTAAAGTGCTTAGCACAGGGCCTGGCACAGAGTGGAGTGCTATTATTCCTATGGTTGGCAAGCAATGATTTCAAAGAGCCACCCTGACTTCATCAAGAACAGGTAATACGACACTAATCTCATTTCCTTTTTGGACAGGATTATGAAATAAGGAGACGAAGGGAATGTTGTGGATACAGGTTTCCTAGATTTTAGCGAAGTTGTTTTTTTTTTAAATAAAATATACTATTCTTATGGAGAAGACAGAGAGGGCAGAATCGTCAAGTCTGAAGATGGCACAACACTAGGAGGGACACAGAGCGGGGCTGGATTTAATAAGATGAAATTAAAAAGGGATAAATAGGAGGTCTTCTGCTTGGGTACAGAACCCCAACTCTACCAGTACAAGATTGGGGAGGCATGATTGGCTAGAAGCTTGTCTGCCATCTTTCTGGCGGTTTCAACGGACTGTAAGCACAAAGTGTCACTAGTGTGTTGGGATAGCCAGAAAAGCTGAGTGTCGGGGGTTGCCCCAAGAGGGCCACAGCATCTAGGAAAAGGGAAGTGACAGTCCCACTGTACTATCCGTCATCTGGAGTACTGAAATCCATGCTGGCCATGAAGCTGAAGAAGGCTGCTGAGAAGCAGAAGACAAGCCATGACTGCATGCGGCATCCCATGGTTTGAGGGTCTGTTGAGTTAGTATCTTGCATCAAAACAAAACGTCTCAATAAAAACTTATTTAAAAACAAAATTCAACTTAATTTTAAAAACCACCTAACTGACTGAAGTAATGGGGTAAGATACTGTCAGAAGGGCAATAAGCTTTCAAGGAGTAAGGGAAGGACGATTAATAGAGAGAGAAAACTGCTGAGCTCAGGAGGGAAGAGATAACAAGTAGGGCTGGGCAAGACCAAAGGGGTGACTGGAGAAGGCTCATTCTGGAAAGTGCCCACACGTGACCACATAGCTGCCATTCACCCGGTACTGCTCTCTGACTCACCTGCCCAGGTGGCCTGGTCCTCTCCACGTTCCACACTTTGAAGCTCTGTAATCCATGGCATTGCCCCTTGTTCCAGCTTGGAAATCACATCAGGCTTGGAGATGGGAATCCCTGCTCAAAGGGAACAGTAGACAGACATGATGCTTTGGTCTCAGGACACAGAATTCTCCCATCCCTCCAGACACAATTCTGTGAAGGCAGGAGGCAGAAGGGAAATTCCCACTGATGTTACAATGAAGGGCTAGGGAACCGTCTAAAAGGTACATGGATGTGAGGTGAGAGTGGAGAAACCGAGAGGGAATTGGTGCCATATCTAGAGGTTGGGCTGGGCACAGAACACTTAGCTGCCTCTGACCTCCTCAGAGCAGGTCAACGAGCCAGGGATCAGTACTGGGAATAGAACAGACCAGAAGGAGACTGAGAGGGTAGGGACAATCAATAGGGTTAGTGCCGATTTCAGCCCCTGCAAAGACCAAACCTGTCACCTGGGGACAGGGCCCAAAGGGGTTGGGAACCTACACATTCTGTGCTCAACTGAGGCTAACTCGATCGCTTTTTCAGAGTCAAAAGTGATCAAAGGGAGAGAAGAACTTGTGCATGGTACATCTTCTTTGTCTGAAATGTGAACACAGAAGCCCACTATTTCTGCAACACTTCAAAAGATCTTGGATTTCATCTACATGGACACTCCTTCCACCAACACAGAGAGTATCCCCTCTATAGCTTGGGTTTCGGGAACTGCTAAAGGCAAACTAGATTAACCACGGAACAGCCAGTTTCCTCCAAATTTAGCTAGGCTGGCCTCCGAATGACAAACAATCTGTCCCTGGGCCTCTACTCTGGCCTTTTCAGAGAAGCAGCCTTCCTTAGAGAACCTGGGTTACCTCTGTGCCACAAGGCAGCACTGGAATCGGGTTTTAATGGAGGCTGAAGAACAATATAATTTAGAAAATGACAAAGGGTACAGAGAGTTAATATGGAAGGCTTCATTTTTAGCTAAAATCATAAACTTCCATTAAAAAGTTTAGAGGTGGCAGAGTGGATAGAGAGCTAGACTTAAGAGTCAGGAAGACTTGAGTTTGAACCCTCATAGTAGTTGGGTGTGACCCTGAGCAAGTCACTTAACCTGTCTCAGTTTCCTCATCTGTAAAATGGAGATACCTACCACAGAGGGTTACTGTATGAGGACCAAACTAGATAATATCATGTAAAACACTTTGCAGACCTAAAAGAGCTATGAAAGGGTTAACTGTTTTTCATCTTTTTATTCCAGATGCATTGCTTTTTGTTGTAGAAAAACGTTTTAATTTATATAATCAAATCCATCCGCTTTTTTTCTCCTGACATCTTTATTTATTCAATTGCTAAAACTTTTCCTTTCCGTAATTAGTAAAGCAATATTTCCTTTTAGCCTGCCATTGATTTTTAAAATTATTTAGATCACTGATCCGTTTGGAATTGATGATAGCGTATGGCACAAGAAGTCTGGCCAACGCCACTCTTTGCCACGCTGTTTCCAGGCGCCGAAGCTTTTAGCTTCTTCCCTGGTGTTCTGTAATCTAGGATTTCTCAAACACGGGCTGACTGGACACTTTGGGTTCTAATTTTGGATGATTCGTCCTAACTAATCTTTTGAAAAACTCCACTACCAGCCAGCTTGCTAATTACTCCTTTAGAGCATAAGTGGCAGTAACTGACATTTACATAGCATTTTTTTTTGCCAAGGGCTTTACACATATTATGTCATTTGAGACTCATACCCAGCCTAGGAAGTAGATTCTACATGTATAATCTCCATTTTATAGCTGAGGAGACTGAGGCTCGGAAACATTAAGTGATTTGTCCACACAGGGTTACATGGCTGTCAAGTGTCAGAGAAAAGATCTACTGCCTGCCCTACTGCTCCGGGGAGGTCCCGCAGTACAGGGGCCCCACTTCCATTCTCAAGGCCCACATACTGCCCCTGGATACTCTTTCCATTGGTTGCCTGTCTTTAAAATGCAAACAGTATTGGTCCTGCCAGAGCTTTGTAACATCAGATGATATGTTAATGTAAACTGCCTACTTGCTTCACAACTATTGATCAATGTGGAAGCCCAGGATAGCTTCTGAGTCAGGAAAGAGACTGCCCTTACCGAGCGAGGTGACATTCACGTAATTCTCCAGCATCACGTCCCGGTAGAGAGTCCTCTGACCAGGGTGTAATCGATCCCATTCCTCCTCAGTGAAATACACTGCTACATCCTCAAATGTCACTGCCTCCTAAAACATCAAAGACAACCCCCACCATGACCCCATGGGAAGGGCAAAGGCAGGACATTAGAGACCAGAGAGGGACACGCAGCTGAGCATTAAGCCGTGCCAGAAAGGGCAACAGAGATAGGAGGCCTGTGCCCCCTAGCCTTTCTCTGCCATGCCTCTACTGTCAAGCTGTTCAACCTGCCTGGACCTCATGTGGAAAATGGGGATGACCATTTGTAAAGGCACATTCCCAAAATAATGATAATCAATGGTATTACTTTGTCCAAGCTGCTGGGAGAGGGGAGTGGGGCTCAGACCCCCTAGAAGGGACATGAGAAATTGAGGAAAACTGAGAAAGGACAGAGGAAGCCACAATTCACCTGAGACCTGAGTGTTATGAATGGAGCTGCCATCGCCTCTCCTCCTGGGCCCTCTTGAGCAGGGTGGGAAAGAAAACCAGCTCTGTGGGAAGATAAAAGAACCACAAGTTAGATCAGTCCAGCCCTATGGTTCCTTGCAGAGCCCTGGATGCCCGCTCTGCCACCAAAGGATGCTGGGAAACCAAGGAAAAGCCCCCTCCCAGCACCCCCTCACCTGTTCTGACAGGAGTTACTATTGAATGCCTGGTATGCCCATGACATTCTTTTAGTAGAGAACAAGGGAGCAGATAGGTACAGAGGACTACTGGAAGCCTCCAGAAAGGGCGGCATCAAGTGTGCCTTTGCCAGGGGGTCAGGGATCAGTGAAGTTGTCCTTCCTAAAATCTTTGCTCAACATCCACCTCTGCAAAAGGAGCAATGGCCAGCCCCTGGCACACGCTCATTTGCAGCATATAGCTGAAGCTAACCCAGTGAGGCCTGTGGAACCTCCCTCAGATTTCCCTATGGGTAGTGGATGAAGAAGGGAATAGTGCTGTCAGCAGCAGCCCAGAGGAGGAAGGAAAGAAGACCCAGAGCTGCATCCTCACCAAACATCAGGTAGCCAGATGTTAAGAGTCCCAGGAGAGAAATACTCAGCTGCCCCTGTTCCCAGACGGGACAATGAAACGGGCCAGGTCACTGGTCCGTAGCCTTTCCAAGCCCCATTTTCGGAAGTGAACAGGGGGAGTGGCTGGGCTGGCCTTAGACAAAAATCTGATAGTAGGGGGACCCTCCCATCTCTACCCTGTAGAAGCTGACAAGCGGACCCCATTTCTGGATGTTAGAAACTAGCGCTGACCAGAAACTGAGGAGCTGCCTAACACAAGTGAGAGCTGTCTCCTCTCCCCTTTACTGAGTGGCAGTCTGGATCACAGTGGCATTGAGCGCCTACTATGTGTTAGGCACGGGGGTCTGAGAGAGATGAAACAGTCTGCCCTCAAGGAGGTTAGATTCTCTCAGGAACACATAGTGCTCCCTGACCTCTGTTATATCCTCACAGGATCCTAGAGCTAGAGCTGAAGGGACCTCAGGGGCCATCTAGTCCAGCACCTTCATTTTACAGGTGAGCCCGAGGAAGCCAAGGGACTTGCCCCAGGTCACACAGTTACCAAGCATCAGAGGTGGGATTTGAACCTGGGTCCTTTGACTCCAGAGCCAATGCTCTTTCCACTTAAGGTCAAACTAGTTTATCTTACACAGATGATTTATTATGAATAATAAGACCAGTGCACAGTTACAAGGCACTCAAGATCTACAAAGCACTTTACAAACATAATCTCATCTGAACCTCAAAACCACCTTGGGAGTCAGGTGCTGATCCTCCCCCCATTTTATACATAAAGGAAGTGAAGCAGACAGAGGTTAAGTCACCTGCCCAGGGTTGTTCACATGGCCAATAGTAAGTGCTGACTCAGGATTTGAACTCAGGGCTTCCCCTCTCCTCTGCACTTCAGGTTCCAGAGAGAATGTAAGCACCTTGAGAGCAGATTATTTCGTCTCTCTCTCTTCCAGTCTCCAGTGCCTAACACATAGGCACTTAATGCCATTTTGTAGGCACTTAATGCCACTGTGATCCAGTCTGCCACTCAATAAAGAGGAGAGGAGACAACTCTCACTTCGGAGGTGAAGGAACGTTCCCTGTGTTAGGCAGCTCCCCAGTTTCTGGTCAATGCTAGTTTCTAACATCCAGAAATGGGGTCCACTTGTCAGCTTCCACCAGTTACTGCCCAGAGCAAGGCCTTCTGGGTAACATGGAGAATGAGGACCTGGGGGCCTAAGCAGAAATCAGTTTATTTTGGAACATGCAGAAAGAGAAGAGGCCCTCCCTAATAGCTTGGCTTGGTGGTCTGGACTTGAGATCTCAAGTGGTTTTGTGAAAATCTAAACTTTTCCTCACTTCTCCAATATGTCAAGGTGGCACTTACCTTCCTAACACTTGTTTCTCAAGTTCAATATCATAAGGGCTATCTGGCTCAGCTTGATCAATTCACTCGTTTGGGGTCATCTGAGACAATGTTGAGGGGGCTCTTCTTTCTATAATGACTATTATTACCTCCTCACCTCCAAAATGTAAAATTTACTCAAAGGTGAAAAGCCTTGGCAAAGTCCCATGGGCCTATTTCCCCTCTTTATTAAAAGAAAACTGAAAATGTGTATACAGTACTTTCTGTGCTGCAGATGGGGTAAAGTTACTTTGCTGGTTTACAAGTAAAAACTTGATTCTTTAACAGATTGTTTGGTGCACTTATTCAGAAAATTTTAAATGTCTTACGGTTTAAAATAGAGCCATAAGGTCAAGCCTGAAGCCACACACTGGCTTATCTCTTAGTTTTCTGTAGTTCATGAGAACCAGGAACAAACTTGACTAGAAAAGGCTGTTGAGATTGCAGCAAAAGGTTACCACTCCCCATGAGGGAATGGCTGAGTGGGGAAGGAATATAATGGGAAAGAAAAGAATGTTTAAAAAAAGATTAACTTAAAAGAATTTTGAAAGGAAGAAGACTAGAGTAAAACAATTTTCTGCACTTTAGCATCCTATATGAGGTCAAAATGGAAAAGAAAATATTCAATTTCAGAATGAAAAAACGAAGAAGCAAACACTTTAGGGGTGTGGGCTTCAACGGTACCCTGAAAACTGCCCGACACTTTAATCAGTGGGGTGTGTGAACTCAGGACCCTACAAAGAAAGATATGTAAATGGCTTTGAAATACTAAACCAAACCAACGCAACCCCACATCTGTTCTTTTAGATTACGAACAGTTTCCTGTTTTCACAGACAGGAGAAGAGTGGTTTCTTCTCTCTTTTCCCTACTTGTCCCTAAATCATCAATGCTGCCTCTGTTCCCAACATTCACCATAGAGCTTCACATACGAAAGGCTTTTACCAAACACAGAAACATAGATCCTCATAGCCAGAAGGGACCTCAGAGACCAGCTTGGTCTAATTCCCGCATTTGACAAACGGGGAAACTGAGGCCGAGGGAGGGTAATTCACTTGCCCAAGGTGACACACAGCATCATAGCTCTGGGGCTAGACAGGGCCTAAGAGGACAGTTAGTCCAACTCTTATTTTACACAGGGGGGAAACTGAGGCCTAAGGTGAGGAAGTGACTTGTGCAAGGTCCCTAATGGGGTCAGAAGTCTAAAGCTGGAAGGGGTGACCTCAGAGACTATTTAGTCTAACTCCCTCATTTTACAGAGGAGAAAGCCGAGGCCCAGAGAAAGGAAGTGACTTGCCCAAGGTCACACCTAGGATCCTAGATCTAAAGCTGGAAGGGCCCCCACAAGCCATCTAGTCCAATCTCTTCATTTTACAGAAGGGGAAACTGAGGCCCAGGGAGCAGGAGTGATTTGCTCAAGGTCACACAGGGCATCAGTGGCAGAGGAAGGACTCGCACCCACACCTCGCGCCGCCTGAGCCCAGTGCCAGCACACAGTAGGCGCCTGCTGACTGCCTGGTTGCCAGGGAGGAGCCGTTACCAGGCAAGGTAACGGACAAAAGGAGGGGGGCCGCTGGTGACGATTACATGGCCCCCGGCCGGGGAAAGGGAACAGGAAGAATGGGAGGGAAGGAAGAAGGGGCGGGGAGGAAGGAAGGGAGGAGGGGGGAGGAAGGAAGGAAGGAAAGAAAGAAAGAATGAGGAGGGCAGAGGCAGCGAGCCCGCCCAGCCGCACTCACCTGCGACCGGCCCGAGCAGACGGACGATGGCGGGGCCGGAAGTACGGCCCCACCCCCAAGCGACCGCCCCCGTGGGCTGCGGAGGCCGGCCCGCCACTTCCGCTGCCTCTCTAGGACGCCTCGGAGGTCTCCGAGTCTCGGTCGTCGTTCCCCTCGCACACCTGGCCCACTGGAGGCTGCTGTGCTGAAGTGGAGGACAGTGGGTGCGGAATGCTGTATACGTTGCCAAGCGCGGGACAGCTGTTAGACTCTCTGCCGGAGTGTAGAATATTACGTATGCCTCAGGACACTCCCCTCTCCCGGTTCTCCTCCTACCTCGCTGGCTGCTCCTTCTCTGTCAGCTTTGCTGGATCCTCCTCCTGATCATGCCCTCTAACTGGAGGTGTCCCTCTGGATTCTATCCTGGGCCCTCTTCTCCTCTCCTCCCATGCTACTTCACTTGGTGACCTCATCAGCTCCTGTGGATTTAACAAGCATCTCTATGCTGATGATTCTCAAATCTACCTTTTCTGCCCCTAGACTGTGCTGACCTCCAGTCTCACATCTCCAATTCCCTTTCAAACATCTCAGACTGGAAGTCCAATTAGTATCTTAACTCAATGTACCCCCTAAACCCACTGCTCCCTTCCCTGTCCTCCCAGTCCTCAGGCTCACAACCCAGGAGTCACCCTGGACTCCTCATTATCTCTCATTCTCCCCTCTCCCCAATCAATCTCTTGCCAAGGTCTATCCCTTTCACCTTTCTAACATCTCTTGAATATTCTCCCTTTTCTCCTCCGACACCACGATCCCTCTGGGGCAGGCCCTCATGGTGTCACACATCTGGATTATCACAATAGCCTGGCAGTGGGTCTGCCTGTCTCAGGTATCTCTCCACTCCCGTCCATTCTCCATTCGGCCACCAAAATGATTTTCCTAAAGTGCAGGTCTGATCATGTCATTCCCCCTCCTCAATAAACTCCAGTGGCTCCCTATGACTTCCAGGAGCAAACACAACATGCTCTGTTTGGCATTCAAAGACCTTCATCACCCAGCCCCCTCCTACCTCTCTGGTCTTCTTACACCTTACTCTCTACCATGTACTCTTTAATCAGTGACACTGGCCCCTTTCCTATTGTACAGACAAAACATTCCATCTCTTTCCTCTAGGCATGGTCTCCCTCCTCTACTCTGACTACTAAACTCCTTGGCATCCTGTAAGTCCCAACTAAAATCCTCCCTCCTACAGGAAGCCTTCCCCAACCCCTCTTAATCTATCTTGTTAATTATTTCCTATTTAGCCTGTATATAGCTTGTTTGTATATTGTTTGTTGTCTCCTCCATTAGATTGTAAATTCTTTTTACAGGGCAGGGATTGTCTTTTGCCTCTTTTTGTAACCTCAATGCTCAACCCGGTGCCTGGCACAGAGCAGATACTTAATAAATGTTTATTGATTGATTTTTGCATTTTCCTTTATAATTTTTGTTACAAGGGATGACTCTCTGGGTAGGAGAGGGGAGGTATATATTCAAAAAGGAATATGATGTAAAAGAAAAAAACACATTTTTTTTACAACCAGAAAGAGTAAAATGTAGGAGATCCTCTTTTTGCAGAGGTGGGAGACTATAGATATGAAATATCAAACACAACTTTCATTTATTAATTGGTTTTTCCTCTTTCTTTGGTAGAAGGGATGGCTTCTACACAAGCCCAGCAAAGTTGCAGTTTATCATTGTTAGCAATCTGGGCCAAGTTAATGGGAGTTAGGTGGTATGACAAGTTTCTCCTGTGTTGTACTGCTCATGATCAGATAGTTTCAGGTCGTTATTTATGATTCATTTCTTCTTTTGAGAACTGAGTGCTCAAATCTTTTGGCCTCTGGGAGAGGATTTCTTAGGACAGCATATTTCTCTCTCACGGTTCCTTTCCTTTCTCTTCTGGATGCATTAATTTTTGCTGTGCAAACCTTTTTTATATTTACGAATCAAAGTCATCTATTTTGTCTCCTCTAATTTGTTCTATTTGACAAATAAATAAGACTTTTGATTTTTGTGACATCAAAAGCTATTATAGTTCTAGTTGACTCCCTTGGTATCTATTGTGCTATGCTGTGTGAGATGTCCTAAATGCTACTTACGGACTCAAGAGGATGGCTGAGGCGAAACTGAATGGGTGAAGAATGCCCAGAATCCAGAATAAGCACACAGTTGAATCCACCACCCATGTGGTCTCTCTATCAGTCTGTTAGATCTTGGACAGACACTACAGATGAACTGGGAGCTGGGCCTAGATTTGAAGAGGAGGACAGGCTGGACTGTCTTTGGAAAAGGGCGGAATGTTTTAATGACGCCAAGATTTCCCCTGCTCAAAGGGCTGTCTTTTAAAAACTGATCGATGAAGTGACTTGTCTAAGGCAGCAAAGCAAAGAAATGCTGAATCCGGGACCTGAACTGGATTGGAGAGGTGGAAGGGACCTTGGAGGTCACCTAGTCCAACCCCTTCATTTTACAGAAAACGACACTGAAGCCCGAGGAGGGGGCGTGACTGGCCCAAGGTCACACAGGCAGAGGCAGGATTTGAACCCAGGCCCTCTGAGACCAGATCCAGCATTCTTTTTGTCTGTATGTTTTTACTGCTTGTCTTCTGATTCCAAGACCAGTGCTCTTTTTTTTTCTTTTTATAAAAATATGTTATTGATTTTTTTTTTCTTCCCTACATGGTCATTTTCTAATACCAACCCCCCAGAGTGGTATAGTAGATAGAATGCTGGACTTGGGAGTCAGGGAGTCCTGCATTCGAATCTTGCCTCTCACATTTACTAGCTATGTAAATCCTGGGCAAGTCACTTTATTGCCTTGGGCCTTGGGCTTCCTCCTCTTAAAATGAAGCAGAGTGCTTGGCACATAGTAGGCCCTTAAAATGTCCTGATGAATGACCTCTGCAGTTCCCTCTACCTTTAGATCTGGGATCCTATTGTGTGACCTTGGGCAACTAATTTCACTTCCCTGGGCCTCAGTTTCCTCCTCTGTAAAATGAAGCACAGTGCTTGGCACATAGTAGGCACTTAATATGTCCTGATGAATGACTTCTGCAGTTCCCTCCAACTTTAGATCTGGGATCCTATTGTGTGACCTTGGGCAAGTAATTTCACTTCCCTGGGCCTCAGTTTGCTCCTTTTTCTTCCTCTCATCACCTTTATTTCTTTCTAGATGGCCTCCAAGGTCCCTTTTGGCTCAAAATCCTTAGAACAAAGTTGTAAATTAATCAAAAGCAGGCAGACACGTTCCCAGAATTCCCTTCCATTCATTCACCTAGCCTCTGGCCCTGTAAATGAGGGTTTATGCATTTCAGGAGTGGTCATCGATGGAGAGGTGCCAAAGGAGGTGGGGGGGAGGGGGCCTCAAGGAAAAGGTGGCAGGCATAAACCAGGGCACTTTGGTGGATGAGGAGGAATTTATTCCAAACACCAAGCACACACTGGGGGTTGAGGGAGGCTCTAGGCTGGGGAAGGACAGGGCCAAGCTGGATTGGAATGAAGGAGAAAGGTGGGAGGAAAAAAAAAGACGCCTTCTGGGGCAGCATTTTTGATTTGGTTGATTGGGGAAGAGATTGGGAAGTAAGGTAAGGAGACAAATCAGCACAGAGTTAATGAAGTGCATAGAATTAGTCTGAAGAGTTAGTATTAGTGAAACATTAATTAAGGTTTGCTGGGGTGTTCTAGGGCTTGATTCATTGTTTTGTTGATTTCTAGATTTAAGAAAGTGATGGAGAAAAATTGTGTTGGGAGTACCTTGTTGGGAGGAGAGCTGGTTGTTAAAATACCTGCATGCCATTGATTTGATGCCATCATTATAGGGACCAGGTGAATTTACCTCAGGTGTTATAGGTTAGCTAACAAGGTTTCCATTGGGGAGAGGAGACCTATGAGATCATGAGTCAGGGTCCCTGGATAAGGGACAGAAGAACATGGCACAGTGGAAAGAATGGTGGATTTATGAGCAAGAGAATCTGAGTTCAAATCCATTCTCTGCTTACTACATGTACAACCTTGGGCACATAGCCTCTCCAGACTGTTTCCTTCATCTGTAAAATGGGGAGACTGAACTTAGTCCCTTCTAGCTTTAAATCAGTGATCCTGGCATCTGGGCAAAGAATACATCCACACAAAGTGCTATGAGAAATGTGGAGAAGGCGAGATTGCTCTGGGGTGAGATGCAGTTAAAGGGAAGGTCTGGGTAGGCTTCACTACAGAGTCAGTGCCTCGGGGGTTGGTTATCTTGAATGAAAGGACTCCAACCAATGAGATGCAGAAGTGGGTTGATTCCAGGCATGTAAGAAAAAAAGAAGGTAGGAAGGGAACCATAAACGGACTACAGAGAAGTTTAAAAACAAAAAAAATCAAGCCTAGGTGAATTCCAGGTGTTTGAAGGTTTTTATTCTTGAAGGAGAGTTGGTGAATGGTACACAACTTCATAGAGAAATTGCATTGTATGTAGACAAATGACCAAGAAAATGGGATCGTGAATTCAGAAGCTAGCAAAAAAAAGGACACACTAAGAGGATAGACATTGAAGGGCAATTCTAAGAGCTTGAAAAAAAAAACAAACCATTAGCAGAACCAGTAAATTACAATTTATTTTGCTGAAAAAGCCTCCTTAGAATTAGAAATCATTTGAATTCACAGCTTTTGCAACTGTTTGCTCATTGTGAAAAATATCCTGACCTGTTTTCAGAGGAAGAAATTATAGATATCTATAGTCATATGAAAAAATGCTCTAAATCACCATTGATTAGAGAAATGCAAATCAAAACAACTCTGAGGTACCACATCACACCTATCAGATTGGCTAACATGACAAAACAGGAAAATGATAAATGTTGGAGAAGATGTGGGAAAATTCGGACACTAATGCATCATTGGTGGAGTTGTGAACTGATCCAACTATTCCGGAGAACAATTTGGAACTATGCCCAAAGGGCTATAAAACTGTGCATACCCTTTGACCCAGCACTACCACTTCTAGGGCTGTATCCCAAAGAGATCATTAAAAAGGGAAAAGGACCCACATGTACAAAAATATTTATAGCAGCTCTTTTTGTGGTGGCCAAGAACTAGAAATTGAGGGGATGCCCATCAATTGGGGAATGGCTGAACAAGTTGTGGTATATGAATATAATGGAATAATATTGTGCTATAAGAAATGATGAGCAGGCAGACTTGAGAAAAACCTGGAAATACTTACATGAACTGATGCTGAGTGAAGTGAGCAGAACAAGAAGGACATTGTACACAGTAACAGCCACAGTGTGTGATGACTGACTTTGATTGACTTAGCTCTTCTCAGCAATGCAAGGACCTAAAACAATTCCAAAAAGACTCATGATGGAAAATGCCATCTACATCCAGGAAAAGAAATATGGAGTCTGAATGCAGATTGAAGCAGCCTATCTTTTTGTTTTGTTTTGTTTTGTGTTTTCTCTTTCTCATGGTTCCTCCCATTCATTCTAATTCTTCTATACAACATGACTAATGTCAAAATATGTTTAATAAGAATGTATATGTAGAGCCTATATTAGATTGCATGCCATCTTGGAAAGGGGGAGAGAAGGGAGAGGGAAAAATTAAAACTTATGGAAATGAATGTTGAAAACTAAAAATAAATAAATTAACATAAAAAGGACTCAAACAATCAGAAAATGAGAAAAATATCCTGCCCCAAGTGCTTTAAGCAAATCTCACTCTCTTTGGGAATTATGAACAAGGGAAGCTGTCCCAAATTTCTGTTCCAAAACCACTGGAAAACTTTTATAGCCTGGATCATTCCACCTAAAAATTTTCAAAGAGAAAAGATTTGTTTTAAAGCAGATTAAAATTATAGAAAGTGGGGGTGATGGCAAGTGGTGTTGATTTCAAGCCACCATCATTGTTAACTCCTCTATCAATCTGGAAGACAGGTTCAAATTTCAAAATCCCCTAGAATGAACTGGTTCTTTCGAAGGTAAGATCTTTATAGAACTCCTTCCCCTGTCCCCACAAATTAAAAAGAAAGGAAGGAAGGAAAGAAAGAAAGAGAGAGAGAGAAAGAAAGAGAGAGAGAGAGAAGAGTTGAGGAGAGGAGAGGAGAAGGTGAGGGGGAAGGAGAGAGGAGGGGAGGGGAAGGGAAGGAAGAAACCTGACAGTTCAAGTCACTTTCCTTTCTGGGCATCAGTTTCCCCATGTGTACTGCATTTCATACTAGTGAGCCAGGCAAAATTGAGGTTAGTAACTGATGAAAGCATTAAGGTTTATTTAAATAAGGCAGTGATCACCTTTGAAAATAAGTACAGATACCTATCAGATTGACTTACATGGCAGAAAAGGAATATGACAAGTGTTGGAGGGGAGCTGGAAAAATTGGGACACTAATTCACTATTGGTGGAGCTGCAAACTGGCCCCAACCATTCTGGAAGACTATGCCCAAAGTGCTATAAAACTGTGAATGCCCTTTGACCCAGCAATACCACTACTAGGTCGGTATCCCGAAGAGATCAAAGAAAAGGGAAAAGGACCTATTTGTACCAAAATATTTATAGCAGCTCTTTATGTGGTGGCAAAAAATTGGAAATTGAGGAGACGCCCATCAGTTGGGGAATGGCTGAACAAGTTGTGGTATATGAAGGTAATGGAATACTACTGTGTTATAAGAAATGAGGAGCAGGTGGATTTCAGAAAACCCTGGAAACTTACATGAACTGATGTAAAGTTAAGTGAGGAGAACATCATACACAGTAACAGCAATATTATACTCAACTGTGAATGACTTAGCTCTTCTCAGCAATGCAATGATCTAAAACAATCCCAAAGAACTCATGATGAAAAATGCTATCTGCCTCCAGAGATAGAACTGATGGTGTCTGAATGCAGATTGAAGCATGCTATTTTTCACTTTCTGTATGTTTTTTCCCTTTGGGTGTGTGTCTTCTTTCATAACATGACTAATATGGAAATGTTTTGTATGATTGAACATGTACAACCCATACCAAATTGCTTACTGTCTCAGAAATGGGGGAGGCAAGAGAGAGAGAGAGAAAATTTGTAACTCAGAATTTTAAAAAAATGAATCTTAAAAAGTGTCTTTATATGGAATTGGGGAAAAAATCTATTATTTAAAAAGAGAGAAACGATGAGCAGGATACTTTAAAAAAAATCCTGGGAAGATTTATATGAATTTCAAAGGACTCATCATGATGAAAAATGCTATCCACCTCCAGAGAAAGAGCTGATGCAGTCTGAACGCAGATTGAAGCAGACTTATTTTTAACTTTATTTTTTTGAGGGAGGGGCGTGGTGGCATCATACTGTTTGCTTTCTCAGTAGGTGGAAAAGGGGATGAGAGAATTTGGAACTCAATTTTTTAAAAAGAATGTTATAAATAAATAATTGGGGGGGGAGGGTTAAGTGCAGGAAAAAAAATTTCCAAAACATGGGGCAGTATGGAAAGTGCTAGTTCTGGAGTCAGAGCACCTAGATTCAAATCTCAGCTCAGTTCTACCTTTGTGACCTTAGACAAGTCCCTTTTCCTCCCTGGGCTTCAGTTCCCTCCTCTGTAAAATGGAGTGGGGAATATATAGTCTCGCAGTTTCTTTCCATCTCTTCATCTAGGATCCTATGATCTCAGATGATAGCTTCCTAGCAGAAACCCAACCTAGAAACATCAGTCATTGCTCCAAGAAGAATTAGTACCCAACCTAGAAACATCAGTCATTGCTCCAAGAAGAATTAGTCCAATCGCTTTGTTAGTTCACAACACTTAATGTGAACCGATGACCTTTAGTTACTGGACATTTTTGTAGAAACATAAAAGAAAACATAGGTGATTTCCAGACTTCTTCTGTTCATTTTCCTATATACAAGTCAGGAAACCTGATTATATTCTGAAAAGTTTTTTATTAAGAGCTGATTATAAAAAATGGCCAAACCAATTGGGGACATGAATGTAATGGAATACTACTGCACCATAAGAAATGATGAAATGGACAGGTTCCGAGGATATTGGCAAGACTTATGGAGAGTGAAGTGACTAGAACTGGGAGAACAATTCAGAGAATGATGTTATAGAGAAATACAATTTGGAAAGACTTTCAAACTCCGGACAATGCAGTGACAAATTAGGATTCTGGAGACCCGAAGATTAAAAAGCAGAATGACGCCTACAGTTTTGGACACGGCCAAATGAGAATTTTATTTGTAAGACTGCAGTTGTAATGATTTTCTTTCTTTTTAATTGTTTAATGAGGGGACCGGGGAAAGAAGAAGAAAAGGGAGAAAATAAATGCATGTTTAAAATAAATGGGTTAAATCCCCACTCTATCATATGTAATCAAATAACTGCTTACGTGAAATTAGGACTCTATAAAGAAACCCTTTGGTCCCATTCAAACTTAATTATTTGCCCCTAGTGGGGCAGCATCCTAGAAAATGAAGTCAAGTGGGCCTTAGAAATTGCAAACAATAAGTCCAATGGAGGTGATGGAATTCCAGCTGAGCTATTTAAAACCCTGAAAGATGATGCTGTTAAAGGGCTGCACTCAATATGCCAAGTTTGGAAAACTCAACAGTGGCCAGTGGATTGGAAGAGATCAGTTCACATCCCGATCCTAAAGAAGGACAACGTCAGGAAATGTTCAAATTACCTAACAATTGGACTCGTTTCACATGCCAGCAGGATTATGCTTAAGATTCTGCAAGCCAGGCTTCAGCCATACATGAACCCAGAATTGCCAGAAGAGCAGGCTGGTTTTTGAAGAGTCAGAGGAACTAGAGACCAAATTGCCAACATTCATTGGATTATGGAGAAAGCAAGAGGGCTCCGGAAAAACATGTATTTCTGCTTCATTGATTATACTAAAGTCTTTGACTGCATGGATCACAACAAAATGTAGCAAGTCAGTCCTCAAAGAGATGGGAGTACCATATCATCTTATTTGTCTCCTGAGGAACCTGTATGCAGGCCAAGAAGCAACAGTTAGAACCAAACATGGAAAAACTGATTGGTTTAAGATTGGAAAAGGAGTTATGACAAGGCTGTATATTGTTACCTTATTTGTTTAACTCATCTGCAGAGTACATCTTGTGAAATGCCAGGCTGGATGAATCAAAAGCCAGGATTAAGGTTTCTGGGAGAAATATCAATAATTTCAGATATACAGATGATACCACTCTGACATCAGAACATGAATAAGAATTAAGAAACCTCTTGATGAGGGTGAAAGAGGAGACTGTAAAAGCTGACTTGAAGCTTAACATCAAAAGAAAAAAAAAAGATCTTGGCAACTGGTCCCATCACTTCCTGGCAAATGAGGGAGAAGAAATAGAGGCAGTGTCAGATTTTATATTCTTGGGCTCAAAGATCACTGCAGACAGTGACTGCAGCCATGAAATTAAAAGATGCTTGTTCCTTGGAAGGAAAGCTATGGCTAATCTGGATAGCATAATAAAAAGCAGAGATATCATCGCCTTGTTGACAAAGGTCCATATAGTCAAAGCTATGGTTTTTCCAGCAGCAGTATATGGCTGTGAGAGTTGGACTATAAGGAAAAGTTGAAGAATTGACACTTTCAAATTACGGTGCTGGAAAAGACTTTTGAGAGTCCCTTGGACAGCAAGAACGTCAAACCAGTCAATACTTAAAGAAATTAATTCAGGCTATTCGCTGGAAGGTCAATTACTGAAGCTGAAGCTGAAATACTTTGGCCACATAATGAGAAGACAGGACTCATTGGAAAAGCTCCTGATGTTGGGAAAGATCAAAGGCAAAAGCAAAAGGAGACATCAGAGGATGAGATGGAGAGATAGTATCATGGAAACAACGAACATGAACTTGGATAGACTTTGGGAGATAGTGGAGGATAGAAGGGCCTGGTGTGCTATATGGTCCATGGAGTCACAAAGAGTTGGACAACCAGGTGGAGCAGCAGCACAATTAATATGATAGATGAGGAAGGACTTGAAGTTAATAAGGCTGATCTTTGAACAAAATTACTGGGAAATGACATATCCAAACAAATTTTGTTCCCTTCAATGACTTGAGATCTAATCTAAATGTGCTGCCAAAAACATTTTGAAAACTCAAGGGTTTTAGTGGTAGTGAGTTGTTGTTTTGAACTTTCTCAGTGGTGGCAAATCTTCATCCACTGAGAGTCAAGTCCAGCATATGAGACATGAAATTAACCTGAGCCTGCCATTTTTTAAAATTTAAAAACACCTTTCCTCATTCTCTGTTCTCTCTCAAACCAGTTCTGCCAAGTTCCCCAGAGGGTTTGTTGGGGAGGGCTGGACAAAGTGTATCAATACCTTATGGTGATTATTTTTAAAGGGCCAACTACAGTAGTAGTAGTGGGGGGGGCGGAGAAGCAAGAGGACGAGGTGGTGGAGAAAGAACACCAGTCAAAAAACCCAAGTTCTAGTCCTGGCCCTGACAATGATTAGTTCTAGGGACCCTACTGGCAGGTAGCTGCTACAGAACTGACCTCTAAGCTGGGAAGCCCTGGGTCAAAGCCCAGCTTCTGACACGTGCTACCTGTGTGACTCTGGCCAAGTTAACTTCACTGGAGGGCTCTAGGCAACTCTATGAGCCTGTAGGCCACAGAGAAAGGTCCCAACTTGCATTGGTAGGGGGAGTTTCCTCACCAGGAATTTCCTATATCAATGAAATCCCAAGTTGAATGCCACTCTCTCTCACTTACTCTCAATTTACTCATCTATGAAATAAGGAAAGATGCTATTTACCTCATGGAGTTATTACAAGGAAAGCAATTTAAGACTAAATGTGAGACATTAATAGATTACATGTTGTCTTCCTAAAAATGCTTGCATATATAATTGGCCTTTGAATTTATCACATGGCTTTGTTTTGCAATAGATTTACCTATTTATATTTTTCTTAGGCTCATAATTCTTTCTCAAAACTTTCCATAACTATTTCAATTACAGCCTATCTTCTCAAAGTAACAAGATCAGAATTATCCCAAAGCAGTTCTGGCTCTTTTTTCTAGGTTAAGTGGTTTTCCTATTTTAGCATACGGAGGGGAAATGTTTCACCATCTCTCCATCTGTGGATGTGAACTTCTGGCAGGAAGACCATGGGTTCTGTATGTAATACTCAGCATGACATGTATGCTTAATCCAAATAATCCATGAAGTGGTTTAGGGATTCTTTTCCTTTTGCTTTTGGGACTCCCTCTGAGACACATCCCCCAGGGATTGGGAAATGCCCAATACTTTCCAACCAGGAAGGACAGAAAGTCCCTCTGGATCCAGTTCCCACCTCTCTTCATGCTACTTCCTCATTGCTGTCCCTGGCTGAGACAGGCCCAGCTGCAAAGGGCCTATAGTGACAGAGAGGACATTGTTCCACTTAGCCTGTTCTAGTCTCATTTCTGCCTTTCCTAGGGTCTCCTAAAATTTGAATTATTTGGGGGGGGGTAGCATAAGTGGGTTCCACTGAATGAATAGTTACTAAATGCCAGGAGCTTTCTAGTTGGGGCTGTCTATTAGTGAGGGTCAGACCTGGCTGGAAACAAGAGCCTGTGGGCACCCAGAACTGCTGGTTAGGGCTTAGGTTGCTTGAGTTGTTTGAATAGTCTTCCTTCTTCCCACCCCTACCCCCAGATAAAATGTAGTTAGTCTTTTACATATGATGAGGTTAGGGCACCATAGGTTTTTAGGGGTGCTTGAGACCCCGAAATACCAACGCACTGAGTCCTGCTGAATGAATTTGACTCAAGCCTTCTCAGCCAAAGAAAAAGACAAAGTTTATTAAAGATTTGCCATAATGGTAGACTCTTAGGGAGCCTGAGCATTTGTGACGCTAATGCCAGCAGGCCAGATTGAATCTAAGCTAAGCTAGATTGAATATGAGCCCCTTCATGGGGGCAAGATGAGACTTATATACAGAAAGATTGTGGGCAAGATGAGACTTATATACAGAAAGATTGTGGGAGGGACCGAGGGTGGTCGAGTAGTCTGGGGTAACTAGAGGAGCAGTTTAGGGAGGGTCTTGAGGAGGAGTCTAAGGAGGATCTTGATGGGACTGGAGTGACTAGAAGTCAAGACTCCAGGAAACAAGAGAATGGGGTTTTGATGGGATCAAGGGTGGGAAGCAGCCAGGCAATAGAAGGCTAGGCTAGGTAGAGATTTGGGCCTAGCAATAATGAAAGGCTTATGACCTCAAGTGAAGGCCAGATCAAGTGGGAAGATTCAAGGAGAGTTCAAAGGGGTTCCCAGAGACTGTACCCCATCATGATTCAATCTACCATCAGTGATACCTGAATCGTGACAGAGAACAGGACAGCTGCTGCAGAATTGAAGGGCCAATGTCCTGATTTACAAAAAAAGGAAAAAGAATAGAGTTTGCCAACTGTAAGCCATGTTTGACTTTGACCCCTCGAAAAGGCATTAATATTATTATTATTAAAGGAATGCTTCATGATGGAAGTAAGTCATCACAAAGAAGTGGAATGTTTTTCTCAAGAATAGGTCATGCCAGACTAACCGCATGTCTTTTTTTTTTTAAACAGGGTAACTAGACTGGTTGATCAGGGAATACAATACAATTTTCCTAGATTTTAGTGACTAAAATTTAGTCAATCATCTTGACAATGTCTCTCATGCTAACTTTGTGGAAAAGTGAGCTAGGCACTAGTAGAGATGGATCTGAAATTGAATGGATGTGTCAGAGTACTCATGGATGGCTCCATGTCAATTTGGAACGATGTCTCTAGTGGAACGCCTCAAAGGTCTGTGGTAGGTTCTGTGATGCCTAACATTCTAATCAATGATTTGAAATTAAGGAATAGATGGGCATGCTTATCAAATCTGCAAATAACACAAAGCTGGGCAAAATAACTAAGACAACACGATGAATGGCGAGTGCCATTCCAATAAGGTCTCAATAATCTAGATTATTGGGCTAAACTGAGTAACATGAAATTAAATAGGGAGAAATGCAAAGTCATACTCTTGGATTCAAAAAATCAACATCCTAAGTACAAGATGGGGGAAGAATGGCTAGACAGAGGTTCCCCTTAAAGATTTGGGGGTTTTAGCAGGCTACATACATGCTCAACAGTATTATGTGGCAGCTGACAAAGCTAATGTGATCTTAAAGAGTGAATTAAGATTCAATTCAACAAGCATTTATTAAGCACCTGCTTTATGTCAGGCACTGTGCTAAGCATTAGGGATACAAAGGCAAGGGAACAAAAAAGAAACTTCTGTTCCAATGGACAGCCTCAGTGCGCAGGACTAGGGAGGCCCCACAGTACTGTACACACTGCTCAGACTTGTTCCTCAAGTCTGAACACATAGGAAATCTCACTAACATCTCATTAACCGTTTCACCGAAGACTCTGTGTTGTTCAGCGACTTCTTTTTCTGGGGTATGCTAAAAGAGAAGGTGGATGAAAATGAAAATTAAAATCACAGATGCAACACACTTGATTGAATGCATAAAGAATGAGTGTGCTAAAATTGACGGCAATGTGGAGTTATTGCATCAAGTTCACGTGAATCTTGCAAAGTGCATCACAAATGATGGAAATCATATTGAAGATGTTACTTGTTAATATTCCAATTAAATAAAATGTTGAAAATCTGAATCATTTCATTTCTTGAAAATATGCATTTTTGCCTGTGTCCAGACTTTAGGAACACCCTGTACATCTAGAGTATTGTGGTTAGTTCTGGGAGCCACATTTTAGGAAGGACAACCAAGATAGTGAAGAGCATGGAGTTCATGCCATCTGATTGGCTAAAGGAATAAAAACGCATGCCATGGCCTCCTGTGGGTAGTGTCAAGAAAGCTAATATACAGAATGGAAATAGTTATCTTGAAGAGAAGATTTGGTTAGGACATATATTCTAGACCTAGAGCTGGAAGGGCCCTCAGGGGCCATCTAGTATAACCTCCTCATTTTACAGAAAAGGAAACTGGGCCCTCCCCAACTGAGGAGGTGAAAGGGGACTCATGTGAGATCACACATAGAATCCTAAAGAACTAGAAGGTCCCTCCCAACTTGGAGATCCTGTGAAACTATGGGGCTCCCCCAACTCTAGTCACAAGTAGTATTGTGGAAATAGGGTTAGAGGTCCAGCAAAGTTCAACCCTGACTAGATCTTCGGTTTGCCCAAGGCTTTCGGGCAAGGGTAACCATAAAACTGCCTTCTGAACCCCTTCTCTGACTCACTCTCAGGGCATAATTCAATAAGCACTTTACTTCTAAATTATAATCTTAGTTGCCCTACTCACCTTGTCCCCAATAACACTGCAATTATTTTTAATTTTTTTGCAACTATGGTCTGAAAATAGTGTGTATATATGTATACATACATGCACATGTGTATATACATACATATACATAACACTTTTGCTTTTTAGACATTTACACAGGACTCAGTACCCGAGTAAATGATCACTTTGTGAGAATTTCATTTGCAACTTGAAAAAAATGTGATTTCCTATTTCTTCCACTTATTTCACTACATATTAGATAATTTAAATTAGTAGTTTAGACCTGTAATTTCTTTATTCTAGATATGTCATAGTCTAATAATAATGGAGTGTCAAAGTTGCCAATTATATCTTTCATCTGATTCATCTTGTGATTCCATTATTTCTGTTTTCACTTTGTCCCCTGGTTCTTTTATATTGAAAAAATTTAAAAACAAATCCAGTTCTCTGATTTGGTAACTATGTCCCTTTCAGCATTACATAACATTCTTGCCCGTCTCAAGGTATTCCAATTGGAATTAAAATTTATTTTATATCATCATTACCCCTGTTCCTGTTCTTAAACTTGAAGTTGCATAACGTATTTTAGGCCAAGATTTCAAATTTTAGTCTACTGCCGTTTTTTTTTTGCATCATATTAGCTTGCACTGAAAGCTATGTATTTTTTTAGTCCCTTCTATATATAATGTTATCCCTTTTAATAGAATTCAGATCCTTAACATTTAACATCAGTAAGTATTAAATTGAATTTGTCTCTGTCATTACTTTTTCTATTTTTCTTCTCAATGTTGTCTAGAAGAAATGATTTCTACTTATTTCTTTGTAACTACTTCTACTAATTAAAATTCACAAATAAATCAATGTTTGTCTGTTAAACCACTGACTGTATAATTCCCTGTGACTTGCTTCTGTTTGTTAGATGAACTTTGCTTTAAGAAGCACTGGCTCTTCTCCTTTTTCCTTTTCCTTTATTTCTTAGCCATTTTAAATGACTTTGCGTTCCCCGCCCCCAAAACAAAAACCCTACTTTAATTCTTCTCTTTTTAAAAATGTCAGATGGAAGTGTTTATATTTCTCTAATAAAGTCTTAATCATTTTGCTTTGCAATCAACTATACGTAACCACAGGTTTGAATTATCCTGTGCCAACTATTTGTCTGGACTTTTCAATGTTGAACTTTTGCTAAATTCTTCGAAGTTATCCTCATTGCTCAACATTATTTTTATGCCTTCAAATAACACGTCCAAATTTGTAGAGGTAGGAAACATAACTTTCATACCCAAGCCTATTCTTTTAAAATTTTTAAAATTCCCCTTGTCGTGGCTGAGAAATTTGGAAATTTTGATCTGTACTTGAAATATTTTTTTTCTTTGCCATTCTGAAACTTAATAAATTACATGTCTTCTAGATGTGAACGTGGGATGTTTTCGTGCAGGAGTCCCCACGTTCTGCACGATTGCAGTGATGCCTGTTTGTGTCTCTTCTATTAAGCATTCTCCGATTATTTCATCACAAATGGAGTCTTGGTTTTTCTTTTGTGATACCTTCTGGGAGCTTTTATCTGCTAAGTCTTTACATTTTGGACTTTTCCAATTGTATTGGAAGGAAATGCAGATGCATATCTTGCACCTGTATTGGAAGACATCGTGCCATCTGTACAGGAAAAGACACACGATTTGGAGCTGGAAGACACGGCTTTGAGACCCTGCCACTTACTAGCTGTGGAACTTTGGGCAAATCATTTGACTTACAGGATCCCATTTCTTCCTCTGTAAGACTGGGCTAGGGTTATATAGACAGTATAGTAAGAATAGTGACAGCTGACATTCTTATGTCACATTAAAGTTTGCAAATGTTATTTGCATAAGGTTTACATATTATTTCATTTGATCCTCAATAGTATGAGGCAGATACTGCAGATATTATCATTATATGAGAAACTGAAGCTCTGGGAGATTAGGGGATTTGTCTGTGATCATGTAACTAGTTGAATATTAGAAGTAAGCTTTAATCGAGGTATCCAAAATTCAGTCCTTTTTACCGACTCACACTGCCTTGAAAGGTCTATTGAGGAGCAAATGAATTTGATCTGGGATATAAAATACTAGACAAATATATTTGAACTTTGCTCAGATGTTTATTTTTGCTTCTCTTCTCATTTTAATTTTCTGTGTTCTTTTGCGCTGAGAGGCAGCATGGAGTAGTAGCTGTAGCAGTTCTGAAAGTGTGGTAGGGGGAACCTCTGAGTGTTCCTAAAACCATTTCAGGGTATTTGAGGCCAAAAACTAGTTTCATAATAATACTCTGAGACATTGTAATTCCTCAGATGGTCTCATTTGATAAACATAACCCACATAAAAACTTTTTGGAGGAGAGAAGTCCTCAATAATTTTTAAAAGTGTAAAGGGGTCCTGAGACCAAAACATTTGAGAACCACTGGGGTACCATACGGAGAGATGGTCTCAGGGCTGCTGAGATGCGGATTCAAATCCTACTTCTGACACCTAATAACTGCGTGAAGCTGGGCAAGCACTCTAGGCAAGGATCTAAGACTACATAAGGTGCAGAGAGGGAATTTACCAATCCAACCTACATTGGTAGAGGGAGTTTCCAGACCTATGCCAACAAAGTCACAAGGCTGGTCCCTGGTCCCTATCTTTGCTTTACATTTTCCCTCTGTCTCTTCCTTGGCTTTTTCTGTGGCTGAATTAGAATCTTCCTTTTTTTGTTTCTTTTTTTAAAATTTTTTTTTATTTTTAGTTTACAACAGACGGTTCTACATAATTTTGAGTTCCAGATTTTCTCCCCTCCCCCCCCCTCCCCAAGACGGCATGGAATCTCATATAACTACCATGTATAACTTCGTATTGAATTAATTTATGCACTAGTCAAGTCGTGGAGAAGAATTTTGACCAATGGAATGAATCGTGAGAAAGAAGAAACAGAGCCAAAAACAAAACAAAACCCAAAAACAAAAACAAAAGAGAAGAGAAAAAGGTGAGCATGTAGTGTGCCTCAATCTGCATTCAAACTTCATAGTTCTTTCTCTGGATGTAGATAGCATTCTCCATCGTGAGTCCTTTGGAGTTGTCCTTGCACCTTGTGTTGCTGAGAAGAGCGAAGTCTGTCAGGGTTGGTCCTCACGGAATCCATATATCTGTGGTTGTGTACAATGTTCTATTGGCTCTGCTCTGCTCACTCAGCATTATGTCGTGTAGGTTTTTCCAGGTTGTTATGAAGTCTGTATCATCCCCATTTCTTATTGCACAATAGTATTCCATTACCTTCATATACCACAGCTTGTTCAGCCATTCCCCAATTGATGGGCATCCCTTTGATTTCCAATTCTTGGCTACCACAAAAAGAGCTGCTATAAATATTTTTGTACATATGGGTCCTTTTCCCACTTGTGTGATTTCTTTGGGATACAACCCTAGAAGTGGTATTGCTGGGTCAAAGGGTATGAACATTCCTGTGGCCCTTTGGGCGTAGTTCCAAATTACTCTCCAAGATGGCTGGATCATCTCACAACTCCACCAGCAATGTAACAATGTTCCAATTTTCCCACATCCTCTCCAGCATTTATCATTTTCCTGTTTTGCTATTTTAGCCAATCTGACAGGAGAGATGTGGTATCTAAGAGTTGTTTTGATTTGCATTTCTCTAATCAGCAGTGATTTAGAGCATTTTTTCATATGCCTATAGATAGCTTTAATTTCTTCCTCTGAAAACTGCCTGTTCATAGCCTTTGACCATTTCTCAATTGGGGAATGGCTTGTATTCCTATATATTTGGCTCAGTTCCCTGTATATTTTAGAAATGAAGCCTTTACCAGAGATAATAGTTGCAAAGATTTTCTCCCAATTTTCTGCTTCCCTCCTAATTTTTGTTGCATTGGCTTTTTTTGTACAAAAACCTTTCAATTTAACATAATCAAAATTATCCATTTTGCATTTTGTAATGCTCTTTATCTCTTGTTGGGTCATGAATTCTTTTCTTTTCCATAAATCTGATAAGTAAACTATTCCTTGCTCTCCCAAATTACTTATAGTATCAGCCTTTACTCCTAAATCATGAACCCATTTTGACTTTATTTTGGCATATGGTGCAAGATATTGGTCTATGCCTAGTTTCTGCCCTACCATTTTCCAATTTTCCCAACAGTTTTTGTGAAAGAGTGAATTATTAGCCCAGAAGCTGTCCTCTTTGGGTTTATCAAAGAGTAGATTGCTGTAGTTGTTGACTTCTCCACCTTGTATTCCTATCCTATTCCACTGATCCACACCTCTGTTTCTTAGCCAGTACCAGGTAGTTTTGAGGACTGCTGCTCTGTAGTACAGTTTAATATCTGCTATGGCTAGGCCACCTTCTCTAGCATTTCTTTTCATTAATACCCTAGATATTCTAGACCTCATTTTTCCAGATGAATTTTGTTATAATTTTGTCCAGCTCAGTAAAATAATTTTTTGGTAGTTCGATTGGTATGGCACTGGATAGATTAATTTAGGTAAAATTGTCATTTTTATTATATTAGCTCGGCCTAACCATGAGCAACTGATATTTTTCCATTTATTTAGATCTGACTTTATTCGCGTGAAAAGTGTTTCATAGTTATATTCATATAGGCCCTGGGTTTGTCTTGGCAAATAGACTCCCAAATGATGATTTATTTAGAGAATCCTAGAGAATCAAGTAAAAAACTACTTGAAATAATAAACAACTTTAGCAAAGTTGCAGGATATAAAATAAACCCACATAAATCCTCAGCATTCCTATACATTACTGACAAAGCCCAACAGCAAGAGATAGAAAGAGAAATTCCATTCAAAGTTACTGTAGACACTATAAAATATTTGGGAGTCTATTTGCCAAGAATCTTCCTTTAATGTGATCATCCAACTTATTTTCCCAGTATTTGTGGGACTGATTCTGTTGGCATTTGTCTTCATTTTTCCCTTCATTCTTTCATTTTCAAAAACTTAAAAACAAATCCAGTTCTCTGACTTGATATCTATTGGACAGTATTACTTGTTCCCTTTGTTAATTTAATATTTTTCCCACCTTGAATAACTTGAGACTTAAGGTGACCCTCTTTCCTTCTCCTTCAGTGGGGGGTCAGCCCTGAAGGTGGGGTCAGAATGGAGAGATCAATGGATTTGGTTTAAGAGGCCCTGGGTTCCAATCTTAGATCTGAGGAACCTTCAATTTCTTTGGAATCTCTGTGTCCTCATCTGTAAAATGAGGGTAGTTTTCTACTCCAAGTCCAAGGTCCTTTCCAGTTCCACCTATGATGCTATATTTCCAGCCCCAGCCCAGAGGCCGGGTACAGTAGTTGCTATCAGATGTGTGTGGGACAAAAACTAAACTCAAAATTAAACTCAGAGGCTACTCAAGTGGAAAGTAATTTTATTATGATCCCACGGGGAAAGGGTGGTCTCTGAACCCATAGGAAATCGGTAGGGAGAGACAGAGCCCAGAGGGCAGAACTTACCTATCGGTTCAGAGACCCACCCCACCGCTGGCCTTTTACTCTCATTGGTGGAGTCCAGGCTCACAATCTCAAGAGAAATCTAACCCAGGTACAAGGGACAAGGAAACGCTAATTAAGCCAATAATAATTCTTAAGAACACTTATATCCTTATTTGGTGAGGCTCGTGCTGAGGTGGTAGCGGGGAGGAAGTGGGTCTGGCTTCTCTAAGTTCCGGATTCCTATAGATCAGGTTATTTCTTAGTAACTCGAGACTTAGGCCTAGCTGTCAATCAGAAGCCCTGAGTCCCCACCCCCATTTATCCCACTTAATTCACAGAAAGGCTGAGATCCAGATTCCATGAGACAGCTTCACCATCCCACTCAGATGCTACCAGCTTGTGATCTGCTGCTGTCCAAAAGGGGACCCTGTCTTTCATTTTTCTCTTGTTTCTTGGCCTACCTACATGGCAGGCCTGGGCAACAGCTCAATCTCCTTCTCAGACCCTTTGGTTCTAGTCCCAAGGTAACAGCTCCAGGCCTTGCTCCCTTCTCTATCTCCTTCCTGGTAGTGGTGGTGGTGGTAGTGGCTTCAGCCTTCCTCTTCTTATTTTGAGAGGTTAATTCTGTTATATCCCTAGTTTTTGTTTAAGGAATTTGGGGAGAGCTAGTTCCCTAGAAGTCTCTTAAAAACAAGACAGTTAGGGTTTCTCTCCATGATGCATATTCTAACAGGCATTAAAGGCTGAGTTCTACCCAAAGGATTTTTCAATGACAGCATTTCTCTCTACTGAGAATAATGGGATATACTATAAAGTCTGCAAGCTGAGTGATGCCTCTTCTGCATTAATCACATTCACAGAATTTCTCTCCACTGTGAACTTTCTGATGTCGAATAAGATGTGAGTTCCTACTGAAGGCTTTTTCACATTCATTACATTCATAGGGTTTCTCTCCACTATGGATTCTATGATGCCGAATGAGGTGTGATCTCCCCCCAAAGGCTTTCCCACACTCACTGCATTCATAGGGTTTTTCTCCATTATGAATACTATGATGATCATTAAGAGCTGATCTCCACCTGAAGGCTTTCCCACATTCATTACATTCATACGGTTTCTCACCACTATGAATTCTCTGATGTCCAATAAGATATGAGCTCCTACTGAAGGCTTTCCCACATTCGGTACACTCATAGGGTTTCTCTCCACTATGAATTTTTTGATGTTGAATGAGGTGTGAACTCCAGATGAAGGCAATCCCACATTCATTACATTTATAAGGCTTTTCTCCACTGTGAATTTTTTGATGTCCAATAAGAGATGATCTCTGACTGAAGGCTTTCCCGCATTCATTACACTCATAGGGCTTTTCTGCATTGTGAATACTCTGATGTCGAATGAGGTGTGAGCTCCTGCTGAAGGCTTTCCCACATTCATTACATTTATAGGGTTTCTCAGTCCTATGGTTTCTCATGTGTCTCATGCATTCTGAATTTTTCTTGAGAGTATGGTTATAGGAATCATAACTCTGGGGCTGCTCCCTCATCAGATCTCCCTTGTGGGTAATCAGATGGTGGTTTGGCTCACAGCTCCACTCCTGTTCATGGGACTCACGGCTGTTCTCCTCTGTGACCCTCTTCCTGGGGGTGACAGTCATAAGGCTGGTACTTGGGGGCTGTAAATGGGCGTACCTCAGTCTCTTCTCTGCTGAGTTTTGTTGGGGCCCCTCTAACCTGTTAAGATAGGCAGAGGATTCTACAAGGTTGCTGCCTTGTTCCCTAGGGATCCCCGCCAACAAAATCCACCGAGATTCATCATTAGATATTTCCTGATTATGATGAGATTCCATGTTGCCTTTCTCAGGCCCATCATCTGAAATGGAAAGAACAAAACACAAATGTCACCTGTTCTCTGTAGTGAGAGCAAGATTATCTAGGTTTCAGCAAGGCATTTGAGGGCCTAAGTCATGAAATGATTGTGGTCAATGTAGGGGAGGATTGAATTTTGTTTCCACAGAAATTATATGAAACATAATTCGAGATAAAACTAATTGTAATAGAGATCCGTGGGAGATGTTGGCCACCTGATAGTCACTATATCTAAATCAGTGTATCAGTATATCTTCAGTATATCTTCTTTTGTTCTGAGGAGGCCTTTTTCCTGTGTATCAAAACCTGTTGGACCAGGCACTGTTCACCAAGGTTGGGACCCATTAACCCAGATGCTGTCTTAGGTAATAGGACTCTTTCTCATGGGTATTCTGGGCCCAATCTTCAATTCACAGCTTTTGTCAATTCTCTTAGCAACTGAGAAAATTCCTTTCTCATGCTATGGAAATTATAACCTCTGATGCAGACAAACTGGGAGGAGACTAAAAGTATTCTTTTTGGCTTGGCATTTCCTTTATTAAATAAAGTATAAAGAAAACAAAGATGTAAGCAGGGGTGTAGACCCACGTGGGAGTGGGGTTTAGGTGTTTTCAGAGAGGCTGTGAACCCTGAAATACTAGCCAATGGGATACAGGGCAGGAAATTAGAATCAGGATGGGTTATAAAAAGGGCTTTGTAATTATCTTGAAGGGTGTGTTTGTGCCTATGAAGTGACTCTTTTCGAAGGGGTTAAAGGCCAGGTCACTCATCAGAAATGACATGAAATAAAAATCTTTTTTTTCTAAATTCACTCATGGCCAGGTGGAATTCTTGGTAAGATGATTATTTCTCACAGTCAATATGGAAGCCTATGGACTGGATGATAATGCTGTTAAATGGATGAGGAGCTGACTAAGTGCTCAGACGTAGAGGATGGTGATCATTGCATTGAAGTCAAATTGTCAGATGACAATCTGGGGGGATGTCTCTGATATAGTGCCACAGGGATCCAACCTCTGCACAATTCCATTCAATACTTTTATCAGTGAATTTGATGAAGGTACCAGGTGGCAGGTTTATGAAACTGGCAAATGACACAAAGCCAGAAGGCACAGCTACATGGAATGTGGAATGAAAGACCCAGGGTCCAAAAAGCTCTTGACAGGTTAGAACAGTGAGTTCAATCTAAGATGAAGATTAAATAAGGATAAATGGGAAATACTTAACTTGAATTCAGAAAACTAACTGCGTGGATAGAGGATTTGAGAGGCCTATCTAGAAACAAATTCTACACAGATTGAGTGTACTGCTTTAGGAGGGGGGACATGCATTACTGGAGGACTTCATGTAGAAGGCAGGTGGGGATGCTGGGGGCCAAAAGCCACATTTGGGGTAGAGGCTGGTTCGGATGACCGTTCTTCCCAAGATTCACTTCTGCTCTTTCTTCAACCCTAAACAAAAGCCTCTCTTTTTAAATTAGTTTTATAAATACAGAATTATTACTGATTTTAGCAATTTCAAAGGTAAGAAACATTTTAGAGCCAAATTTAAATTACTATAAATACCCAGATAGCTCCACTTAAAAACTCACCAATTTAACCACCGGTACTGAAGCAAACCTTGGCTCTTCTTACTTATCCTGCTTTAATAAGAAGCTTTTCTTTTTCCCCTAAGAAACCTGCCTCCAGCTTCTACCACCTGACTTCTAGCTCTGACTGCCTAAGTGAAAATTTCTCATCTGGGTTCTGTTCATTCCAGGGACCAAACATCTCTGCGTGACATTCCTTCAACTGTGAAACTCCTTCTTCCTTCCCTGGTTTTCTCAGCTACCCTGGTGCTTCAGCACTTGGCCAGAAGGCAGAGTTTGGGGAGGTGGGGTGGGGCAGCAAACTCGATGTTCTCTGGCAACAGCTTTAAGAGCCCCCTCCTATATCCAAACTGATCGGATTCATCTGTGGCTCTCCCAACACATGCCCTGCCTTCCATCGAAGGCCATTTTGGAAAGGGGCTCTCTCTGACTTTGTCCCAGCAGAGTATTAAAAATACATTGGAAGAACATTGAAGCAGAGAGCCACGGTGGTTTCTCTCAAAGCTGGGCAGCCCCCCACATGGCCTCTCAAGCCAGACAAAGAGGTGGAATTTGGGGGAAACAGGGCAGAGCAATACAATAATGTAATAGGCAAAGTGGCACAAGCTTTCCTTCCTGCCAAACAGTATGGACAGGAACTCTGCTTAGGGATTGGGGGTCAGGGGGCAGGAATAACTACTTGGCATTATGAGTGGAAAGAGGAATGTCTCCCTGTAGAGTTTGGGAAGAGGTGTCCTTGGAAGAGGAGAGTCCCCCCACACCTATGGCCACTTCTCACCGTCCACACGGCCAACCTCTTGGCCTCCTAGCAGTTCACAGAACTAGACTCTGAGACCCAACTGAAGCTCCACCTCCTCAACAGGATCCCCTCAGGGGCTCTGGCCGACACATGGCCCTCCTCTTCCGAACCCTTCTGGCATTCATTATCTGTAGCATGTAACACATACCTTTGGACAAAGTGTTCTGTTCTTTGACTGATGTTTTTCAACGATTTATATTATGTGATTTTTTTTGGCCTAGACCTGTGGTTTCATCAGTATAGGGAACTGAGTCCTTAGAGAGGACAACGTCCTCTACCAATGCCTGGGGAGAGATGAAGGACTGGTCCAGGGTCACACAGCCATGACAGGTCAGAGGAGGCCCTCGGACCCAGACCTTCCTGATTCTGGTGTCAGCTCTCCAGCCACTACACCAATGGTGCTTCTTATTGTGAGAGTGAGAGAGAGAAATGATATTGTCTTAGATACTATTAGGGCCAAAAGAGATATGAGAAATCATCTGGTCTAACTGCCTTATTCTAAAGATGGCAAGAGTGAGGCCCAGATTGGAAATGATTTCCCCAAGGTCACAGAGCTCCCTCCACCCACCACTCAACTTCATTTTCATTTTTTTGGAGGGGGGAGGGCCAGGCAATTAGGGTTAAGTGACTTGCCCAGGGTCACACAGCTAGTAAGTGTGAGGCTAGATTTGAACTCAGGTCCTCCTGACTCCAGGGCTAGTGCTCTATTCACTGTGCCACCTGGCTGCCCCTCAATTTTACTTTCTTAATTAGACCTCAAAGCTCTTTGCTAGCTTGGGCCAAGTCTTAAGCTTCTTTAGCACTGGCAAGCCTATGGGCACTCAATAATCCCAGGAGGGGGGTGTTTGACATCACTGCCTCACTCACCAGGCCAGGTAGTCTGATCATCTTCTGTTCCCTGCAGATCTGGGACCCAGGGCATTTTTCCTTGCTCCAGCTGGGAAATCATTTCAGGTTTGCGAACAGAAAGACCTGCTCACGTGGAAAGAAGAGAGCCATGAAACCCCTCACTGCCCCCTCGAGTGATCACCCTGGAAGAGAGCTATGAAACCCCTCACTGTCCCCTCGAGTGATCACCCTGGAAGAGAGCCATGAAACCCCTCAGCACCCCCTCAAGTGATCACCCTGGAGCTCTCCTTCTATCACAGGCAAATTTCTGGAAAAGGAAGGAAGCAAACATGTTTCTCTTAGGTACTTACTATGGACCAGGCACTGTGCTAAGGGTGGGGAATACCCAGAAAGGCAATCCCTATCCACAAGGAGCTTACATCCACCATCCTAATGGGGGAAGACCCCCCCCCCCACACACACACCCATGGTGCCTATATCTATGGCTTCCTCTTTCTCACCTCCCATTCATTTCTACCCCCTTCATTTTGGCTTCCATTCCTATCACTCAAGTGACATTGCTCTCTCTAAGGTCCCCAGTATTGGTGGTTTTTATCGATAAACTGAATGACCTTTTCTTGATCCTCAACCTTCTTGACCCCCCTGAAGCCTCTGACACTTGTAACTACTCCATCCTGGATCCTTTATCCTCCCTGGGTCTACATGGTATTGTACTGCTGTGGTTCTTTGCTTACCTAGCAAATCAATTCTTAGTCTTCTTTGCTGGCCCACCAACCATATTCTACTCCCTAGGCATGAGTGGACTCCAGGGCTCTGTCCTGGGCCTTTTCCTCTTCTCTCTTGGCGATCCCATCAGCTCCCAAGGTTCCAACTATCATCTTTATGAAGATGACTCCCATACCCACACACTAGCCCTAACTTGACTCCTGAGCCCTAGTTCCACATTTCCAACTGCCCACTGGTCCTACATTCCCTTGTGCATCCAGAGGCATCTCAAACTCAACATGTCTAGTAGAGAACTCATGATCTTTCTCCCTAAAGCCACCTCTCCCACCTTCCCTATTTCTGTTGAAGGCACCACATTCTCCAAGTCAACAAGGCTCCCAGCCCAGGTGTGACCCTTGACCCTTCACTTGGCCCTGTCCTCCTCCATCCCCCAGCCAATCAGCTGCTAAGTCTTACAGACTCTCCCTCATCCTCTCTTGCATTCCATGCCCTTCCCTCTATTCATTCCATGACCATGTTCATTAGGGCCTCCATCGCCTCTTGCCTGGACTATTGCCAACAGCATCCTAAGAGGTAGCTCCACGTCTAGTCTCTCCCCTCCAGCCTCCATTGGTCTGCCAGTAGGATTTTCCTCAGACTCTTGTCTGACCATGCCACCCCTCTGCTCAAGAGGCTCCAGGGACTCCCACATTGCAAGTGTCAGGAAAGAAACTGCTCTGTCTGGAACTTCCAGACCTTCCCAGTCTGTTTTGTGCCTGCCTTCCCAGGCTGGCCATGCTATACCTCTATGGTCCAGCTCTGCCATGCTAGTCTGTCTGCCACTCCGCAACCACGACATTTTTCCTCCCATTACAGTGGCTACGTGGACAAAGTGGACGGGCAGAAGAACTGAGGGAGCTACCGAGAGACCATCTCAAGGGGGCCCAGGTATTTTTGGGCCAGCCTATTAAAATGAAGAGGAAAGAGGCGGCTACAGGGGGACGTGCTAGGCCTAGAAAACTAATGAGTTTGTTTGCCTGCCTCAGAAAATGGCAAAATCAAAGGGATGAAGAGGCCTGTACCAGGAACCTGGGAGAATTCCCTTCCAGGGAATGGAGCCAATAGGAAACATCAATCAATTAACATTCACTAATTGCCTATTATGTGTCAGGCACTGTTCTAAGTGCCCAGGATACAAAAAGAGGCAAAAGCCAGTCTCTGCCATTGAAGGGCTTACAGAAGCTGCCCATTTCTAACTCTGTATCACTCTGAGTTGGAAATGGGTGAATGAGGTCTACACAGCATTTTCTCTACTAGACTAGCTTCCCCTCTGACATATGCATTATCCAAGTCACCCAAATAAATCAAATTTAACAAACATTTATATTAAGAAAACATTATATGTAGTGAACTATGCTTAGCAGTAGAGATCTAAAGACAGACAGGCACTGCGGCACGGAGGATAAAGCACTGGGCTTGGAGTAGGGAAGATGTGAGTTCAAGTCCTACCATAGATACTTATCAACTGTGTGATCCTGGGCAAACCACTTAACCTCTCCAGCCCTCAGTTTGCTCATTGAGAAAACAGGGATAATAACAGCACTTGGCTCTACTCTGTTGTGAGGATCAGGTAAGAGTATATGCAAAGTTCTTGCCAACCTTAAAGAGCCATGTGCGGGAGCTGTTATTACTGTGAATAGAGGACATGCTCCCTGTCCTCAAGGAGCTTATAATTTGGTTGGGAGATGGCAGATATACAAAAATAACTAATAAAAGTTAGACTGTGCCTTGTTCATAACAGAGCCAGCAAGTGTCTATGAGGGGATTCGAACCCAGCACCCTATCTACTACTCCACAGCAGTCAGAGGATCACATGCTCAGACAGTCTCCCCATCAGGCTGTGAGAGTTCTGAGGGTGAGGACCGTGTTTTTGCCTCTCTCTGTAGACGCAACACTCAGCATGGCGACTGGCACATAGTTAAGTGTTTAATAAATGTTTGCTGACTGACTAAATGACCACCTTTACCTGAGTCAACGTCCTCTGCACCGCTTAGGCACCAGAAGGTCAGTGATTGCTGAGTGACTGGGGAGGATGGGCTCACTTCTAGTTGGGGGGAAATTGGGGAAGGTCATATTTGAATTCTTTATTTTTTTTGAGGCCTTTTAAAAAATATTTATTTATTTTTAGTTTAGAACATTCAGTTCCATAAGTTTTTTAATTCCAAATTAAGAAAAGGATTTTAAAAGCTGGAAATTCGTGACTCTCTTCTAGGCAGGGGGACTGCTTATGAAAATTTGCAAAGACTGTATGATCATGGAACAGATTTGGTGTGGCTGGATTGTAAAGTGCATTGAAAGGAATCGAAAGAAATCGTGTAAAATCAGGCTGAGAAAGGAGATTGGGGCAGCCTAGGGCTGTTGGGGAATTGAGTTACTATTTTATTCTGCAGGCAAACGGGAGCCACTGAAGGCTTTGGAGCAGAATACGTGCCCCACACTTTACTCCTTCTCTGTGCTCTCACAGCTACCACCCTAGTGCAGGCCCTCCTTACCTCTGACCGAAATTGGTGCTTCTCTGCCACAGGGATTTTCCTTGAATATAGTCAGTCAGTCAAGAAACATTTATTAAGTGCCTACTATGTGCCAGGCACTGTGCTAAGTGATAGATCACAGATCTGCCCATGACTCCAGTATTCAAGCAACTTCAGTGGCTCCCTATCACCTCTAGGATGAAATGGCAACTTCTCTGTTTAGCCTTTAAATCCCTTTACAAACTGTCCCCACCTACCTTCCCAACATCACTAGACATTGCCACCTGGTCATCCTGGACTTCTCTCCGGTCCTCACCTACCATACTCCATCTCCTGTCTGCCACCTTCTTTTCCTGGGATGCCCTTCCTCCTCACCTGACCCAGAGTTCTTTTCCTTAAGCACCACTTTCCCTAAGAAGCCTTCTTAGATCCCTTCCCCACTCCCACCTCCTGGTGCCTGCCTTCCTTTCCTCTCTCTTTCCCAACCTACCTTCTATTTAACTACTCTCTAGGGGCAGCTAGGTGGCACAGTGAGTAGAGCACCAGCCCTGGAGTCAGGAGGACCTGAGTTCAAATGTGGCCTCAGACACTTGACACACTTACTAGCTGTGTGACCTTGGGCAAGTCACTTAACCCCAATTGCTCTGCCTTCCCCCTTCCGAAAAAAAATCAAACTACTCTCTATTTATTCTCTTTCTTTTTATGCACCATACACTTGTCTCAAGCAGTTATAATGTAAGTTACCAAGCTTTGGAGTGGTTTCATTATTTGTACTTGTATCCCCAGCCCAGTGCCTGGCACAGAGTAGGTGCTTAATAAAGGCTTTTAAAAATGATTTTTATTACTTATTATTTTTATTATATTTTATTATTTAGATCTGCACATTAAGATCACCCAGGCAGGGATGTGAATGATGACTGAGAGAGGAGAGACACTGGATACATGGAAAACAGCTGAAAGGTTATTACTCCAGGAGAAAGTTCAGTAGAACCTGAAGGTGAATGGAGAGAAGAAACATCGGAGAGAGATTCTGGTGGCAGATTGACACTTGGATCCTGGAAATGGGTTAAATAAGGACGGAGAGGGTGTGGTAGGGAGGGAAGAGTCAAAGATGTTTTCCAGCCTGGGTAACTGAGACAATGATGGTGTCACTGATAAAAGCAGAGAAGTTAAGAAGGGTAGGTTTTGGGGAGAGGATGCATAGTTAAGTTTTGAACATGCTATTAGAGACACAATAAGACATCCAAGTGGAAATGTCCAGAAGGCAGCTAGAAATGCAGGATCAGTACTCAGGGAACGGGATGTAATAGGGTTCCAAATCTGAGAGTCATTACTATACAGGGTGTTCCTAAAGTCTGGACACACAGGCAAAACTACGTATTTTTTTTTACATTTTTTTGTTTTTTATTTATTTAATATTTTTAGTTTTCAGCATTGATTTCCACAAGATTTTGAATTACAAATTTTCTCCCCATTTCTACCCCCCCCACTCCAAGATGGCATATATTCTGATTGCCCCATTCCCCAGTCAGCCCTCCCTTCTGTCACCCCACTCCCCCTCATCCCCTTTTTCCTTACTTTCTTGTAGGGCAAAATAGATTTCTATTCCCCATTGCCTGTATATCTTATTTCCCAGTTGCATGCAAAAACAACTTTTTTTTTAAACATCTGCTTTTAAAACTTTGAGTTCCAAATTTTCTCCCCTCTAAAACTGCGTATTTTCAAGAAATGAAACGAATGAAATTTTCAACATTTTATTTAATTGAAATGTTAACAAATAATATCTTCAATATGATTTCCATCATTTGTGATGCAAAGGTTGATGCACTTTGCAAGATTCACATGAACTTGATGCAACAACTCCACGTTACTGTCAATTTTAGCACATTCACTTTTTGTGTTCAATCAAGTGTGTTACATCTGTGATTTTCATTGAGTGCACCTTCCCCTTTAGCATACCCCAGAAAAAGAAGTCAAGGGGGTTAAGGTCTGTTAATGTTGTTGAAAATTTCATTCATTTCATTTCTTGAAAATATGTATTTTTTCCTATGTGTCCAGACTTTAGGGACACCCTGTAGCGATAATGAAAGCCATGGGAGTAGATGAAATCAACAAAGGAGAGCACAGAAGAGGACGAAGGAAAGTGCCTTGGGCAAAGACCACATTTAGGTCTTAGGAGAAAGAAGAGTTCAGAGTTGGAAGGGATCTATAATGTCATCTAGTCCAATTCATACCTGAAAAAGAATCCCCTCTCTGACAGATGTGATCAGTGGTTATCTGCCCTCTGCTTAAAGTTCTCCTGTGAGGAAGACCCACTACCTCCTAACAAGAAGGAAGTGGTCATCTGCAATGTCAAATGCAGCAGAAAAGTCCCGGAATTTAAGAACAGAGAAAAGGCCAGTGGATTTGGTCATTGTGTGGAGGAAATGTGGACAACAGAGTAGGGTTTAAAAAAAAACCAGAATAAAATAGAGTTGAGATCAAATGCCTGACAAGATGACACAGTAACTGCTTTTAGCAACCCCAAGTAAAGCAAATAAACCACAGGAAAAGGAATGATACATCTAATAGAGAGAAACCAATGCTGAGTCCACAAAATAATCAAGTATAAACATCAGGAAATAAGTCAAGAGTATGGTGAGCACAAGAAAATTTAAAGACTTGATTCAGTAAAAAACAAACAAACAAAAAAAACCAAACAACTCAGCTGGGGTCAGGCCTGTCCTCCTGGAGTTTACTCTGGGCAGTGACCCAGGCCCAGACAACCTTCATACCCAACAGCATGATGACACCCAGCCTTGGTGGTCAGGTCTGGGCAGCACGGAGAGGAAGGTGAGAAAGGTCCTGAGAAACTCACTTAAAAGTGGCTAAATTGACAGAGAGGGTCATAAATGTCAGAGGGAAAGCGAATATCAACTCAAAAAGAGGCCAGAACACCAGGCACAAGTGCTGTATAACTGAAGGAAAATGAACCCAAATTACCCAATGAAAAGGAATCCTGTGGATGCCCAAGAGATCATGGAATCAACAGCAAGAAATTCCAGAATGGTCCAAAAGACAAAGAACATTTTTAAAATAAGAAATTAGGAATGGATTTAGGTTACAAATCAGAGCTCTCAACAAAAAAATTTTAAGGACACTAACAGCAGAATAGGAAAAACTAGTTATGTGAACGTGTAGAGGGGCAGAAGAAATTCAGGGATTTAGGAATCCCAAACCAAAGTTCCCAGGGTGAGGCCGCCTAGAATGAATTCATGGACCCAAGCATTCTTTAAGTCAAGGAGACAAACATTTATTACACTTTTTCAGTGGGCAAGAGTTCTTAGGGAACCTGCAACCATAGAGGGGTGCAGGGGGAATCTTTGTAGAAGCTAATAGGGGATGGGGGGGGCATGTCAGTTAGGTGTTTGGCGGTGGGATTAGGGAGTGGTTAGTTCTTAAAGGAACATGCACATTTAGTATCTATTGCACAGGAATATTACCCAGAGTTTTCTAGGAAATAGCCCACAGAGGGGTTACTAGGGGTGTGGTCTTTACTGTGAAAAGTCACTAAGTTCACTGTTGGTCAGGGCTCAAGTTTCTCATCTAGTGTCTTGTTAGACAAAATACTATGTCTGGGATACACGTTAGAAAGGTCAGTGAATAGTAAATATGGTTATGACTCAGTGTACAGTCAGTTATCAGCATCCAGAAATCAATCTATAGTTAGGCATGGCTGCTTACTGAGGAAGAAGCAGAGATAACTTGGGTCATGCTGCCCTTTAATTAAGAGAGAGACAGACTGGGACAGAATATGTTTTGAGAACTAGATGTGTTTATGAGAACTGGATGTGTTTTGGAATTGGGGTTCAGGCACAGGAACCCAAGCAGAGGCTGTTAGAATTTAGGGTCCAAGCATAAGCACCTCATCAATGGGGAATCTCTCTCTAAAGAAAAAGAGGCTCAAAGAGAAAGAACAACAGATTTGTAACACAAAAATACTTAGTTGGAGGAATACTGGCAGAAGAGAAAGTCCAACAATATTAGAAGAACACAAGAACCTGACATTAGCCAAAGTGACTGCCCTGTTACCTTTCTTTTTAAAAAATATATCATTTTTTTTGGAGGAGGAAGGCAGGGCAATTGGGGTTAAGTGACTTGCCCAAGGTCACACAGCTAGTAAGTGTGTCAAGCGTTTGAGGCCTCAATTGAATTCAGGTCCTCCGCACTCCAGGGCTCCATTGTGCCTCCTAGCTGCCCCTCTGTATCATTTATTTTTAACACTCTTTAAAAAAAAATTTGAGTTCCAAATTCCCCTCCTCCCTCTAGTTGTCTGCCCTGTTTTCAAATAGGATGTGAAGTGTTAACTTAAGAATTGTAGGCATCCCAGAAATAAAAATAAAATGAGCTGAGTATTATTTTGCAGGATATAATGAAAAAATTTCTGTCCAGAACTTCTGAACAGAGATAACAAAGTACTAGTTGGTCAAATCCAAAGATGGATGGGGACAGGGGAGTGGGGTTTGAGGAGAACTCCTATTTCCAATTTCAGGGCACAAAATGGTTGTATTTCACAGTTTCAGTAACAGATACATTATTTAAAGAGCCAGAAGAAAGATCTGGAAATGTGAAGGAAAGGCCTTTTGGAGAAGCCAGGATCATTCTGTTTGGAAGAGAAATCAGAGAAGAGAATAAGAACAGATTATAAAAAGGGCCTCAGGTCACAATCCAAATGAATGGCGCCTCATTTCAGGAATTCCTACAAAGCAGCAGCACCAGCTTCTGGAGGGGAGGATGAGTCAACTTGCCAACACTCCAAACAAAAGAAACACAAGAAAGTAAACAAATACATATGATGATCAAGAAAAGGCTTTCACTTAAAAAAAAAACAAATAAACCCAAAATGCTGTGTGGGGTAAAAGAATGAAAAAAGCCAAGTCACCAAGGGCACCCAAAATAGACCTAAGGGGCTCAACACTAATTAAGGGGGACTTAAAGAGTCAGGAGAAGGAAGAAAAGTTGAAGTGATAATACTCCATAGACAAAATCTTCAAACTCCCTCAAAGAGAATCAATACCTTTTATGGTAGGGAATAACTGAGAAGTTGGTGGAATGAAGAAAGAGGAGATGAGTGACCGGGGGAGGAGAAGGGGGACCATGAGTGACGGGGGGAACCGGTGATACACCCTGACCAAGTGCAGAGATCACCAGCTAAGAAATTCTTCCAGTCTTTCGAAAGGAGCAGAGGCTGTGAGAGCAGGACCTAAGGAAGGGCAGGGCAGGCCAGAGGAAAGGGATCCAGGGCAATTAAGGCTAAGGAGGTAGGGGGAAGTGTTGAGACAGGCATCTTATAATGGATTCCATCTGGGAGAAATGTATACATTAGAAGATGAACTTCTCTGAGGAAGGATTGTATCCATCCCTGGAGAGCATCTTGCTCCAAGACTGGGAATGTGTGAGTGCCTAAAGGATGGCCAGCAGTGAGCAGAAACAAAGAGGAGAACATGACCTTGGCAATGAAGACCAATGTGAGCTTGGGAGGGTTAGGACTGTGTCTAATGATGAGACACCATGTAACTGGTACCACACAACGCTCTTCCATTTGATACGCTTTTCTTTACCAACTGCTATTTCAGAGATTCCTTCCTCTATCTCACTCGCTCTCTCTCTCTCACCTGCATAACTAATCTGTTGCCAAGGACCATCCATTCTACCTTGGCAACAACTCTGGCATTTGTCCCTTCCTCTCCTCTGACACCACCCCCCACCCTGGTGCAGGCCTTCATCACCTCATGTCCAGACTAGGGACATAGCTGCTGTTAAGTCTGCCTGCCTCAGTCTCCCCCCATCCCAGACCATCTTCCACTCAGCTGCCAAAGTAATATTAAAGCCTAGGGCCCTGCTCAATGAATTCCAGTGGCTCCCTATCACCCCCAGGATCAAGTATAAAACCTTCTGCTTGGTGTTCAAAGCCCTTCCTAAGGTACACCCCCCTTTCCAGTCTTCTTATACCTTCCTCTGTCCCTTTACTCTGGGGTCTAGTGACAGTGGCCTCCTGGCTGGTCCTCCAAGACGCTGCTCCCTACTCCATGCATTTTCCCAGCTGGGGACAATGCCAGGAATGCTCCCCCTCCTCAGCTTTGCCTTCAAGTCCAGCCTAAAATCCTACCTTTATAGGAAGCCTTTCCCCCACCCCTCTTAATTCTACTACCTTTTCTCTTTCCACTTTCTGCTGTGAACAGCTTGTTTGTGCAAAGCTGCTTGCATGTGGTGGCTCCTCTTGAAAGCATGTAGTCTCAGGACTTAGCACAGTGCCTGGCACACAGTAGGCACTTCATGTTTATTGGCTGACTGACTGGGTGACCATTTTCAAAAGGCTACAGTTGTGCTGCTTCTCCCCAGCCTATGTTCATTTCCTCAGTTTCTCTTTCTTGTCCTAAAGGCTTGAGACATGCTTGCTGCCTGACTGAGCTAACTCTGCTTCCTCTCCTCCTCAATGATCCGCTGTGTCTCTGGCACTGCAGAATTTGGCCTCCCGCTGTCCCTATGCCCTCTATACCTGCCTATCACAAACACCTTCTGGACCTTCTCCTTCCCACCAGCTAACAGGTGAGTTGCCCCTTTCTGAGATGAAAAGCCTTAGGCAGCACCAGACAGGTCTCTCCTAGGCCCCTGATCATGGGACTCCTCCATCTCACAGACCTACAGAATTCAATTCACTCGCATTTATTATGCATCTACCATGGGCATGGTCTCACTTTAGGCAAAGCACTCTCTGTATAAGTGACACCTCAGGAGTGTCTCAGCAGTGCATATGTGAATGCATTTTTCAACTTAATTCAATCCAACAAGGAATTATTAAGCGCTTACTATGTGCCAGGCACTGTGTGCTAGGCACATGGAAACAAAACTGAAAGAGACCCTGGCCTCAAGGAGCTTACATTTTACTGAGTGGGATGCAGCATGCACACCCAACACAGGGTGCGAATCCTGTAATACCAAGAAAGGTCAAGAGAGTGAGAGTGAGAACATTTGGGAGAATCAGGAAAAGCCCCTTGTAGGAGGCAGCTCCCCTCATGGCCTGGGGGACAGTGTGGGCACAATCTACCCACCTACTCTGGGAAGGCCTCTCTCTGCCATGAACAGGGGCAGCATCTGTACAGGGAGTAGCGAGGGCCTCCAGATGCCCAACATCTGGGGGGAGCAACAGAGCAGCTGGGTAGGAAAGCTGCAGTCTTCCTCGGACAAGCAGAAACTTTCATACAAAGAGGCTGCAGCTCCTGTGGTGATGGCCAAGCTTGTTATCCCAACGTTTGGACTGGGTGTTTGGCCTCTAAGGGGCTGGACCATGACTGAGGATGTGGTTGGGCCTAGGCCATGGGTATTGGGAATGCTTGCTATTAAGGAATTCTCCTAATTTTACCTTGCTTTTCTACTTTAAGGAAATGGTTGATATTCATAGCCACCATGTAATCATGTAACAGACAGTCAAAATGGTTTGGTCTCTTGAGGACAAAATTCATAGGGACTGGGAGATCATGTGCGTGAGCCTGCGGAAGGCTGTAAAAGCTTAGCAGGAGCTGAGGGCACGCCACTGGGGAGTCTAGGAGCCTGACAAGCCCTATTTAGGTCCAACGAATACCTTCATGTCACAACACATGAAAATGAGGCGCATCCGAACAGAAAAAGGCCCAGATCTCACAACTAATAAGCACTGGACCCAGATCTATTACTGAGGCCTGGTGGCCAGAAGTGGCAGCAGGATTCCAGGTACAGATGCACCATGATTTGGGGTACGAGGATCACATCGTAAACAGGACAAAGAATGGACCTACTTGTGGTTTCACTGGTTTGAGGAACTTTTGTGTGAGGAAATTTCTCCCCCAATGCAGGTCAGCACCTTCTCTGCAATGTGAAGTCTTAGGGAGTGGCCTGATGAGTGGAGGGGTGGGGCAGTGACTTGCTTAGGAGCTATCAGTCAATGCAGAGGAGGTGGCTAAGCCCAGGTCAGCTCACTAGCCACTATACTTTGCCTAGTGTAGCAGACGACAATTCCAATTCAATTCAGTTCAGTGTTAGCCTGACTTTTAAATAAGGAAACACCATCTGGAGTGCACTCAATTTGTGGTCAAAGACCTGGGTGCAAATTTTGGCTCATCCACCTTTGTGACCTTGGCCAAGCTACTCTTGCTCTTTCAGGATCACCGGCTAGCCCCAAATCCATGATCCCAGGGGCTACACCTGATATTCTCCATTAGAATCTGACTTCAATGTCTCATCCAAGGGAGGCAGGGACTCGTGGGCTGGGAAAAGCTGTGCTCACCCAACAGCAAGAAGACAGTTCCTACAGCAAGCTAGAAAGGCTTCGGGTTAGGGACCAGGCAACAGACTGTGTGTGTGTGTGTGTGTGTGTGTGTGTGTGTGTGTGTCCTGAGCAGGCCTCAGCTTAGCTCCCTAAGAAGGAGTAATTGATTCTGAGACCTAAGTGTTTGAGGGGCAAAGTCCTTACCAAGTGAGACCACATTCCCATAATTCTCCAGCATCACATCTTTGTAGAGGGTTCTCTGAGAAGGGTCCAGCTGGCCCCATTCCTCCTTCGAGAGATATACCGCCACGTCGTTGAACGTCACCAGTTCCTAGAATAACAGGTGCCTGCTGATCCAAAGGCAATTCCATAGCTTTACCTTGGGATGAGGACAGAGCCTGCAGATGTCAGAGAGCAGAGGAAGGGGCCTCCAGCAGTTAGAAACTCTGACAATGGTGGCTAGTGGGCAGGAGAGACAGTGAAGGAGAAGCCTCCCCATGTCCTAGAAAGAGGGCAGTGCTGTCACCAGCCCTGGCAGGAGTCAGAAGTTCTGTCTTCTAGATTTGCCTCTGCCATGAACTTGATGTGTAAACCGAGGTAAGTCATTTAACCTCAAGAGGCCAGCCTCAGTAGAGGGAATAGCAGTGAAAAAAAAATTGAAGTTAAAAATCACAATAGGAATGGGAAGAACAGTGACCTGGATTGTTGATCCAGATTTGCCATCAATGAACTCTGTGATCCTGGGTAGGTCACTTAGATCTGTGCTCTTGTTTTCTTACTATAAAATGGGGGTGAGGGAGGGGAGAAGACAATAATAGGTCATCTTTCGATAGTGACTTGGATATGTTATAGCATCTGGACCTCATGATAAGGATGTATAAGAAGGACTATGATCCCCGTTTCACAGATGAAGAAATGCAGTCAGAGGAAGGAAGAAATTTGTCCAAAGACACACGGCTGTCTCTAAGCCTGGAGCTTTTCCCCTATGGCCAGGCTGCCTCTCCAGAACAGCCCACCCTGTATCTTTTGGCTTACATGTAAGCAGGCTATTGATGTGAAAGCAAAGGCACCAGGCAGGGAACAGGAAGCTGCTAGAAAGAGGAGCTCAATGATCTTTCTCTAATAAAGGAACTGATTCAAATGTATAGGACTAAGAGCCATTCCCCAACGGATAAGTGGTCAAAGGTTATGAGGTGATAGTTATTAAAAAAAGAAATCCAAGCTATCAGTAGTTACATGAAAAATCACTAATAAATAGAGAAATGCAAATTAAAGCAACTTTGAGGTTCCACCTCACCTCTATCAAATTGGCTAACATGATAGAAAATGACAAACGTTGAAGGGGATGTGGAAAAGAAGGCACGCTAATGCACTGCTGGTGGAGTTGTGAACTAGACCAACCATTGTGGAGAGCAATTTGGAACTATGCCCAAAGGGCTATAAAACTGCATTCCCTTTGATGCAGCAATACCACTACTAGGTCTGCATTGCAAAGAGATCCAAGGAAAAAGAAAAGGACCTGTAAGTACAAAAATACTTCTAACAGCTCTTTTTATAGTGACAAAGAATGAAATATTGAGGGGATGCCCATCAATTGGGGAATGGCTGAACAACCTGTGGTATATGATTGTGATGAAATGCTATTGTGCTATAAGAAATGACAAGCAGGATGGTTTTAGAGAAACCTGGGAAGACTTACATGAACTGATGCAAACTGAAGTGAGCAGAACCAGGAGAACAATTTACATAGTAGCAGCAATGTTGTGAAAAGGAACAATTTTGAAAAGAAGTTAGAGCTCTGATTAATGCAATGGCCCACCCTGATTGCAGAGGCCTGATGAGGAAGCCAGCAGGCCACCTCTTGAGACAGAGAGACAAGGGGTACGTATGCAGAATGAGACACAGCCAAAGTAGGAATTTGTTTTGCTTGACTAAGCCATTTGTTACAATGGTTGGTTTTGGTTTTTTTTTTCTTTTCAATGGTGGTGTGAGGGAGGCAGAGAAAATAAATACTTGTTGGGGGGGCAGGAAGGAAGGAGAGAGAGAGAAAAAGAGAGGAAGACAAAGAAAGCGAGCAGGAAAGAGAGAGGAAGAAAGACAAAGGAGAAGGGACAGAGAGAAAGAGAAAGATACGGGGTGGGGGGATAGAGATACAGGGGAGGGAGGGAGAGAGAAGGAATGGACAAAGACTACTGAGGCAACCTTAGATGTCTCTGCAGTCCAGTGAAACCTATGGACTCCTCAGAATGTTTCTTAAATGTATAAAATCTTAAAAAAACAGGATTATAAAGAAAATCAAGTAATTTGAAATACAGTTATCAAAATATATTACAAAAAAGAGTTCACAGACTCTAGGTTAAGAACCCCTGTCTTCAAGTGACTGAAAAGATGAGTTAAAATTTTATGGGCTAAATGTCATTCATCAAAATATAAATCAATTGCAAAGAAAGTATAACTGGTTATACTGATGCTTAATATAACTCATTTTTAAAAGAAAAAGAGAAGCTGAGGGGGAAGATGAGACTGTAGGGCCATGAGCTTGGGGACAACAGAACCATGTCTCACCTGGGGCCTAGCCATCAGAAGGGGCACTGCCATCAGCTGGTCTCCTGTGGGCCCCTAAGGGAGAAGTACAGGAACCTGGGGAGCAAACAGAAGAGTTCAGATTGTTTTTTCAGCTTGGCTCACTCACCAAAAACCACAGGGTGCCTCTCCGCCCCAACCCACTCAGAAGCAACAGAGTCTGCAAATGAGAAATCCTCCTCAACAAACAGTAGGAAGCTCACATCCCTGCAGGGGTCTACTTCTTTAAGGAAGGAGTCCCAAGGACCTCCTACTTCCCTGGAGTTCCATTCTCCATCTATTCTTGGGTTGAAGGTAGGGCTTTCCTTAAGCAAAATGTCTTAGTCGGGCAAGTCTGATTCTGACCACCTCCTGACCCTCCCACCTTTTTCTCCCTCTCCCCTGACTTCTAGGGTGATCTGCACCTTCCCATAGTCCTTCTACTGGTAAAAGCTTACTCTGAGTTGTCCCCTAGGCTACTGTGATCCAATCTGTGCCCCAGAGTGATATAGGAGTTTCCCTGAAAAGGAGAACAAACAGTCTTGTACGAGACTGAAGCCCTGGGACCTCGTTTCTACCCTGTCCCAGTTTATACTTACACTGTATGGCCATTGGATGACACCCCTGGGGTCTTCAGGAGGAAATCCAGGCCAGCCTCTGACCCTGGTCCCCACCCAGATGAACACAGCAATATTCTCCTGATCCTTGCTACTGCAGGCTCTCTGCTGCCTCCCCAAGCCTGGTCCTAATCCCAAACCTTCCCCTCTTCTTAACTTCCTTATTCCTATTGAGGACACCATCATCCTCCCAGGCCCCAACATCATCCTCAACTCCTTCCTATCTCTTCCTCCAGGTCCAATCTGATGCCAAGACCTGTTGATTTTCCCTCTGAAACCTCTATGGCTGCCACTGCCCTGGTGCAGACCTTCATCATTCTACATCTGGACTCATTGGTCTCTCTGCTTCAAGTCTTTCCCCACTCTAGGCCATCCTCCACTCAGCACATCACTCCCACTCTCCCTTCCCCCTACTCCGTCAAGTCCAGTGGTGGCCCCCCCGACACTTCCAGGGTCAAACCCCAAATCCTCTGTCTGGAGTTCAAAGCCCTTTATAACCTGGCCCCTCCACCCTTCCATCTTCTCATACCTTACTCACCGGCAGACTGCCATCCAATGGGACGGGCCTCCTAGCTGCCCCTCCCCCATACCACTCCATGTCCTGACTCCAGCATTCGAACCCCCTGCCTGTCCTGCCTGAAATTCCTGCCTTCCTCATCTTTGTTTCCCAGCTTCCTTCAAGTCCTAGCCCAAACCTCATATTCTGCTGGAAGCCTTTTCTTATTCCCTTGAGTGTTAGTACCTTTCCTCTATTAATCATCTCCAATTTATCCCATATATAGCTTGCTCTGTATGTATGTTTGCAAGTTGTCGCATCCATTAGATTGTCAGCTCCGTGAAGGCAGGGACTGCATTTTGCCTCTTTTTCTATCCCCAGCATTTTGCAAGGTTCCTGACACACAGTAGGTGTGGCCTGCCTGCACAAGCACCCATCTGGTTCATGCCTGAGGCCTCTTGGAGCAGTCCACGACACTTTGGGGGAGATGGAATTGCTGGTGAGCTGAAAAGGACCCCCACAATTTACCAAAATGGATCCTCACAACTCCTAAGGGCTCTTGTTCCTGCTCTCAGGGGCCAATCAGAACAAATCTAATACCTTCTCCAGCCCTTCAAACATCTGATCAAGGTTGTAACATCCCCTTGAGGCTTTTCTTCTGCAGGCTAAACCCCCCCAGCTCCTTCAATCAATGCCCATACAACATGGACCTAGGTTCCTTCCTCCAGACCCTCTTCAGCTTATCAATGGCTTTCTTAAGTCATGTGCCCAGAAGTGAACAGAGGACTCAAGAAGTGGTCTGCTGAGGGCACAGGACAGAGGTTCTCACCTCCTCATTCCTGGCAATTATGCCTCAATTCCCAGGGGCTATTTGGTAGCTCCATCACACTGCTGACTTAGAGTGACCTCAAGGTCTCTGAAAAGGCCCAGAATCCTTTTCAGACAAACAGCCTGAGCTCTAACCTTAGCCTGTACTTGGGAGGTTGGCTTTTGGTCCTCCAGTGTAAGATGTTACATATATTTTTACCGAGCATCCTCAGACCAAGGTACCAATCTGTCAGGACCTTATTGGATGCCACCTCTTGTCATCCATTGTATTGGCTATCCTCTCCAGCTCTGGGTCATTAGCACCCTTAAGCGGTACTCCCCATCAAGTCTCTTGGCCCCAGCAACTAGAACAGTGGCTCACGCATAGTAGGTGCTTAATATATGCTTGGTGATTGATTCTTCTCCATAGAGTTGAACCTCCTTGGGTAACATTTGGCCCATTCTCTGGTTCTACGAGTGGAAGCTCAGAGTGAGGGTGGTGGCGGCTGGGGTGGGACAGGGGCCTACCCTACAATAATCATGGGAGGCAGAGCAGTAGAAAGACCCAGAGAATAGCCTCTTGGGAAATGAGCTCAAATGAGCAGAACTGTTGGGGGGTATGGGAGTAGAGTGGAATGGGTGAGGAAAGGAAACAAAAAGTTCAAGAACTTCTATATTGACTTTCCTTATAGGTAGCCAAAATTTGCCTCTTGGCTACACCATACCTGGTCCTATCCTCTGGGGCCAAGCGAAGCGAGTCAAAATCTTCCATATGATGGTGCTTCACATACTTGAAAATACCACCAGGGCCCCGTTACGTTTCCTCAGCTCGTCTGAATGATCCCCATCAAATTTCAAGTTCCGTCAAAATCCTGGTTGCTGTGTGCTCCAGCTCAACAACTCTCTGAATGTGGCAACCAGGGCAAGACAAATGACTCTAGATATGGTCTGTCCAGAACAGAATAGCCTGGGGAGCATCACCTTCCTTGTTTGGGCCACTGCTCCTCTAGCAATCCAACCCAAGGTTACATGGGCTGTTGGAGCCGCCTCGTCGTCCTGCTAACTTTGAGTCTCTGTGGAAGCCACTAACACACCTTTGCATTGCCACTGCTCACCCTCCCATTGGCTTTCTCCTCATTGAATCCCATTTCATCAGATTCAGCCCCTTGTCCCAGCATGTCCAGGTCCTTTTTGGCATGCCTTCAGTTATCAGTGCCTCAGCCAATCTTCCCGGCTTCATGCCACCTGCGAATTGGCTAAGCATACCATTTACACTTTTATCCAAGTCATCGAAAACATTGGTACATAGTACACCTCACATTCTATTCAACTGGTTTCAAATCCATCTAACTATGATCTACCCCAGATGTCTTCATCTTGTCCCCAAGTTTCATAGATTTATAGCTGGACAAAACCTTGAGAGATCGTCTAGGGCCTAGGGCCCAGGGGTGGGGAACCTGCAGCCTCCAGGCCACATGTGGCCCTCTAGGTCCTCAGGTGTGGCCCTCTGATTGAATCCAAACTTCACAGAACTGGATTCAATCAGAGGGCCACACCTGAGGACCTAGAGGGCCACATGAGGCCTTAAGTTTGCAGGTTCCCCACCCCTAGCCTAGGCCAACCCACTCCTTTTTTGATGATGAAACTGAGGCCCAGAGTGGTTCACAGATTTACCCAAGGGCCCTATGAGGGGTAAATGACAATGCTGGCCTTCTGACTCCAAATTTAGCTCTCTTTCCAGTATCATCATCAACAGGGGGAGTGTTATGACACCCATCCTTGGCCTTCAGTGAAAGTTAGACACACACCTCTAGTTACTCACCATTTTGGGGGGGGGGGCGGGGAGGAGTCCTGTAATTCTATTAGGCAATTCCCTTTACCTATGTGGATCTGCAGCTTCTAGTCTTAGAGTTGCCTGGGGTGCTGAGAGGTCAAGAGATGTACCTGCTATCACACAGCCAAGTGCTGCAGGAAGGACCTGCCCCTAGGTCTTCCTGATTTCTGGGACAGTCCTGTACCCACTAACAGCCACCATCTCCCTTGCTCACTGATATCACTTGTACAACTGGTCACCAAGCTGGGGGTGGGGGCAGTTGTCACTGTTGCTTGTGAACCACTTTCTGTGCTATAGCCCTGTCCACATTTTGAGAGCCGGGTGGTAAGAAATGATAACTATGAGGAATCTTAAGGTATACAGGAAGGCACATATGAACTAAAGCGAGTGAAATAAGCAGAACCGGGAGAACATTGATACCCAGTGACCTCCCCAATGTAGACAAAAGGATCACGTCTTAGTGGCACTGAAATCTAAGCGACTGGAAAGCCAAAGATGGTCACAGAGACCAGAGAAGGAACCATAACCCCCTCTTCCTCAGGAAATAGGCAAGGGGCCCCTAACCGGGAGAATGGCACATACACTGTCCAATGAGGTCACTATAGCGGTTGGTTTTCTTTGTTACAAGAGAAGGTAAGAAAGAGTCTATCCAGAAAAGCTCATGATATAAAAACAGAAAGATATCAATAAGACTTGTTTTAAAAAGAAAGGAAGAATAAGAAAGATCATGTCCAAGGGTGCGATGACCAGGAGACCTGGGTCCAAGAAGAACAACGTTTAGGAGAGGGAGCCAAAAGGCAGAGCTGCTCCATTTATTTTGCTGATTTTTCCAGCCAAGGAGAACGATCTTTGGGATGGTAAGGACAGAACAAAAAACGTTCTATAGGGAGTTGACATCCAAGATAATTAGGCATACAATAAGAAAGTACTTAAGGGCCCTAGATGAATTTGAGTCACTTGGCCCAGGGCACTGAAACTAGTTGGCGGATGTAGCTGCTGAGCCTCGCTGAGAAATCATGGCACTTCTCCCATTCTCCACAGGATCAGAGAAGGACAAATAGCTCAATTTTTAAAAAGGGGGTGAGCCGAACAGGGTTTATAAGAAGGGAAGAACAGACTCCCCAGTGGGCTTGACTTCAGTTCCTGGCAAAATTCTAGAACATATTATTAAAGGAATGTTTAGTGAACATTTGAAAAAGGAAGTGGTAATCACAAAGCCAGCTCGGCTTCACGAAAACCAGGCCATGCTAGATTAACCTTCTTTTCTCTTTGAAACAAGGTACTAGACTGGCAGAATTCAAGCAATGCTTGAAGGTTACCAAGATTTTTAAAAGCATTTGACAAAGTCTCTCATGCCATTATCCTGGACAAACAGGAAAGATGTAGCTTACGTGATAGTATGCTTTGGTAGAACTGGAACTGGGGCAATGATGGCCAAACCCAGACAAGAGATTTGCTGGTTTGGGGTCAGCTCAGAAGGAGGTCTAGAGGGGAGGACCCCAGGGATCTATGTTTGGTCCTGTGATGTTCAATGTGGTCCTCATTGACTTCAGAAAGGACCTGACATGTTAATCAAATTTGTGGATGACACAAAGCTACGAGGAATAGTTAATATGCTAGATGAGAGTAAGAATTCAAAATAATCCCAGCAATGTAGGGACTAAATGATATTGTGCAAAGAATGCTGGGTTAGGTGTGAGGGGAGCTGGGTTCAAATCCCAGCTTGGTGTTGTTGACCTCAAAGTTTGCTTAAAGGAGGCAAAGAAGCTAGGTGATACGTAAATTCATAGTTTATTCCCTTAAAACTAGTTAACTTGTACATACAAGGAGCCAAAACATAAGTTCTGACTGTCTGATAAAAGAATGACCAGCCTTAAATATGTTTTAGAACAATCCCAACTCAGGGTCTCTATGGCACTCAAATTTATGATCTCCACATATGTATTAAGCATAGTATGAGAAAAAGAATTTTCCTAATTGAATAGGTGGTAAATACAAGAAGATAGTTGACAAAGTGTCAATTGAAATTTCGACCTAGAACATGTTTTCTTTACCATTAACATGCCATAATGCAGTATATGTCCATAAAATATTAAGATAAGAAAAACTCCCATTATTCAAGATAGTGTCTCAGGTTAAGGGTCTCATCCTTAATGGCCATGAACAGAAGAAAGACTGCTCTTAAGTCAGCCCCATCTGGCCTTGCTGACATAGGGAGAGATATTCTCTGAGTTTGCTCAGAGAACAAAGAAGCTGTTAGGTCCAGGCTCTTCTTCTGGTTGCTTAGTTCAGGCTCCAGCCCTTATTGAGGCTATTAAATTGATATTAAATGATTATCAGTGCTTAATATCAGTGAGACCTTGGCCAAGGAGCTGGACTAGATGATGTCTGTCATTCCAGCTCCAAATCCTAGGAATACTGGGCCAAACACATTAAGATGAAATTTGACAGGCAGAAACATAAAATCTGAGTTTGCTACTCAAGTCGTTTCAGTTGTGTCTATTTGTGACCCCATTTGGGGTTTTCTTGGCCAAGATACTGGAGTGGCTTACCATTTTTTCTCCAGCTCATTTTACAGGTGAGGAAACTGAGGCAAACAGGGCGAAGTGACTTGCCCAGGGTCACACAGCTATTAAGTGTCTGAGGCTGGATTTTTGAACTCAGGTCTTCCTGACTCCAGGCCCAGTGCTCTATCCACTGTGGTGCCACCTAGCTGCCACACAAGATATCTGAACTCAAAAAAGCAAGTTTTTAAGTACAAGATGCATGGTTAGGCTGTAGGTTTCATGGAATTCAAGCTCCAACAGAGGGCCACCAAAAAATTAACATGGTCTTGGGTTGCATTAAGGGAGTCCTAGTACCTTAGAACAAGGGAGGTGAAAATTCTTGCTTTAGTCTCATGGGACATATTGGCTTGAGTTCTGGGTACATTTTAGGAGAGGCCTTGATAAAGTAGAGCCCCCACAGCATGGTGACTGGCATGGTTAAGGAACTGGAGAATCTGAAGGTCGAATAGTATCTGGCACACACATCCTCCCTTCCCCCCCCCCCCCAAATGTATGTAGATACTGCTGTCATTAATAAAATGCAAATTCAATTCAAAGCATTACTGAACTCAGAAAAGCTTTTTTGGTCATGTGTCTTCTCAATGACCAGACATCAAGAGTACAACTACGATCACAGACATTGTGACAAAGGACTTTTGAGATCTCTTAATGCAATCTCCCTCATGTGACAAATGAAGAAACTGAGGCCAAAAGAGGTTCAATGACTTACCCAAGGTCATGCAGGTTATACTGGGCTTTGAACACAGACCTTCAGGCTCCAAATACAGCACTAGATCACACTGTTCCTTCATGTGGGAGGTCTTTACCCTTGCTCTAAATGTAGCATCAAGCATCATCTCTATCTGCATTGGTGGCTCCTAGCCTCCTAGTAGATTGTCACTTCCTTGTAGGAAGAGACTGTCTGAACTTTCTGTAGCACAGTTGACATTTAGTAAATGTTTGTGGTTAGATTTAGCTATTTTGGGCCTGTGGGTTTGAAGTCATGGAAAAATCAAGATGTCAGGAGTAGAAGGGCCTTTAGAAGGAATCTCTTGCAAAGAACTCTTAAAAGATAACCACACAGGTTGAGTTATGTGACCTGACTCCAGGAGCATGGCTAGAATCTCCTCCACTATCTGGGGTTCTCACTCCCTATTAACTCTTTCTTTTCCTCTCTTCCTCTTCCCTTCCTCCTTCCCTCCTTTCCTTCCTTCCTTCTGACCCATTCTGGCTGTGTGACCCTGGACAAGTCCCTCAACCTCTGAGTGCCCCAGCCAGCTCTCTAAAATTAAGAGGTGAACAGCAGGGGCAGATCTGTGTGGACAGAGGAAGCTTCCTCATGGGGAACCCCCTGAAATCACAGGGCTTTTCCAAAAGCATTTTTTAATTGCTGAAGAGACGGCTCTCCTCCTCACCAGGGCCAACAGCTCTACATGTACCCTCGATCAGACTCCGTTCCCTGCCAACTCCCATTGCCACAACTGCTATACCCTTCTCTAATCTTTGTTCTCACCCTGCTACCTACAAATCTCCATCTTTGAAAAACTCTTATTAGATCCTATCCTCCCTGCCAACCATCATCCTCTATTTCCCTTCCCTTCTTCATCCAAACTCTCTGAGGAAGCATCTACTACGTTGCCTTGACTTCCTACCCTCTTACCCATTTAAACCCCTGGAGTCTGGCTTCCAATCTTATTATTCAATTCATCTTTCTCTGAAGTTCCCAATGATCTCTTCATTATCAAATAGAATGCTCACCCTTGACCCCTCTGCTGCATCTGGCACTACTGATCACCTTTCCTCCTGGAGAATCTCATCTCTCTGGGTTTTCAGGACACTATTCTCACTCCATGCTCCTTTGACCTCTCCAGCTGCTCTGTCTCAGTCTCCTTTAAGGATTCATTATCCATGTCGTGCTTAGTAACTGTGTGAGCTCTGCCCTGGGCCTTCCTTTCATGTTCTCTCTACACTCTCTCTGGGTGACCTTATCAGCTCCCATGGATTCAATGACTATCTATATACTTAACTCCCAAACCTATATTTCCAGTCTTCTTTGTCCCTCTCTAGATCACCAATTACCTATTGACTATTTCCACCTGGGTGTTCCATGGGCATTACATAAGCAACATGACCAAAATCAGAACTCCCTCCCCCAAACCCACAACCCTCTCAAACTTCCCTATTATTGTCAAGGACACCATCCTTCCAGTCACCCAGGTTTGTAAACTCAGTATCATCCTCAACTCTGCACTCATCCCACACATCCAATCACTTGCCAAATCTTGTCCTTTCTATCTCCACAATATTTCTTCCATTGTCCCCTCCTAGGGGGAACAACCACAACCCTAGTTAAGGCCCCCAACTTCTTGCCTGTACTACTCCAATAGCCTACTAGGTCTCAATCTTCTTTCCACTCCAAGCCATCCTGCCAGTTATTTTCCTAAAGCACAAGTTTGATCAAGTGACCCTCCCTCTGCCCCCACTTCAACAAACTGGTCACTTTGAGGATAAAATATAAACTTCTCTGTTTAATATATAAATCTCCTCCCAGTCTAGTTCCTTCTTCCCTTTCCAGTCTTCTTATACCTTACTCCCCTTTTCTAACTGTGGTTCAGCCATGCTGGTCTACTGGGTGTTCTGCATGTAGAATCCCATATCTGCCATTGGCATGCCTACTGTGCACTCCTTCCTCCGTTCCATCTCTTTGAATCCTTTGGTTTCCTGACTTCAAGAGCCAGCTCCAGGGCCAACTTCTTCCAAGGCCCAGGCCTTTTCTGGGCCCCACAGTTGCTAAAAGCACCCTGTCCCCAAACTAGCTAGTGTTCATTTCGTGTGTATTCTACAGACACTCATATGTGTAAATGTTATTCTGCCCATTAGGATGTATGTTCTTTCAGAACAGGGATTGTTTCACTTTTGTCTCTGTATCTCAGTGCCTAGTACATAGTCAGCATTTAATGAATGCTTGTTGATTTGACTGCTGATGGGTTGAACTCTGGTTTTTACATCACCTTCATTTCCCATATCCTGGGAACCAGCCCTCATGAAAAAGATGCCAAAGAGAAAATCTTCAGCAATACCAATGAACATAGCTATAGTGTCTGAGGGCATAAGCAATATGTCCATAGGCCCCCCACATCAATAACCTCAGGAGTGACTTATATTTTCTCTAATCTTCTCCAGGACCAAGCAACCCACATGACTGCTTGTTCTTTATGTTGGCCTCTGTGGTAGATGGGACCAGAAAAGGGGCACCCATGACATGGTGGACAGTTGGATCTGGGGACAGCAAGTTTTGGAGCAAATCCCATCTCTGCTATTTACTACCTGTGTGACGTTGGGCAAGTCTCTCCTCTCCTAGGGCCACAGAGGGAGACAAAGGGGTCTCCCTATCTGTAAAATAATAGCTAATTATAAGACCTAATACTTATTTGGGGTTTTTTTGGGGGGGAGAAGGCTGGGCAATTGGGTTTAAGTGAGTTGCCCAAGGTCACACAGCTAGTAAGTGTGTCAAAGGTCTGAGGCCACATTTGAACTCGGGTCCTCCTGACTCCAGGGTCGGTGCTCTATTCACTGTGCCACCTAGCTGTCCCTAATACCTAACACTTATTAGGTACCTACTATGTGCCAGGAACTGTGCTAAGTGTTTTTCAAATGTGGCGGTGAGAGAAAGAACAAGATTTGGCCACTGATTGGATATGTGGGATGAAAGGATATGTAAGATGAATGGATATGTGAGATTATCTCACTTGATCCTCACAACACCCCTGGGAGGAAGGTACTGTTATTACTTCCATTTTACAGATGAGGAAACTGAGGCAGAGAGAGGTGAAGTGACTTCCCCAGGGTCATACAGCTAGCAAGTGTCTGAGGCTGGATTTGAACTCAGGTCTTTCGGACTCCACGCCCAGCGCTCTATCCACTGAACCACCTCACAGGGAAACAAAGGCTTCCCCATGTGAAAAATAAAGCAACTGTACTAGCTGGCCTAGGTCTGGGATCCTCTAAGAGCTGAAGACCCCACCGTCTTCCCTCTGGTCCGTTATCCTCAGACCATCCCACACTAGTGGGTCTTTGTCTCCCCAGGACCCAGCATGCCCCCGGGACACCCGGCCGGCGTCGGATGAACACCTGCTTGATTTGGCACTTTCAACGAATACAGTGGCTTCCTCTAAGCCTTCCTCTGGCCTTCGGTGTCAGGCCCGAGACCGATCCGACTCCAGAAGCAAAAGGGGCCAAAGAAAACCTAGCTGTTGTTCAACCCTCCGCCCCACTCCCTTCCCCTCCAACAATGAAACAAACAAGTAAACAAAACTCCCTTTCTCTTCTTACCGGCCATCAAAACCCGGCAAAGGCACCGAGCTCCCTACAGGAACTCAAAGGAAACTAACAAAAGCCTGACAGGAAGTACTAGCGAGACTTCCGGAACGGAACCGCGCTCCGCGGGGAAGGGTGCGCACGGCGTGACTTCCTCTCTAGGCAGACTCGGAGGAATGCTCGTTTCGTTTGCTTAGCTAGCGGTAGGCGCATGCGTCATTTCCGTTGTCAATGTAAACACTGGAAACGGGAAATTCGGGAGGCAAATTAAAAATCATGTGTATAATAGGCTCGGGGAGGACGTGTGTCCTGGTGGGTAGGGATTTCGCTTTGAAAGTCTTCAATACAGGCCCCACCTTTAATACACGTGAGCCGGGTGCCCTTGGGCTTTGTCATTTCCCCTTGAGGCCTCAGTTTCTTTAAACTCTTTAAAAGGTAGGCAGTGGATTTAAAAGCCCCTAAGGTGCCTTTCAGCTATAGATCTAGGATCCTATTTTTGTTTTAGCAGTTAATCAATCAACATTTATTAAGCACCTACTAAGTGCCAGGCACAGTACTGAGCACTGGGAATATAAAAAGAGGAGGGGGCCTTGCCCCCAAGAAGTTTACAATCTCTGTAATAATAGATTATCTTGCAAACAAGTAAACTGTATACACAGCAAGCTCTGTACGGGATGAACAGGAGACAATTAATAGAGGGAAGGCCCTGGAATTAAAAGGACCTGGGAGAGGCTTCCTATTGAAGGTGGAATTTTAGTTGGGACTTAAAGGAAGCCAGGGAGGTCAGCAGTCAGTGGAGGAGGGAGGGCATTCCAGGCTTGGGGGACAGCCAGAGAGAATACTGGGAACCAAGAGATGGAGGGTCTTGTTCCTGGAACAGCCAGGACGTCAATGTCTCTGGATCACAGAGATAAAGGGGTGGGGGTCAGGTATAGAGATAAGGTGTAAGAAAACTAGAAGGGGGTGGGGAGGTTATAAAGGGCTTTGAACTTCAGAGTGTTTTTTTTTATATTTGATCCTGGAGGTGACAGGGAGTCACTGGAGTTTACAGAGCAGGGAGCTTACCCTTCAAGGAACTGATGAGGTTTGGGGTTGAGGGTTGCTCGAGACCCCAAAATACCCACACCGAGTCCTGCCGAATGAATTATACTCAAGCCTTCTCAGAGCCACAGGAAAACAAAGTTTATTAAAGATTCACCAGACTCTTAGGGAGCCTGAGCACTTGTGATACCAATGCCAGCGGGCTAGATTAATCTGAGCGCCTTCTTGGAGGCCAGATGGAGTTTATGAACAGAAAGATTGTGGGAGGGATCAAGGGGTGGTCAAGTAGTCTGGGGTGACTAGAGGAGGGGTTTAGGGAGAGACTTGAGGAGCAGTCTAAGGAAGATCTTGTCAGTGGGGTGACTAGAGGTCAGACTCCAGGGTGGGAAGTACCTGGAAATAACAGACAATAAGAGGGCTAGAGTAACAGAGCTAGGGTATAGATATTTTGATCAGGACCAAGGGTAGGAAGTGGCCAGAAGGCAATCGGGAGGTAACCAGACAATGGAAGGCTATGCTAGGCATGAAAAGTCAGATCAAGTGGGAAGATTCAGGGTGGGATTCAAGGGGGTTCCCACAGTCTAAATACCATCAGAATTACTTACACAAATGAAAAAACAGCAAGCATTTACACAGCATTTTTAGGGTTTACAATGTGTTTTACAGATATTCTCTGGCTGTATGCTCAGAATAACCCTGGGAGGAAGGTGCTCTTATCCCCACTTTGTGGATGAGAAAACTAAGGCTAACAGAGGTTAAGTGACTTGTCCAGGGATGCAAAGCTACTCTGAGGGCAGCTTTGAACTGGAGACTTTATGTTCCCAGGCTTGCATTTTATCTACTGTGCTGCGTAGATGCCAATGAAAGCACAGGTAGGTCCATTCTCTCTATCCTGTTTACGATGTGATCCTCGTACCCCAAATCATGGTGCATCTGTACCTGGAATCCTGCTGCCACTTCTGGCCACCAGGCCTCAGTAATAGATCTAGGTCCAGTGCTTGTTAGTTGTGAGACCTGGGCCTTTTTCTGTCCAAATGAGCCTCGTTTTCATGTGTTGTGACATGAAGGTATTCGTTGGACCTAAATAGATGGGCTTCTCAGGCCCCTAGACTTCCCCAGTGCAGTGCCCTCAGCTCCTGCTAAGCCTTTACAGGTTCCTACAGGCTCAGGGTGCCTAAATGAATGTGCACGATCTTCCAGTCCCTCTGAACTTCTTCCTCAACAGACCAAACCATTTTAGTGTCAGTTACATGATTCCCTAACGTTCATCGTGTAAAATGACAGTTTTCTCTACCACAGAAAGGAAGGATAAAGTTGAGAAAGTTCATACAAAGTGTAAGGAAGGTTGGCGCATGCCTAGACCATGTAGACAGCATCCTCCATGGTGAAGATTTCACAGGAAGTGCTTCTGGGATATTGGAGGACTAGAGCATGCGCAAACATTGCGTGTTGGCCTACCACGTGGCAGGAAGTAGCCATTTTCCATTGGCTGTGTCAAAATGTGGCGTCTTGAAAACTGCCTGACCGAGACCCCTCGGGGCTTTTCCTGCCTTCTCCTCGGAGGGTGGAAGAAGCGGCTCCTGGCACAAGAGAGGAACGACCTGAGGTCGGCCTCCTTCCCCCCCTGCCCTGTTTTGTCCATGTAGCCCCGAGAAGCAGGCCCGGAGTGTGGGCCTTTCCCAGTCTGGATACAGGAAGTAGAGTCTCCAGTCCGGGAGCCGGAGCCCCGGGACCAGAAGTCCGGCATGCAGGCCGGCGGTATAGCCAGGCCGGCAGTGTAGCCAGCCTGGCAGGGAAACCCCAGGGAGCAAGGGTTCCAAGGAGGCTAGCCCAGGGGAGCTTGGTGGGACTAAGGCTATGAAGGAACTAATCTGAGCTGTGAGCCTCATCCTCTTGCCCTCCCCAGCGACTGAGGTGGTCTAGTGGGGGCAGTTACGCCCTAGACATGCTGGAGGAGAGGCCTGTGTGTTTGTTCTTGCTGTAGCTTTGACATAAATACCGCCTCGTAAAAGCCCTTCTGATGTCAGGGGGTTGGTTACACGGAGCTGGGACACGAGTCATAGGGCCAGCAAAAGTGGGAGAACGCAATCCCCGAAGCCACGTGGGATCCTGGAGAGCCCTGGGGATTAACCTATACCAGGCCTGGCCCTTGGAGGGCGAGGCCCAAGGCAAACCCTGTCACAGCAGCAAACGTTCCGACACCCGTGGCCCAGGCTAAAGCATATCCCGGACCCTGATCCAGCGCATTGGAGGCCACACACCCAGTCTGAACGTTGGGATAACAAGCTTGGCCATTACCACAGTTGCTGAAGCTTCCTCGCATGAAAGTTTGTGCTTGTCCCAGGAAAGCTGCAGCTTTTCAACCCAGCTGCTTTGCTGCTGCCCCAGGAGCTGGGCGTCTGGGGGTCCCTGCCACTCCCCATACAGATGGTGCCCCTGTTCATGGCAGAACAAGGCCTTCCCAGAGTAGGTGGGTAGATTGTGCCCACACTGTCCCCCAGGCCATGAGGGGTCCCCCACCTCACCTCCTAGGACCCCCAGCTTCATTCCAAACCTGGTTCAGGAGCTGCCTCCTACAAGGGGCTTTTCCTGATTCTCCCAAATGTTCTCACTCTCACTCTCTTGACCTTTCTTGGTATTCTGGATTTGCACCCTGTGTTGGGTGTGCATGCTGCATCCCACTCAGTAAAATGTAAGCTCCTTGAGGCCAGGGTCTCTTTCAGTTTTGTTTTCATGTGCCTAGCACACAGTGCCTGGCACATAGTAAGCGCTTAATAATTCCTTGTTGGATTGAATTAAGTTGAAAAATGCATTCACATGTGCAATGCTGAGACACTCCTGAGGTGTCACTTATACAGAGAGTGCTTTGCCTAAAGTGAGACCATGCCCATGGTAGGTGCATAGTAAATGTGAGTGAATTGAATTCTGTAGGTCTGTGAGATGGAGGGGTCCCAAGATTAGGGGCCTAGGAGAGACATGTCTGGTGCTGCCTAAGGCTTTTCATCCCAGAAAGGGGCAACTCACCTGTTAGTTGATGGGAAGGAGAAGGTGTAGAAGGTGTTTGTGATAGGCAGGTATGGAGGGTGTAGGGAGAGAGGGAGGCCAAATTCTGCAGTGCCAGAGACACAGCGGATCACTGAGGAGGAGAGGAAGCAGAGTTAGTTCAGTCAGGCAGCAAGTGTGTCTTAAGCCTTTAGGACAAGAAAGAGAAACTGAGGAAATGAACATAGTCTGGGGAAAAGCCACACAATTATAGCCTTTTGCAGATGACATGATGGCCTACTTTGAGAACTCTGGCGAGCCAAGTAAAATCAATTGATATAATAACTTCAGCCAAGTTGAGCAAAAGTAACAAAAGAGGAAAATGGCAGATGTTGGTGAGCATGTGGACTGTTTGGGCTGTGAACTGGTCCAACCATTCTAGAAGGCAATTTGGAACTATGCTCAAAAAATTCCTAAACTATAATTGACCCAGCTCTATATACCATTAGTATACCATTATATCAGAAAGAGATCAAAGAAAGAGGAGAAGGACCTACATGTACTAGAATCTAACAGATCTTTTTTTTGTGGTAGCTAAACATTGTTAACTAAGGTGGCTCTCCTTTTGGGAAATGGAGAAAGAAATTGTAGTGTGTGAATATGATGGAATATTATTGTGTCATAAGAAATGATGAAATGGACAATTTCAGAGGAAATGGAGGAGACCTATGTGAAGTGATGCTGAGTGAAGGGAGCAGAACCAAGAGAACATTGTACACAGAAGAACATATACATGATACAGATACAGAACAGATACAAACATGATCAAGAAAAAGTCATTTGAAAGACTAGAATTTTGGTAAACACAATGGAGAACCATCAATTGAAAAGAATAAAAAAAGTGGCACCCTGACGTTCTACCAGAGACATGATGAACTTAAAATGCCAAAAGAAACATACATTTTAAGACATGGCTGATGTGAGAATTTGTTTTGCCAGGCGTAGGTGTGTTTTGATGGATGCAAAAAGAAACATACATTTTAAGACATGGCTAACGTGAGAATTTGTTTTGCCAGGTGTAGGTGTGTTTTGATGGACATGAAATTAAAATGCAAAAAGAAACATACATTTTAAGACATGGCTAATGTGAGAATTTGTTTTGCCAGGTGTAGGTGTGTTTTGATGGTTGTTTTTCTTTTTTTTATTATTTACTCAGTGGGGAGAGTGGGTGGAGCAGATTAATAAAAAAACACAACTTATTACTTGAAAAACAAAAATATACATATAAATAGATATACAAAATTTAAAAAAAGTAAACATACACATTTAAAAATAGACACATAAATGACCAAAAAGCCCAAATTGTCCTCTGTGCCAGGCACTGTGCCAAGTGCTGGGGACACAGAGAAAGGGAAAACACAGTTTCTACCCTTAAAAAGTTCACAGTCTAATTGGGGAGAAAACAGAAGTAAACAATTCTATCATCTTTTTCTAGGTTTGTATCATCTGCAGATTTGACAAGCATACAGTCTCTGCCTTTATCCAAGTCATTGATAACAGTGTTAAACAACAAAGATACCCAGAACACTGGCATCTCCAGTCCTCCTTCTAAGGTAACATGGAATAATGAATGACTACCCTTTGGATGATTCAATTAGTTCTGACTCCATCTTGGTCTACCATCTAGTCCCTATCTCTCCATTTCCCACACATGAATTGTATGAGGCACTTTGTCAAATGCTTTCCTAAAATGCAGGCAAACTGCATTAACAACATCCTCCTAATATACAGGTCTAGTAATCATTTCAAAAAAAATTGGGTTAGTCTGGCATGGCTTATTCTGGAGTGGGGAATCTGTAGCCTCGAGGCCACATGTGGCCCTCTAGGTCCTCAAGTGTGGCCCTTTGACTGAATCCAAACTTCATAGAACAAAGCCTCTTAATAAAAAGATTTGTTCTGTAAAACTTGGACTCAGTCAAAAGGCTGCACTTGAGGACTTAGAAGGCCACATGTGGCCTTGAGGCTGCAGGATCCTCACCCTGGCTAATCTTTTCGTCAAATGTTTTATCAATTATTCTTTTTCCCTTCAGAGTCACTTCTCAATAATCTACCACCTTAGTAATCCACCCCCATAGAACCTTTCGGGAGGGTATGGAAATACAATTAAGCAAAACAAACTGAAACACTGACCATATACAAAGTATACCTCATTTGATAACCTTAGCCTCTTAGCCCAGAGGAGGATGGTATGTTTCATTATGAGTCTTTTAGAGACAAGATTGATCTAACTGACCTCATTTTTGGTATCTTTTACTGACATTTTCTTTGAAATTGTTCGGCTTATTGTGTTTATTGTTCTTCTGGTTCGACTTATTACGTCCTGCATCAGTTCAAAGAGATCTTCCCAAGTTCTCAGAATTCCTCATATTTCATATCTTTTCATCTTTTCCACAAGAATAACATAAGAAGCTTCGGCAAATGCTGTATTAAAATCTACATAAACCCTATTGCTAGCATTCCTGAACTCTACCAGTTAAGGAACCATGTCAATAATGGAAATGAGGCTGGTCTGCCATGATTTGTCCTTGCCGTTGCCGTGCCAGCTGCCTCTTAGTGATCGTTGCTTCTTTTCTCTTACTCTTCAATAACCATCCTTTCACTTATATTCTCTAGAATTTTTGCCAGTAATCAATGGCAAACTCATTCCTCTCTACTTTACAATCCCCATTCTTTTCTCTTTTTAGAAAATTGAGGAAATTAGGAAATTTTGCCTCCTCTGACCCAACAGCCTCCCATTCTCCACTAGACTACAAAGCTCATCAGTCACCTCTGCCATTTCTCAGTACTCTAGGATGTAGTTCATTTGGGCAAAGTGACTTGGATTCATTGAGGACATCTTGGTGCTTACTTGTTATATCCGTACTTATCTTGGGTATCAACTCCCACTTAGTTATTTTGGTCCCATGCTCTCAAATCCCAAATCATTATCCTTGGCAAAGAAAACAGAAGCTGTATCAGAATTGGTGACTGAACCCCTTAGCAGTTATCATTGAAAGATCCTGAAAACTCTCTGTTCTCCCAGGACTGCAGAAGAGCAAACATCCCAATTTATAAGAAGAGAAGAGTAATCTGCCAACTATAGCCCAGTGAACTTGACTTCAATTTCTGGCAAGGTTCTAGAACATATTAATAATAGGATGTTTAGTGAACATCTTGAAAAGGAAGCCATGATCAAATGTTGGGGGTGCTATGAGAAGAAAAGAATATTACCATGAATGCCATGTAATTGTAATGTCTAAACTTGGTCCCAGGGAACAGATGAGGAAATATATTTCTCTTCTTGTTGGAGAATGCTACCTGCATACACTGTCAGATGTAGTTGACACATTGACGTATCCATTGGTTTTGCTAAACATTTTTCTCTGTTTCAAGAGTCGACTCACTGGGAGGAGGGAGAGGGGAAGAAAGAACCCGGAATAATCATGATGTAAAAAGCAAATGGCATCAAGAAAACTTTTTTTAAAAAGGAAAAGAAAGTGGGGATTACAAGGAGCCAGCATGGCTTCAAGAACAGGTAACCCCAGACTAACCTCATTACCTTTTGTGGCAGCATTACTAACCTGGTACATCACAGAAATGCTCTAGATGTTGCTTACCTAGATTTTAGCTAAGCATCTGACAAAAGTTTCTCTTGATGTATTAATGGAAAATTTGAAGAGTTAGGAGCCAGATGGTATATGGATTCAGAACTGGTTGAATGTCCAAAAAGCAGTCATTAGTGGTTCCATGTCAACTTGGAAGGAGGTTACCAGTGGAGGTCCTTAGTGATCTGGACTTGGTCTGGTGCTATTTAACGTTTTTATTGGTTAAAGGGTTAAATGACATGTTCATCAGTCAACAAGCATTTATTAAGCTCTTAGTATGTGCCAGATGACAAAAATCTAGGAAAGATAATAGTGTTGGGATCTCAAAGAATCTGAACTGATTAGAACATTGGGATTAGTTGATTAAGCTGAAATTTAATAGAGATAAATGTAAACTTTTACATTTGCGTTCAAAGAATCAACTTCATAGTATAGTGGTTAACAGGGTTAACAGTGGAAAAAATTAAGCAGGAAAAAACTTAAGAGAGGTAGAGGGCATGATCCTTGACCTCTCTGAGTTTATACACCCTGAGGAAGGGAAGCTAAATAAATATCCTAATCACAAATGGTTATGTGACAGCTGGTAGTTTGGACATAGGAGCAAATCATAGACATATCTGGAACGTGTATGATCTCCTAGGCTAGGGGTGGGGAACCTGCAGCCTTAAGGCCACACATGGCCAGAAAGATACTCAAGTATAGCCTTTTGACTGAGTTCAAATTTTACAGAACAAATCCTTTTATTAAGGGGATGTGTTCTGTGAAGTTAGGATTTAGTCAAAGGCCCACCCTTGAGGACCTAGAAGGTATCTGTTCTGTGAGGTTTGGATTCAGTCAGAGGGCTTTACTTGAGGACCTAGAGTGGATTTGTTCTGTGAAGTTTGGATTCCATCAAAGGGCCACACTTGAGGGCCACATGTGGCCTCAAGGCCACAGGTTCCCCACCCCTGTCCTAGGCTTAGACAGTGTATGGCAAGTTGCCTCCTTTTTCTACACCACCCCATACATAGCTTACCTAAGCCTAGGGCAAGGTGGATTCTCTTGTTTTTGACCCTTGTCCCCACCTGTGCAGGATACTTCCCAGAGATGGCTTATCCCTGGATTCAGAATACTCCAGGGCAAGGGTAGCTAGGCAAGGTCTATCTCTCTCCTTCTTCTATGCATATCCTTGTGTATCTTCCTTCCTGTCACCCCTTTGTGTATCTTCAATAAACAGCTAGGTAGTTTAGTGGATAGAGTAGAGGGCCTGGGGTCAGGATGGCCTCAGGCACTTTCTAGCTGTGTGACCTGGGCAAGTCACTTAACCTCTGACTGCCTTGGTTTCCTCACCTGTAAAATGGTGATCTTAATAGCACCTACTCCTAAGATCTTTCAGAAGATCAAATGACATAATACTTGTAAAATGCTTAGCACAGTGCTTGGCACATAATAGACACTATATAAATGTTAGCTATTGTTAAATGAAAACAAAACTCTGATGTTTGAATATTTCACAGCATTGGAAGTATTCTTTGACAAAAAACCTTCCAAACTGTTTCTTCACTTCAAGATATCCGGTACATCAGACATGTACTTACTATATTATTGGCACTAGAGCATGATTCATTCTATTTAAGGTTACAATATGTAATTTTTAAAAGCATGCCTTAAGAAGTGGGGCAGATTTCATAAGGAAGTGTATCTTGTGTGCACGCACACCTTATCTCCTGGTTCCTGCTGTTCTGTAGACAAACATGCCCATATCCAGCCACCCCATTCCTATTTTTAAAAACAAAACAAAATGAAACAAAAAAGCCTTCACTGGATCTTGCCATCTGCTATCTATTGTCCTATGTGTTTCTCTTTCACAGCGAAAGTCCTAGACAAAGCTATCTAAGCTTGCTGCCTCCTCTTCCTTTCCTCCACTTCTTAACTTTTTGTAATCTGTTTTCTTTCTCCGCTGTTTATCTGAAAATGCTCTCCCCAAAGTTACAGTGCTCTCTCTATTGTCAAATGCATTGATCTTTTCTCAGTCCTGATGCTTCCGGAACTCTCCATAGTGTTTGATATTGTTGACTACCTTCTCTTCCTTGATACTATCTGTTTCTCGAATTTTGGAGACATTACTCTTTAATGGTTCTCTTTCCCATCTGTCCCATTGATTCTTCTCAGTTTCCTTCACAAAATCATGATCCATGTTCCACCCCCTATACATGGATGTAGCTCGGGGCTTGTCCTGGGCCCTTTCCTCTCTAGTGCAGTGATGTCATGATCTCCCAGGGATCCGACTTTCACTTCTGGGCAAATGATTCCCCAATCTGCAAGGCCAGCCTGCCCTCATAACTCTCCTGAGCTCTGGCTTCACATTTCACATCTCATTCCCACCTTGGTGGTCCATATGCATCTCTAACTCAGCATCTCCTGAACCAGACTCATTATCTTTACCCACAAACCCACCTCTTTTCCTAACTTCCCTATTTCTGTCAAGGGTACCACCATCCTCCCAGTCACCTGGGGCCACAACATCACAGTTAAAGGCAAAGAAATGGGTTGTTGTTGCTGTTCAATCCTATCCAATGGTATATGACCTCTGTCCATGGAGTTTTCTTGGCAGAGATACTGACGTGCTTTGCCATTTCCTTCTCCAGTGTATTCCCATTTTACAGTTGAGGAACTGAGGCAAATAGAAGTTAAGTGACATGCCCAGGGTCATACAGCTAATAAGTGTCTGAGACTGGATTTGAACTCAGATCTTCCTGACTCCAGCCTAGTGGTCTATCCACTGCAGCGCCACCTAGCTGCTCCAACATCACAGTCATCCTTGATCATTCAGCCTTACTTAACCTCTACCAATTCTTGTCACTTCTCACATCCACCCCATTCTCTACACTTGCACAACCACCACCCTAGTTGAGATCCTCATCAGCTCCTATCTGTATGATAGCAATAGTTTCTTAATTACCTGTCTGCACACAGGCATGCTCTCCCCTCTCCAATCCAGCCCACATGCTCCAGGCAAAGTGATGTTCCTAAACTACAGGTCTTACCAAGTCATTCTGTTCAAGAAACCTGAGTGGTTTCCTTTGCCTCCAGGGCAGAATACAAGCTTCTCTAGCTCTGGCATATCGGTCTAGGCTGATTTCCCATTACACCCCCTCACACAAGCTATACTCCAGCCTAACTGGTCTGCTCCTCATAAACATGAGGGATGCTCCATCTCTGGCTATGCCCACAACTCTTCTACTTGCTTCTTGTTACTGTATCACCCCACATTTGTTACTCAGTGGCCCAGAAGTACTTTTGGTTAGAGCTGGTCCCCCAGGAGGATATCCCTGGCAATTGTTTCAGTGATCTTGAAGAAGATGACTACCAAAAAGAGGGTGGGTTAACCCATTTGGCCAGGAGACATGTGCCAAGAGTTGCTTGGATGCCTATTTGATAGACCCACAAACTACTTTATGTTCTGAGAGTTAAGTATCAGTCTCCTGAGAGATTGTTACAGTAGTTATAACTTACTGAATTCTCTTTTTTCACTCTCTCAATGCACACCATTAGCCTTTGTGTCTTTTAGAATTTCTTTTGTATGTAGGAAATAAATATCTGTCCCATATCTGATTCACATTGTAGACCAAATAGTTTTCTACTTCCCCTTTTGGGGAAGAATGTAAGCAAAATTTATTAAGAACCTACCATGATGCTAGGCACTGTGCTAAGTACTTTACAAGTATTATCTCAATTGAGCCTTGCAACAAACCTGCAATGTAGGTAGTAGTAGAACCCCAATTTTATAAGTTGAAGAAACTGAGGTTAAGTGATTTGCCCAGGTTGTGTTTGTTCTTTGTTTTTGAAGAGGACTATGACATCAGGGAAATGATGACCTGACTTGCAGTTGACTTTGATTTGAGTGAGGGAGGGCTGTGCAAGGTCAGCAGCCTCACTTTCTCCTCCAGAGCCATCTGGGTCCAGCGACCAGATATTCATCAAGATGACTGGAGATGGCCCAGGATGCAATGGGAGACCCTGGCCCTTTTAGGCTAAGGCCTTTTCATGTATTGACTTAGAGTGAGGTAATGCCCATTCAGTGAATAGGCCTCTTTAAGAAGTGAGTCAAGGGATGGACTGCCTTTAATTAGAAAAAAAAAGAGAGAAAAAAAATCAAGCTGGGAGGGGAAGACCCTCAGGGTTGCTGTTCCAAAGAGAAACAGCTACCATTGACGTCACTGTAAGGCAGGAGGGCCCAAAATACAGCCATTAAGTGGAGCTTGGGCAGAGACCTATTGTGGTCCAATAGCTAGTAAGTGTCTGAGTCTGGATTTGAACTTGGATCTTCCTGACTCCAAGCCCAGCGGTTTAATCACTGCACCACTTAGCTCCCTGTAGTGGAAAAACACTAGACATGAGCCAAACCAAAGCTATAAAGAAACAATTTGTCCCTGGAGTGCAGACAGAGGTAGGGGAGGTAATGAGCCAAATAATGTGAGAAAAGCCCAACCCTCTAATTAGAGGTTCCCCCAGAACTAAACTGAGTTGAACTGTGAATCATTCACTCCATAAACATTTGTTAAGCACCTACTGTGTGCCAGGTACTGTACTAAGCTCTGAGGGTATAAAAAGAGACAAAAGATAGTCCCTGCCCTCTAGGAGCTTAAAATGGAAGGCTTTATGGGTGGGGCAAATGTGTCTCTTGGAGGAAGGAGTTCCCCAGCCCACTGGGCCCAGCAGCAGTTTTCAGTGTTAAACAAGCCACCCCCCACCCCAGGCCTGAAATGCTCTTCCTCCTCACCTCTGTCTCTTGGAACCCCCCAGCTCCCTTTAAGGCTCAGCTCAAGTATGTCTTCCTTCTAGAGGCCTTTCATGATTCCCCAATTGTGGATATTTCCTTCTCCCGAATCACTTTGTATTTATTCTGTAGATAGCCTGTACAGTTATCCCTTCTACTTTGCAGGGGTTAGGGTCATGGTGCCCTCGGGATCTGGAAAATCCATATAAAAATTTTGGGCCCTCCCTTCATACCAGGGAAGAAGTCTAAATTTTTTCTTTTTCTTTTATGGGGTGTTTACAGTACCTTATTGTAAAATTTGGGTTAAGTATTTGGTCGTAGGCTCTGTGTCATCTACTGGCCTTCATGTGTTGTCTGCAACTTCCACAGAATCCCCCCAAATTCTATTTAATTTCTTATGCCAACTGGCAACATATTGAAGCTACAATGGGGAAAATTACAATGTGGAAGGTATAACTATATTTACTTAGCTATGAAAATCTGATAGTCACCCCCAGTAGACTGTAAGATTCTTCAAAAACCAAGCCTTAAACCCAATTCACTCTGGAGCTCATAGATTGGATAGGTCCCTGGCCTCTTAGCACAGAGTGAATGTAAATATCAAATAGTAACTGTTTCTCTTTTGGCCAGGAACCTTGAGGGTCTTCCCCTCCCAGTTTTATTTTATTTTATTTTTTGAGTTTTGATTAAAAGGGCCATCCCTTGATTAACTTCTTAAAGAGGCCTCTTCATTGAATGGATGTTACCTCACTCTACGTGAGTAGTGGAAAAGACCTTAGCCTGAAAGGGCCAGGGTCTCCCAATGCATCCTGGGCCATCTCTAGTAGTCCTGGTGAATATCAGGCCACTGGACCCAGATGGCTCTGGAGGAGAAAGGGAGGCTGGTGCCCTTGCGCAGCACTCCCTCCCTCAAATCAAAGTCAACTGCAAGTCATGTCATCATTTCCCTGATGTCATGGTCCTCTTCAAAAACTAAGGACAAACACACAACAATCAAGGCCAGGATTGTGTCAGGTTTGTATTTGTCCCTCCAGCGCTCAGCAGTACCTGGAACATAGGAGGAACTAAATACTCGTTGGATGTCTGATTCTCTCCATCGGAGGGGTTAGATTTTAGAGATCCCACCAAACAGGGAAATTGGCAAGTATTTTTTTATTTTGGAAAATGTAAAATGCTCTGGATAGCTGCCTGTGTTTTTCTTCAGAGCTGTCCTTTCTTCAATGTTTTCAGTTCTTCTGATTCTGTCAGGAAGAACATCTCATCTGGGTTCTACCCTAGATTCAACCCCTCTCTTTAACATCTGCTAATTTACTTAACAACACTGTGGTCAGGGAAACTCCAGCATTAGAAGCAGCAGCAGCCTATACAGCAGCAATAGCTGTGACATAGAAGACATAAAGCTGGCCTTGGATTTAGGAAGTCCTGGGTTCAAATCCTGTCTCTGCAATATACTGGCCATGTGACCCTGAGCAAAAGGGCCACCTGCATTGGTAGAGGGAGTTTCCTCTTCAGGGAGGTCTCTATACCAATTGTGCTTTCTGAGTGTGAACCTAGTCAGAGGGAGAACAAAGAATATTCTGAATAGCAAAGGGGAGAAGAAAATGTCAGATCGATGGGATACCAGTGCTTGGTATGGGATTCTAGGGTCCTCTAACCTGTATATTGGAGGAAAGGAGGATAGTTCTTTGACACTAAGGGAGATAAAAAATGGGCAGAATAAGAAATTAGCCAAGGGAGCAATGCTCTAGTTATCTTTGATTGGGACAGAAAAAACTGGCCAGTGAAGAGAACCAGTTGAAAAGTCAGGCATATCAAGGCATTGACTTTTCCTCTCTTTCCTTTTTTATTCTGAACCTAACAAATATCAACTAAAACGAACATTTCCATAGATGTTGGACAGGAGATTGTACTCAAAACTTCAAGTCTCAAATTATGTCCAACTTGCTTTTCTTTTTAAGTATATAATAAATCAGTGCGTAATTTTTTCAAGCTGTCCTGCTTGTCTGGGATTCTATCTGGCCTTCTTTCTGCTGTCATTTGTTTTGTTTGGGAACCCTATTCTCAAGGCATTAAATTGCAGAGCAGAGGTGGCTTTGTGAAAATTTGCCCCTCTCCTTGACCCCCAGAGTGAAATACAATGCCAAGGGTTTGGAAACAAGAATCCCCTTTTGACTCCTGGTCAGCATTTTGGTTACTTGACTCCCCCAGGGGATTTGTTACTTTCTGTGGTCATGATCCTTAGAAGGAAATACCCATCAGTCTTGTAATTGATTCACAAGTTGGGGAGCACTTTGGGCTGGGAAACCCTGTGCCTGCCCCTGATAGATCATGAGGGCCCCAGACAGAGTAGTGTTAAGCCACTCCCCTCAAGAAAACAAGGGAAGGTTACCTGCTGGGCTTCAGCCTGACCCTGAGTCCAGGGGAGTTAAAGATTTCTGAAGCAGAATAATCCAAACATTTAGAAAGCAAAGGACAGATTTAAAGAAAATAGCCCTATGTGTACCAGGAATGCAAGGCTGGTTCAATATTAGGAAAACTATCAGCATAATTAACTGTACTAATAACAGAAACAACAAAAAATCATATATTTATCTCAATAGAGGCAGAAAAAGCTTTTGACAAAATACAACATTAATTCCTATGAAAAACACTGGAAAGCATAAGAATAAGTGGAGTTTTCCTTAAAATGAGAAATAGTATCTGACTAAAACCATTGATAAGCATTGTCTATAATGGGGATAAGCGTAATCAAGAAAGAGAAATCATAAGGGACTTACTAAAGTTGAACTGTTTTGTTTACATTCCTACAGGGAAAGATGATGTGCATAATTCATGAGACCTCAGTATTAGGGTAGCTGAAGGGAATATACATATATATATATATATATATATATATATATATATAGAGAGAGAGAGAGAGAGAGAGAGAGAGAGAGAGAGATAGAGGGCACAGGGTGAGTTGAATATGAAGGGATGATATCTAAAAAAATAAAATCAAATTAAGGGATGAGAGAGGAATATATTGAGAGAGGGAGAAAGGGAGAGACAGAATGGTGTAAATTATCTCACATAAAAGTGGCAAGAAAAAGCAGTTCTGTTGGGAGGGCAGAGGGGGCAGGTGAGGGAGAATGAGTGAATCTTGCTCTCATCGGATTTGACTTGAGGAGGGAATAACATGCACACTCAATTGGGTATCTTACCCCACAGGAAAGAAGAAGGAAGGAGATAAAAAAGGGAGGATGATAGATGGGAGGGCAGATAGGGGGAGGAAGTAATCAAAAGCAAACACTTTTGAAAAGGGACAGGGTCAAGGGAGAAAATTGAATAAAGGAGGATAGGATAGAAAGGAGCAAAATGTAGTTAGTCTTTCACAACATGAGTATTGTGGAAGGGTTTTGCATAATGATACACATATGGCCTATGTTGAATTGCTTGCCTTCTTAGGGAGAGTGGATGGGGAGGGAAGAGGGGAGAGAATTTGGAACTCAAAGTTTTAAAAGCAGATGTTCAAAAAAAAAGTTTTTGCATGCAACTAGGAAGTAAGATATACAGGCAATGGGGCATAAAAATCTATCTTGCGCTACAAGAAAGTAAGGGAAAAGGGGATGGGGGGGAGTGGGGTGACAGAAGGGAGGGTTGACTGGGGAACGGGGCAATCAGAATATATGCCATCTTGGAGTGGGGGTTGGGTAGAAATGGGGAGAAAATTTGTAACTCAAACTCTTGTGAAAATTAATGCTGAAAACTAAAAATATTAAGTAAATAAATAATGATTTATAGTGGGGATAAGCTAGAAGCTTTCCCAATAAGATCAGGGCTGAATCAAGGATGTCCGTTATCACCACTATTATTCAATATTGTACTAAAAATGTTAGCTTTAGCAATAAGAGAAGAAAAAGAAATCAAAGGAATTAGGCAATGGGGAAACAAAACTATCACTCTTTGCAGATGATAAGGTGTTATACTTAGAGAGTCCTAGAGAATCAACTAAGAAACTAGTTGAAACAAATAACAACTTTAGCAAAGTTGCAGGATATAAAATAAACTCATAAGCATCACATCAGCATTTCTATATATTACCAACAAAGTCCAGCAAGAAGCGACAGAGAAATTCCATTTAAAATAACTGTAGGCAAGATAAAATACTTGGGAGACTACCTGCCAAGACAAATCCAGGAATTATATGAACACAACTGCAAAACACTTTTCACATAAAGTCAGAGCTAAACAATTGGGGAAATATTAATTTTCCGCATGTAGGCTGAACCAATATATTAAAAATGACAATTCTACCTTATGTGAACCCTTACAAAGTGAATCGAGCAGAACCAGAACGTTGTACACAGTAACAGCAATACTGTATAATGATCAACTCTGATAGACTTAGCTATTCTAATCAATACAATGATTCAAGACAATTCCAAAGGACTTATGATGAAAATGGTATCTACTTCCAGAGAAAGAATTGGTGGAGTCTGAGTGCAGGTTGAAGCGTAATTTTTTCACTTTTTTTTGGCAACATGGCTAATATGGAAATATATTTTGTGTGATTTCATATGTATAATCGATATCACATTTTTTGCCTTCTCAATGGGTGGAGGAGGGGCAAAAAGGAGGGAGAGAATTTGGAACTCATTTTTTAAAAAAAAAATGAATGCTAAAAATAAATAAATAAAAAATTGAAAAATATAAGTAATTTTTTTTACAGGGTAATAGCCCTTTCCCCTTCTTCCCCATCTCCTGTTTCCTGTGGTGGGTAAAGGAGCAGAGAAAGTTGTAGGACCTGGCATGGATCCAATTAAGTTTAACTAACTGATGGGTAAGAATTTGTGTTTGCATACGTAAGAGTGAAAGTGTCAACACAAGTATCTATTCAAGAACAGTTATTTAAAAATTTTCCCATCTTTGGTGAGAAGAAGAAGAAGCTCCCAATAAAACTGGACTCGGGAAGCAAAGGGAAATTTTGATGATTGTAGGCAAGGTTGAGCAGTTTTATTTTATTTCGGTTAATTTTGCTTTTTTTGTCCTAATCTGGACAACCAAGAGAGAAACGAAAGGAATGAAGGTTCTCTCTTGCTTCTGAGATTCACTGTAATGAAGGAAAGGATAGACTCAAATCAGGCTAAGGACCTTCTTATACACAGGGACCTGAGCATCAGGCTTGTCTTTTAAAATATGAGTTTAATGGGCTGGTGCAGATTTCAATGGGAGAACACCTGGGTTTAGCTATGACTATTTCATGCACTGAATTTCGTGATGAGGTTCCACTGATTATGCTTGCTCCATTCTGGATTCTTAAGTTGGGGGGTTGAGATAATGATTACTTTTACTTTATACAATTGCACCCAAAATGATTTCTTGAGCCCTAGCTTTTGTCTGTCTTTCTGCCTTGGAAAGGGACAAAGACATGAGTACCTTCTATCACAGACTGGGGGTTAGGGTTTTGCTGTTGTCCCAGACAAGCAGGTTGGCCTAGAGCAGCTGTACTCAAACTTTTTGTCTCAGGACCCCTTTATACTCTTCAAAATTATTGAGGACCCCCAAAGAGCTTTTGTTTATCTGAGGTATTAGATATGAAAATGTTTTAGTACTTTTAAAAAAATAGTTTTTACTTATTACTCCCTGGAAGGACTATAATTTGCTGATCTCCATTGGTAAAGGGAGTTTTCTTATCCCTACTGCTTTGATACCCAGTCTTTTTTGTGTTTGTCCTTCATTCTCAAAGAGGACCATGGCATCAGGGAAATGATGACATGACTTGCAGTTGACTTTGATGTGAGTGAGGGAGGGCTGTGCAAGGTCAGCAGCCTCACTTTCTCCTCCAGAGCCATCTGGGTCCAGTGACCTGATATTCACCAGGATGACTGGAGATGACCCAGGATGCATTGGGAGACCCTGGCTTTTTCAGGCTAAGACCCTTTCAGGTTTTCACTTAGAGTGAGGTAACACCCATTCAGTGAATAGGCCTCTTTAAGAAGTGAGTCAAGTGATGGCCCCTTTAATTAGAAAAAAGAAAAAAAATCAAGCTGGGTGGGGGAGACCCTCAGGGTAGCTGTTCCAAAGAGAAACAGTTCCAGTTTTTTTTACCTATCTTTTGAAGAAGATCTATCCTTGCAGAGACATAATTCCATTTATGGGTCTCATCCTCCCAAGTCTCAGTGATACGATAAAGTCTAACTAGAATCTTGAGTTTATCTTGTTCACAGATTTTGAGTTGGAAGGACCTTTGAGGTTGCTTATTTTAAAGATGAGGAAACAGAAACCCTAAAGAGCTCCCCATCACACCCTGCCAACGTTTGAATCTGGGTTTTCTAATTCCAAATCTGATCGTGTTCCTGATGGACTCTCAGAGAAATTCCGTGGTAACCAATTCTAGGGGACTAGACATTGAATTTATTTATTTATTGGATCTTTTTTTTTTGGAGGGGGAAGGCAGGGCAGTTGGGGTTAAGTGACTTGCCCAAGGTCACACTGCTAGTATGTGTGTCAAGTATCTGAGGCTGGATTTGAACTCAGGTCCTCCTGACTCCAGGGCTGGTGCTCTACTCACTGTGCCACCTAGCTGCCCCATGGCATTGAATTTAGAGGTGATTTGTTTTGGGATGCAGTCACCACGGACTGGAAAATTGAGGACCAAGACAGTGAACAATCTGTCAGCATCTAGGAACCACCTCTGCAACATAGCAAGGGTTTAAGAAATGCTTGTTGACTGACATTTGCACGTAGAATGTAATGGAATTTACTGAAGGAATAAATTAAAGACTCCTGAGTTACCCTCCCCAGCATAGGGACTGACAGAGGAGGAGTGGAGAACTCCGTGCTTGCTGGAGGATTTATCCTTTAATATGCTGACTGGGTTCATCCAAAGACAGATAAATCGTGGGAGCTAATGGGGACCATTGCGGTAACACAGAAAGAGCACTGCTATTATTATCCTCATTTTACAGTTGGGAAACCTGAGACAGGCAGAAGTTAAGTTGACTTGCCCAAGGTCACACAGCTAGTAAGTGTCTGAAGTTGAATTTGAGCATTCTTGGTCTAGCATTTTCTGCACTATGGCGCCACCTTGTGGCCTAGGGTGGCAGACTTCTTTTCCTGAACTCTTCCCCCCCCCCCCCCCCACTTAAACTTGAACTCCCCAGTATCACAGGGAAAATTACTTAAAGTTTAGGTTTAGCTCATGTCAAGGATCTTCCCAAAGTGAGAGGGGGACATGTGTAATAGGTAAAGTAGGAATAGGACAAGTATTTATTTTTCCCGCTCAAAAAGCTCCTAAGTGTTCATTGACAGAGAAACTTAAACAAGAAGTAGTATTGACTTATTTTATTGAGTTGTATTCTAAATCGTCAGAACTGGAAGCAGTTTGGGACCTCTGCCCTCCACATCTGGAAACTTCTATGCTAATATAATGAGGGTAGTCACGAATGTCCCTCCACATTGTGGGATGGGGATGGAGGAGGTATATCCCCCATTGTTCTTGGAATACTTTAGGCTAGAAATGTCCAGTTTCCTTGTTGGACTGATATCTCTTTACGTGTGACCTCTCGGGTCAGCTAGCTGGCGCACTGAGTAGAGCACGGTCAGGAGGACCTGAGTTCATATCCAGTCTCAGACACTTGACACACTTACTAGCTGTGTGACCTTGGGCAAGTCACTTAACCCCAATTGCCCTGCCTTCCCCTTGCAGAAAAAAAATGTAAAAAAAAAAAAAAGAAAATACATGTGACCTCTGGAGTGAGGAACCAGTTAGATCCATTTGAGCAGGTCCTTCTCTCCTTATAAAACACATGAGTGACCTTGATCCCTGAGTGGCCTTGGCCAGAGGAGGGGGGGTAAAGTTTGGACCCAGGAGTCCCAGGTCCTGGGAGCAGCCTCTTGGTAGACTTGGAGAACAAGTCTGCTGGAATGCCCTTTCCTAGTGAGGCCTTAGACCCAGTGAGGGATGTGAATTGCCGTAGTTTAGAGGAGTCATTGGCCCCAGGGAGAAGTGTGTGTGTAAGTGTGTGTGCGTGTGCGTATGTGCCTGTGCTTGTCAATATGTGTGTATGTGCGTGCATGCGCGTGCGTGTGTGTGTGTGTGTGTGTGTGTGTGTGTGTGTGTGTGTGTGTGCATGCACATGCGCATGTGTGTATATGGGTGCCTGTGTGTGGGGGGGGGCAGGGGCTAGTGCAGGCATTTCTGGCCTCCTCTGAGATCCTTTCCTCGACCCTGTCTGCCTTGGGTGGCCCCAGCTAGGCCATGTGGCCTTCCCTTAAACATACAAATGAAAGGCCCTTCTGTTTTCAACATTGCCTGGCATGCCTAGTTCCCTAGGAAGTCTTCGTTAGCTCCAGCTGTTGACTCTGACAGAGAGGCATTGTGGGGCTGGACTTGGAATCATGAAAACCTGGGTTAACATTCCACCTCCAATATTTCCACTTGATATTTCAGCCTCAGTTTCTACATCTGTAAAATGAGAGCCATAATACCTATCATCCTTTCTTCACAGGGTTGGTGTGAAAATCGAATAATAATTCATATGGCACCAATCACTTTATTATCTTACTGGATTCTCACAATAAACCTAGGAGGGAGGTGCTATCATTGTTCCCATTTTACAGACAAGGCAACTGAGACTAAGAAATGGCATGTGACTTGCCCAGAGTCCCACGGCTGAGGCACAATCTGAACTAGTTCTTCCTGACTCCAAGTCTAGCCCTTTGGCCACTGTGCCACCTAGTGGCCTGTTAAGCACTTTGCACTGAAAACCGTACATGTCCACATTTAACTTTTTGCATGCTTTATCCCCTAGCTGGATGGCACAGTGGATAGAGCCCTGGGACTTGGTGTTAGGAAGACCTGAGTTTGAATCCTGCCTCAGACCCTGGACAAGTCTCTTACGCTCTCTCGGCCCTAGTTTCCTTATCTATAAAATGAAGATGATGATAATAGCACCCTCCTGACAGGATCAAATGAAATGGCACTTATATGGCAGTAGTGCTTTCCGAGCCTTAGAGCTCTATGTCAGTACCAGCTGTTATAGGAAGTAGGCTCCTTGGAGGAACAGACTCTTTTTCCTTTTGTTGCTCATTCAACAAGTTGTTTTTCAAAGAGAACCAATGACATCACAGAGCGATGACTTGACTTGTGGGTGAACTAGATTTAAACGAGATGTTCTAAGTTGTCAGCAGCCTCACTCTCTCTTCCAGAGCCACTGAGGTCCCATGGCAAGACAAAAGTGAGGAGGACTGGCGATAGCCCAATATGCAGTGGATGTCCTTGTCATTTTCCATGTCTGACTAAGACTGTTTCAGCCGCCTTCATGACTGCTGGAACAAGGCCAGGGTGGAGAGGACAGCCTTCCTACTGGCCAGGGCCTGCACCTGGGCCCCACTGCCTATAGATATAGTAGAATGGCCTGGCTAGTGGGAATACTGTCTCTCCACGCCCACCTGTAGCTCCCTTGCTTGCAGAGTGACCAGCAGTGGAAGCTGATGGCACTGTCCCCCTGCTCCATGCTCAGTCTTCACTGGCCTCTGTGGGTATGGGCCTTGAACAACTCTATCTTTACCCATCTGTAAGGTTAATGGAGAATAATCTTTCCCACCCATCAATAAACCTCATGTGGAGCCCATTAAGGGAAGCTTGCTTGCTTGTAGGAAGGCTTACACACCTTTTGTTAGTTTCTAATGAGGCACTGAGCCTATTAGCTGAAAGAATATATATTCTGAGAGGTGAGCTTTTCCTTTGGAGACTTGCTTATGAGAAAGATGTGATTCCCTGGTTGAGACTCGGAGTGGCCATATGTCCAGAGCTCCCCAACTCCTCAGAGATAAAAGCTCTCAATCCAGTGGTGAATGTAAAGTATATAGATATAGCAGTTTTGCTTTGATTCAGGCAGTAGAGCCCTGTCTGTTGGTCTTTATTTCTCTGTATGTCTTCTGTTTGTCTTTTATGTAATTAAAGAAGATTGTTGACCCCTGAAACAGCTGTCTTTCCTAGTAAGGCAGACCTAAGAACCTGCAGTAGGAGCCATCCTAGGTATGCCAGTGTGGTTGTCGTTACAACATCTTAGGGTGGGCAGACTTCCAGTTCTTGCTCTTCTTACCTCTGTCATCCAGAAGCTGTTCAGGCAAAAAACCCTTCCTCCTACTATATCTCCTTCCCTCCCTTCCATCTTGTCTTTGGAACCTCTTCTCTATTATTTCCCAATTCCCCTTCAACCTAGATTTCTTTATCCCCAAAGAGTGGATATCCTCCAGGGGTCTGTCATAGGATCCTAGAGCTGGCAGGGACATCAGAGACCATCTACCTCAACCCCCTTATTTACCCCTTCTTTACAGATGGGTAAAGTGAGGCCTAAGGAAGGGAAGTGACTTGTTCAAGGTCACATAGTAGATTCTATATTTGGAAAGGACCATCCAGTCTGACTCACTGATTTTACAGATGAGTAAACTGAGGCCCAGGAGAGGTTAAATGATTTGCTCAGGGTCACACAGGTAATTATGGTTGGGAGGTATGCCTTACCTCCAGGCCTTCAGAGTCATGATTGGTCCTTGAATTGCCCAATTGACTCTTTTTTTTGAGGGGAGAAGGCGGGGCAGTTGGGGTTAAATGACTTGCCTAAGGTCACACAACTAGTAAGTGTGTCAAGTGTCTGAGGCTAGATTTGAACTCAGGTCCTCCTGACTCCAGGGCTGTTGCTCTATTCACTGTGCCACCTAGCTGCCCCAACTCTTTTTTTAATTCTTTCTCCCCTCCCCCACTTAATAGTATTTCATTTTCTCCAATTACATGTGAAGATAGTTTTGAACATTCACTTTTATAAGATTTTAAGTTCCAATTTTTTTTCTCTCTCCCTCCCTCCTTCTCTTCTCTCCCCCCTCCCCCAAGACAACAAACAATCTGATTGAGGTTATACATGTGCAATTATATTAAACATATTTCTACATTAGTCATGTTGTGAAAGAAGAATAAGAACAAAAGGGGAAAAAACCACGAAAAAGGGAAAGAAAGAGAAAATTCAGACTCCACAGTTCTTTCTCTGGATGTGCATAGCATTTTCCATCTTGAGTCTCTTCAATTATCTTGGATCATTGCATTGCTCGGAAGAGCTAAGTCATTCACAGTTGATCATTGTACAGTGTTGCTATTACTGTGTACAGTGTTCTCCTAGTTCTGCTTACTTCACTTTGCATCAGTTCATGTAAATCTTTCCAGGTTTTTCTGAACCAATAGACTCTTCATTGCCCTCCACACTGCATACTGTCCCTTCCTTAAGTCCCCCATATCACCTCCTTCCCATGCCCTCTTTACAGTAGCCTTGTGTCCTGTTTTACCAAGGAAAATGAGATTATCTTCTGTGAATTCACTCTTTCTCTCTACTCCACACCTTGAAGTTCTTCTTTGTGGTCCCCTACTCTTTCCTTGCTTCTTGCAAACAGGCCCAGGCTCCAAGCTCCAAGCCAAGTTCATTGCCCTTATTTTCTCACCTCCCACTCACTTCTCAAGCCCTCTGACCCCAGTCATCAATTGAAAGGGCTTTCCCTGAGGATAATTGAGATCCCTTAATGACTGGTCCTACTGGCCTTTGCTCAGTTCTTCATCTTTCTTAACTTTACTGCTGCTTTTAATACTCTTCACCACCCCCTCTTCCTGGATACTTTCTCTTCCTTGGTTGTTGTTGTTGGGTGTTTTTTTTTTGGTGATATTCTCACCTACTTTGTAACAGCTGAGGAAAGAGAGGAAAAGAGAAGTTAAGTGACTGGCTCAGAGGCATACAGTTAGAAAGTGTCTGAGGCTACATTTGAACTCAGGTCTTCCTGATTCCAGGCCCAGTGCTCTAACAGCATCTTGCTTCCTCTATTGGGGAAACACTCGACATGACCTACAACCAAAGCTGTAAGTAATTTGTCCCTGGCATGCTGAGGTAGGGTTGGTAATGAGCCAAATAGTGTGAGAAAAGGCAGCTTTCACCCTTCCAATTAAAGGCCAGACTGTCCCCCAGACTGAACGAAGTTGGATTGTGAGGCGGTCACTCAGTTAACATTTATTAAACACCTACTGTATGCCAGGCACTGTGCTAAGCACTGGGAATACACAGAAAGCAAAAGATAATCCCTCCCCTCAAGGAGCTCCCAGTCCAATGGAGGAGACAACATCCAACAACCATGGACACACAAGACCTAGACAGGGGAAGGCACTAGCATTAGGGGGAGTTGATGGGGAAAGGCTTCCTGTAGTTGGTGGAATTTTAGCTGGGACTTAAAGGAAACCATGGAAGCCAGAAAGTGGAGATGAGGAGGGACAACGTTTGTCCGGTTCATCGACAACTCTTCAATCTGAATCTTCACTCCGAAGGTTTTCCTGAAACAGGCATCAATTTTGCTTCCTTGCACTTTCCTGCTTGTTCCTGGTTCTACTCTTCAAGGCCAAACTGAGCATGGCTAATCCTTATTCCCCATGACAGCCCTTCACATATTTGAGCATAGTCTTTATAAGTCTTCTCCAGGCAAACTAATGCTAGTTCCTTCAGTGGATCCTCCTGTGACCTGAACTCAAGGTTCTTTACCATCCTGCTGATTCTTTTCATGATGATTCTTCACCATTCTTTACTTCCTCAGGATTCTCTCTACCTTATCATTGTGTTTCATAACTGTGGTCCCTGCACCAATCCATTTGTGGCTTTTTCCAAATGATCGATAAAAATATTAAATGGCACGGTACCCACTTCCATTCTCTCCCCTCTCTTGTCCATCCTCTACACAGCTGCCAAATTGATATTAATATTAATATTCAGGTCACTCTCCCAAATTCTCTGATGTCTTTCTAATGCCTGTGGAATGAAATACAAACTCTGCACCCTGGTATTCAAGAATCTCCAAAATCTAGCTCCCATCTTAGCACAGTGCATGGAAGCATAGTAGACACTAAATTAAAAACTTGTTGAATTGAATTCTGTTGGTGGCAAGGGACCGAGATATGATGAATGGGAGCAAAGTGCTAAAAATTTTGTCTATAAGGCATCAGCAACTCAATAGAGGAGTATATTCTGGGACAAGACATCCAGAACAGGAGTTAAGAGTAGAGCTGACCAAGTAGGTGATGCCCATTGTAAGCATTTGCGTTAGAGCTCTCCACTGTCCTGGGTTATCTAACATTATAGTAGTCTAATGGCAATCAGTTTTAGTCCAGAAGAGTGGAAATTGGAGATATCCCTTTCCCCAAACTTTTAGATTTTGGGGTCTTCTGTATTGGTATAAGATGGGCATGAGACACCCTCCTGGAGAATATCAATGGATAACATGACCCAGTCCAGATGCTATTCAGGGGCAAATAGTGATGCAAAAACATACTTTGTCTGCAAACTGAGCTATGTTACTCTAAACCTGACAAACACCAATAGACATGGATATTTCTAGATACAGTTTCTCTAGTTATTGCTGTTATTGTTATTGTATTATCGTCCTCCTCCTTGTCCTCCTCCTCGTTTCCGTCTTCGTCCTCATCCTTGTCCTTGCCTTCGTCCTCTTCCTTGGCCTCCTCCTCGTCCTTGTTTTCATCCCTGTCCTTGTCCTCCTCCTCATTTTGGTCCTTGTCCTCATCCTCGTCTGAGTCCTCCCCCTCGGCCTTGGCCTCCTCCTCTTCCTCGTCCTCTTTCTTGTCTTCTGAATCCTTGTCCACTTCCTAAGCCTTGTCCTCGTCCTCGTCCTCCTCCTTGTGCTCCTCCTCATCCTTGTCCTCATCCTCCTCCTCAGCTTTGTCCTAGTCCTTGTCTGACCTCTCATCCCCTTGTCCTTGTCCTTCCTTCCCCTCGGCCTCTTCCTCCTCCTTTTCCTCTTCCTTTTCCTCCTGCTCTTCCTCCTCCTTCTTTGGAATTGCTATCACTAGCCCTCCATTCCCCACAGTTTTTAAAGCCCTTCCTTCCATCTGCCCCCTCTGAGAATATGCCTCATTCTGCACCCTTAGTTCATCACCTCTTAGACAGGAGGTGGGTAGCATGAGATAGAAGGAAGATGTGTGCTTTGCAGACCTTAAAGTGTTTTATAAATGTTGTTGTCATCACCATCATCATTAACATTATTATCATTATTAATTGGCTCTCTGGAGTTGTAGTTGGTCATTGCACTGATCAGAATTTTGAAGTCTTACGAAATTGTTTTCCATTGCAATGTTACACGTATTGTGTCAATTGTCTTCCTGGTTCTTCCTACTTTGCATCAGTCAGTGGAATAGAAATGATTCCAGGTTTCTCTGAATTGGTCCCTTTCTTCATTTCTTGCAACGCATTAATATTTCATTACTGGAATGAACATTTTAAAGAAAGTACTCATGGGAACAAGAGAAGGAGAAAGCAATGAGTATTCTCTGTTGGTCAGAAAGGAAGAAGTGGCATTTCATGGCCAAGGGACTTTCCTGGGTCATTGAACCTGGGCTCGAGGACAAAAGGAAATGGTCTGCTGCCTCTGATGGGTTAATCATGAACTTTAAAATGTGCAAAAGAAGTTTCCCCTGCTATTCACTGTAGTTGAGAAATTATTGGATATAGTTAAACAGAAATCACAGGACATATGAGAAGCGGATTGGCCCAAATAGTTTTACAGAAGTTCTTGAAAGTACCCGGGCCAAAGCACTAGAGGCTTGCTTAATTGCATTTCCAATGCCCTTACTTGGGTCTTTGGAGTCAGAATAGCTGTATTGAAACCCCAGCTCTGTCACTTACTACCTGTGTGACCTTGAACAAGTCACTTCTCCTCCCTGGGCCTCAGTTTCCCCTGCTGTAAAATGAGGGGGTTGAATTTAATGACCTCAGAGGTCCCTTCCAGCTCTATATCCACTCCTCTAAATCATTTCCCCTCCCTGGGCCTCAGTTTCCCTTGCTGTAAAATGAGGGGTTTGGACTAGGTGTCCAGATGCCTGTGGGGAAGGGGAAAACACCCAGGGAGAAGGTACTTCTGCAACTGGATGGGGAGGATCAAAAGATTCTAAAGTGAGAGCTGGAAGGGACCTTTCAGGGTGTCACATCCACCCCTCATAGAACAGAGCCTCAGTCATGGGCTCATAGAACATAGATCTAGAGCTAGAAATGACCTCAGAGGCTATATCCAGCCCTATCCTTCTTCTTGAGCAATAGCCATAAACTGCCAGCTGCTCCATATTCAAACTGGTTGTTCCATAGGCATCTCAAACTCAACATATCCATCCTTCCCCCACATCTGCCCCTCTTCTTTTTTTTCCAGAGGGGGGAAGGCAGGGCAATTGGGGTTAAGTGACTTGCCCAAGGTCACACAGCTAGTAAGTGTGTCAAGCGTCTGAGGCCAGATTTGAACTCAGGTCCTCCTGACTCCAGGGCCTGTGCTCTACCCACTGTGCCACCTAGCTGCCCCACCTGCCCCTCTTCTGAACTCTCTCATCACTGTGGAGCAAACTGAGATGCTCCCAGAAACCCAGGCTTGCAACTTTGGCATCATCCTTTGCACTCGCCTCTCACCTCACATATCCAATCAGTTGCCAGATCTTGTCATTTCTCCAAATGTCTCTTCCACATATCTCCTTCTCTCCCCTCATCTAGCTGCCACCCTAGCTCGGACCTTCATCAATTTTTACCTATGTTACTAAAAAAGCTTTCTGATTGGCTCAGGTGCCCCCTCCTCTCCCTCCGGTCCATCCTCCATTCAGCTACCAAAGGATTTTCCTAAAGCCCAGTTCTGAACATGGCACCTCCCATCCCCTTATCAAACATGTTAATATTTGTAAAGTGATGATCAAAGTGTCTGGAACACAGTAGATGCTTAATAAATGCTTGTTCACCTCCCCTTTTCCTCTAGTCAAACTCCAGAGACTCTTTGTCCTCGTTACCACTGTAATCACAAAGTCCTCTGTTGGACATTTGAACCTCTTCACAACTGTAACAGCAACCACACTGGCATACCCAGGATGGCTCCTAGTGCAGGTTCTTAGATCTGTTTTACTAGGAAAGGCAGTTGTTTCAGGGGTCAACAATCTTCTTTAATTACATGAAAAACAGAAGAAATACAGAGAAGAGAAATAAAAACCAACAGACAGGGCTCTACTGCCTGAATCAAAGCAAAACTGCTATATATACTTTACATCCACCATTGAATCTAGAGAGCCTTTGCCACTGAGGAGTTGGGGAGCTCTGGACATATGGCCACTCAGAGTCTCGACCAGGGAATCACATCTTTCTCATAAGCGAGCCCCCAAAGCAAAAGCTTACCTCTCAGAATATATACTCTTTAGGCTCAGTGCCTAATTAGAAATTGACAAAAGGTGTGTAAGCCTTCCTACAAGCAGGCGAGCCTCCCTTATTGGGCTCCACATGAGGCCTATTGATAGATGGGGAAGATCTTATTCCCCATTAACTTTACAACAACGTGGCTTCTTCTTACTTTTCCAGTTTTCTTATGAATTAATCCATTGTCTGGTTCAACCATACTGGCCTAGTTTCTGTTCCTCATGCATACATGGTCCCCCATGCCTGAAATGTCCTCCTTCCTCACCTCTGCCTCTTAGAAGGAATCCTTGGCCTCCTTCAAGACTCAGCTCAAAGCCCATCTTTCCTGGTCCCTCAATTTCTAGAGCCTTCCCTTCCAATGTTACCTTCTTTCTATTTTGTATATATCATGTATATAACTATACACATGTACATTTAGTCTCTCCTATTAGAGAGACTATGTGCCTGACACATAATAAATGCTTAATAAATAATAAAAGCTTAATAAATGTTTGTTGATTGACTGGCTAACTGTCTTCCCCCAAAGTTTCTCCAAGAATTTGACATTTTCTTTGTCAGTCTGAAAGATGTGAAGTGAAATTTCAGGGTTCTTTTAATTTCCAATAATTGCATCTTATTAGTGATCTGAAGCATTCTTTCATATGGTTGTTGCTAGCTTGTATTTCTTCTTTTGAGAACTGCCTGTTCACGTCCTTTGACTACTTATCTATTGGGGAATAACTCTTGTTCCTATATATTTGTATCAATTCCCTATATATTTTGGATATCAGACAAGGCAACTATTTAAGACCATCCATTGCAGAGGAGGTGCTGACCGGCATTGGTGGGAAGAGTTTCCTCAACAGGAGTTCCCTACATCAATGAACTCACAACTCTAGTGTCTATCTCATCCGCATGTTAGTGGATAAAGCCAATAGAATAATCTTTGCCAATAAAAAAGTCAATAATAAACCCCTGCAGCTGCCACTGTCTTCCAAAATGTCTCTTACAAAATGATAACTTTAATATAATACAGGATCCCAGGAGGTGGGCAAGAGCCTACAAATAGTATTCAAAGTGTAGAAAAAAATTGAAATTCTCAGGGCCACTAATTCTCCATTCCATTGTGTGGTGACAAAAAAAACGTGGCCAGCTCTTGGCATGCAACTATGGATTACAGAGTTTCCCATTGGACATCTGGTACTGCCAAGGGCACCAGGAACGATCGTGTATTTCCTTTGAGACTCTCCAATTTCTTTGCGTATCTGGCATAAGATGGTCTAGCAGAGACAAAGTGGCTTAATGGAGAGGACAGCCTCTGATATCACTATCTCTGTAGCTGTGGGCTCCAGAATCACTTGTGGCCTCCCTGAAACTCTCTTGGACTTGGGGAAGGAGTTTCCATACCAGAGGTCATCCATACTGATGAAACAAATAACCCTCCCCTCTCCCCAAAGAAACTCCGAACAACTAAACCCTGAAACCCCTTGGGCAGACTCTCAACTGCACTACCCCAAATCTCCAGCAGGTGTCAGAAAAACAGTATCTTTTCTAGGCCAAAAAATGAGAAGTTGTTTTGACAGATTGGCGACTTATATGCATAGTAATGAGGAGGGAGGGGGTGGAACTAACTCTCAAAAGGTATATGGCCAGAGTCAATCAGTGAAAGGTCTAATTTCACAGGAGACCTAGACAATCAGGTGCTTTAGACTTTGAGAAAAAGTCCCTTGTTCACATTATCATGGCATTTCTAGACTGCTTTAGAGTCTGCAAAATGTTTTACATATGTTAACTCATTTGATCTCACAACAGCCTTATGAGCTAGGTGCTATTATCCCCATTTTACAGATGGAGAAGTTGAGGTACAAAAAGGAAAGTGATTTGCTTAGTCACACAACTAATAAGTGTCTGAGGAGGATTTTGAACTCACATCTTCCTGACTCCAAGTGTGGTGCTTTGTCCACTAAGCTAGCTACCTAGCATGACCTCAGGATTCTAGAATATCCGTGTAGGCCACGCTAACTCTATGGCGTCTGTGGCAAACACCAGAGGGGAACCCTGTTAAGAGACCTTTGGGATTTGGGGCACACCGTTAGCTATCTGTAGCTGAATGGTATAGTGCAAGGCTGTCCAACCTCAGGTTTTTATTGAAACAATAGACAATATATTTTGATTTGCCATTTTAGTGAGAGCTCTGTGGTAGCTCCATGTAGTTTACTAAAGCATTTATGTAAATTTCTATGCTTGTAGGCAGGCCACATAAATCACACTGCTGGCCACGTGCAGCCTGCGGGCTGCATTTTGGATAGCCCTGGTATATATACCTAGCTTGAAAAGCACTTGTTGGCCTACAACTGGGCTTTAGTTGAGACAGACTGCCACATGCAAGGCAACAGCTTAATTTCAGCTCTCAATCCCCAAAATGTCATAGATATTAAATGATTCCTCATTCAATGGGTTGGGTGTGGCTTTGGCTCTATCACTATTAAGTGGTTATTAGTAAAATCTGGTCCCAAGGGACCTTCCATGAGCTAATTAGGAACACAGTTTGAATGGACCTTAGGTACCATTGAGTCCACTGAGGAAATTGAAGCACAAGGTTAAATGACATACCTGAGTCACACAGCTAGTCTGAGGCAAGATTTGAACCCAGATCTTCTTGAACCCAACACTATACCATGTTGCTTCTCTCCTCTACCAATCTTAAAAAACAGTCCTGGAATGGACCCCAAGGTTGGTCATCCTGTTTAGCCCAACAGGCCTCACTATCCCCAGATCCACAAGCCTACATTAGGTTTACTGATGGTTTGACTCTATGTATGGGGGGAATAAACCTAGTGTTCTGTGGCACTTAATATAGCAACTGGAATGGAACTTCGTGACCAGGGCCCAAGGAGATGACACCAATGGGCTGAACTGTGGACTGGGACAACTGTCATGGGACAGGTAGGGGAAAAGCACATGACCGAAGCATGCGTCTAACACTGATGCTTGGCCAGCCGCTAATGGATTAAGTGGCAAAGTCTTGGAAATGGAAGGTAGACTGGGGGGAGACATTATGGCGACAGTAATGACCCTATAAGTAGTGCTTTGAGGTTCACAGAGCTCTTTGTATATTAATCTTTTCTTATTTTATTCTCACAACAATCATGGAAGGCAGGTGCTATCATAAGACCAGATTTGATCCCTGGTCTTCCTGACTTTAAGTCCTGCATTCTTTCAGCCTAGCTGTCCCTACAAAGGTCATGCTGATGCCCAGCTGCCCCTACTAAGGTCACACTGATGCCCAGCTGCCCCTACAAAGGTCACGCTGATGTCCAGTTCCCCCTACAAAGGTCATGCTGATGTCCAGCTGCCCCTACAAAGGTCACATTGCTGCTCCTCTCTTCTAGACTCGTAAATAACCCCTTCCAGCCCTGAGTGATAGGTCCATCAAACTTTTAGGCACTTGGGGTGGGATGATGGTTGTCACTTGACCTTGTCATAGATCGGGGCTCATTAGACCAGTCACTATGCTAGGTAGCATAGTTAATGGAGTGCAGGACTTAGAGTCAGCAAGTCCTGAGTTCAAAACCCTCCTCAGAATTGGAATGAAATGAAATACTTGGACCGCTAACAAAAAGATGTCGAATTGGCCATAGCAGGTGAAGGTCATTCAGAGCAGGGAAAGGATATTCAATGGAGATACAGTTGACTCATTTGAGCACAGCATTCCTGCACTGCTGTGGGTCATGTTGCTAATTTGTGGTCCACGGTCTGAGACAAGAGCCCCAACCCCTCGCTGTCCTGGCTGGTTTTATATTCAGGTTGCCAGGAAACTACATCATCTAAAGAAAAGGAAACACAAAAGAGAGGCAAAGGCAGCCTGAGGTCTCTAGCACAGATCCACCTGGTTACTACCTCCAGCATTAGGCACTACGTGGGTAGGATTGCCATGACACTGAGATGGAGAATGACCTTGTTCTTCCCTATCCCTCACTGTAGACCTTGCTGTCCAGGCAGCCAGAGCACAGAGGGTCAAGCAAGAATCTTCTCCTTTAAAAGGTCCACTGAGTCATCAGCTCTTCTAGATCATCAGCCAATGAGGGGCAAATCTAAACAAATCTGAGGTACCACATCATACCTCTCAGATTGGCTAACATGACAAAACAGGAAAATGATAAATGTTGGAGAAGATGTGGGAAAATTCGGACACTAATGCATCATTGGTGGAGTTGTGAACTGATCCAACTATTCTGGAGAACAATTTGGAACTATGCCCAAAGGGCTATAAAACTGTGCATACCCTTTGACCCAGAACTACCACTTCTAGGGCTGTATCCCAAAGATATCATTAAAAAGGGAAAAGGACCCACATGTACAAAAATATTTATAGCAGCTCTTTTTGTGGTGGCCAAGAACTAGAAATTGAGGGGATGCCTATCAATTGGGGAATGGCTGAACAAGTTGTGGTATATGAATATAATGGAATAATATTGTGCTATAAGAAATGATGAGCAGGCAGACTTGAGAAAAACCTGGAAATACTTACATGAACTGATGCTGAGTAAAGTGAGCAGAACCAGGAGAACATTGTATACAGTAACAACCACAGTATGTGATGGCTGATTATAATAGATTTAGCTCTTCTCAGCAAAGCAAGGACCTAAAACGATTCCAAAAGATTCATGACGGAGAATGCCATCCACATCCAGGAAAAGAAATATGGAGTCTGAATGCGGATCGAAGCAGACTATTTTCTTTTTTTGTTTTGTTTTATGTTTTCCTTTCTCATGTTTCCTCCCATTCATTCTAATTCTTCTATACAACATGACTAATGTGAAAATATGTTTAATAGGAATGTATGTGTAGAGCCTATATCAGATTGCATGCCATCTTGGGGAGGGGGAGGAGAGGGAGGGGGAGAAAATTTAAAACTTATGGAAGTGAATGTCAAAAACTAAAAATAAATAAACTAACTTATTTAAAAAAAAGAACAACTTTGGCAAGGCAACTTGGTATGTTAAAGAACAAAACAGAACAACAGAACACTACATATTCCTCAGGGTTGTTGTGAGAAATATACTTTATAAACTTAAAAAAAAGTTAATATCAGTTATTGTTTTGTTTCTTTGGCAGATTCTTAACATTAACCACGAATTTGGAGTAAACTTTTAAATAAAGAAAAATCAAGACTAAAAAAAAGAACAAAAAGAACTAAAAAAAAAAGACTAAAAAAAAGTCGTACCAGACTAAGCTTATTTACTTTTTTATTTTTTGATCAGGTGATTAAACTGGTTGATCAGGGAAGTGTTGTAAATGCAATTAACCTAGATCTTAACAAAGCTTTTGATAATGTATCTTGCATTATTTTGATGGGAAAGAAGGGGAGATGTGGGCTAAGATAATAGAAATGGATTTAGAAGTGGTTGAGTAACACTCAAAGAGTATTGTTTAAACTTGGAAGGAGGTCTCTAGGAGAGTGCTCCAGGGATTTTTACTTGGCTTTGCACTAATGAATATTTTTACTGATGACTGGGATGAAGCCACCCCATCATCTTTGCAGATGACACAGTGCTGGGAGGGAGAGCTAATATACTAGGTGCCAGAGTCAGCATCCAAAAAGGAGACGGGAGCCCAATCTAGATGAAATTCAATAGGGATAAATGTGAAGTCTTACATTTGGGTGCAAAAAGTCAATAAGTACAGAATAGGGTAGGGGAGCTATGTTTCATTGAAAAAAACAAGTTTCACTGAAAGAAGATCTGGAGTTATAATGGACCACAAGCTCAATATGAATCAGAAGTGTCATGTGGCAGCCATAAGAGGGGGAGCTTTTTGGAACAAAGAAGTGATGGCCCGTTGGCTGTGCTCAGGTTAGACCACATCTGGAATATTGTGTTCAATTCTGGGACCACAGTTTAATGAGAACATTGATGAGCTGGAGAAAGGTCCAGAGGAGGCCAGCCAAGGTGATGAAGGGTCTTGAGTATATGTCATAAGAACACAGGAAGAAGGAACTGGGGATGTTTGGACCAGAGAAGACAAGGCTGAGGGGGGAATATGATAATTCTGTACATGTATCTGAAGGGCTGCCTTGTACAAGAGGGAATAGACTTGTTCTGCTTGGCTCCAGAGGGTAGACCCAAGAGCAATGGAGGCAGGGGACCTGGGGGAAAAAAGTCACAGGGAGGCCAATTTGGGTTCAATGTTAAGGAAAACTTCCCCAAATGGAATGGATTGCCTTGGAAAGGAGTTGCTCCCCCTGTGTCTCCAAGCAGAGGCTCAATGACCACAGGTACATTTGGGTGAGGATTCTCTGCAAGTACTGGTTGGACTAGACTACCACTGGGTTCCCTTCCAGCCCTCAAATTCTGTGATTCTGTAACTGGTAATGCAAGCAATAGTGTGATGAGGGAATGATAGAGGCTAGACCTATGATATCATTGGAAAAGGATACTCCCTGATGAGGAAACTCCATCTACCAATGCAGGTCAGCACCTTCTCTTCAATTGCACCTCCTCTTCAACTTAAGAGAGTTGATAAGGGCACTGAGAGGTTAAGTGGGCTGAGGGTCCCACATAGGTGGCACTGCAGTGGATAGAGTGCTGGGCCTGGGGTCAGGAAGACCTGAGTTCAAATTCAGCCTCAGATACTTACTAGCTGTGGGACCTCAGGCAAGTCACTTAACCCTGTTTGCCTTAGTTTCCTCATCTGTAAAATAAATGGCAAACCACTCCATTATCTTTGCCAAGAAAATCCCAAATCAGGTCCCAAAGAGTCAGCACAACTGAAAAATGACTTAACAACATAGAATTGGAGAAGGTCAAATGAGACTATGGAGAGAGCACTAGACCTGGAGACAGGAAGACCTGAGTTCAAATCTGGCCTCAGATAGTTACTAACCATGTGACTGAGCAATTGACCTAACTTCTGTCTACCTTGGTTTCCTCAACTATAAAATGAGAATGATAATAATACCTACCTCCCAGGGTGATTGTGAGGATCAAATGAAATAGTATGTGTAAAGTGCTAAGCACAGTACCCGGCACATAGTAGGCACAATACATTCTTGGTCCCTTCCTCCCTTCCCCAAATGTCTCAATTTTCAAAAAAGCTTAACCCTTTGGAAATCATGCCCTGCCCCACCCTTGCAATCTGGGGAAGCCTATAGACCCTTTCTCAAAATGACAGATTTTTTTAAAAAAAGGCATAATGGAAGGAAATGCTAAATTTCAACGAGAGGTTAGTGAAAATGAAGGTACAACTCGTTCTCATCCAAGTTTGTAGACTCCCCTGAAATCTCTCCATGGACCCCAGGTTGAAAACCCTGGGTCTAAAGCAGAGGTTCCCAAACTTATTTGGCCTACTGCCCCCTTTTAAAAAAATTGCTCACCAACTCCTGGAAATCTACTTTCTTTAACCCTTTAACTTTTTTTTTAATTTGAGTCATTTCAAAAAATATAACATTCTTTAAAGAAAAAATGACATATCTTTAATAACATTGTAAATTTGTGGGGCTTTTTCCTGCATTGAAATTTTGATAATGCAATATTGCATCATATAACTGTATAGTATCATATTGTAAACAAGTAATTACAGGCACATATTCTTGCCAATGCATGCTGTACTTCCCGACAGTGCACCTCCCAACACTTGCTTGTTAAGACCTGTCAACAGACTTGACCACTGATCAGTTATAACTTGCATTTTGTTTGTTTATTTGGAAAATAATGTAATCACTATGACTTTAACTCTGTTATACAACAGATGAAACACGTACAAGCAGTTTTTCAAAATTTTCTTCTCTTCTTTCCTTATGCTTCCACTGATCCATTATTTTTATTCAACAGCCCCAAATTGCACCTGAGGCTACTACTGCCCCCCTGGATCATTCCAGCACCCTCCAGAGGGTGGTATCACCCACTTTAGGAACCTATGTTCTAGAGCATTGGGTTGGAAGCCTCAGACAAATTCCACATACCGTATGTCATACAGGAATCCAGAAGAATTTTCACACACCCCATCCCCACCCCCCCGCCCAGGACTGAACCTGGTCTATATGCTTGTGTCCAGAGGGAGAGGGAGAGGGCAAGTGCCTCACTTCACCAAGGCCCAGATCTAGTTTGTTGTAGCACTTGATAACCAACTGGATTTACCCTGGTGCTAAAATACCTAGCGTGTTTCCCCAATTCATATAGTGAGGCAGTGGTGGTGAAGTGAAAAGAGCACTGGCTGGGTCTAGAGTCAAGAAGACCTGAGTTCAAATATGGCCTCAGACTCTTCCTATCTGGGTGACCTTGGACAAGTCACTTGACCTCTGTTTGCCTCAGTTTCCCCAGCTGTAAAATGGAGCTAATAACACCATCTGCCTCCTAGGGTTGTTGTGAGGATCAAATGAGATAGCAATCGTAAAAGCACTTCACACGGGGCCCTCCAATTTCCCATCTCTGTCCCTCTTGGCTAGCTCTCCTTCCTTACCTCCCTCTCTTGGCTTCCATGATTTCCTTGAAGACTCAGCTCAAATTACCTCTTTTGTAGGCACCTTTTCAAAGGTCTCTTCTGTCCCACCCTGTGCCCTGCCCCCCAACTGCAGCTACTACTCCTTCTGAAATGTTCTTCCATTTACACTGCATATGCATTATCTGTACAACTTTTTGCGTAATATGCCTCACCTCTCCCCCATTAGAATGGAGGGAAGCTGGCAGCATGAGGGCCTACTAGAAAACCATATGGCCCTAGAGATGGCAGCAAAGGGAACCAGTGAGAAAGTGGCAAAGAAATGTTGGACCAGACTAGAAACCGTAGCAATGTGCAGTGGGAGATGCAACAAAGGACCAGTTCTTGGACCATTACAAGTTCCCGGAACAAAAGCAGAGGAATCTGGACAAAGTGGGACTCAAACTTGAGAAGCCACAAAGGATGGGATGCATGAAGTGAAAGAATAGGCCTAGACCTTATCCTCCCTCCAGTTATGTGTAGTGAAGTCTGAGGAAGGAGGGTGACTCTTTTTTTTGGAGGGGGGGGAAGGCAGGGCAATTGGGGTTAAATGACTTGCCCAAGGTCACACAGCTAATAAGTCTGTCAAGTATCTGAGGTCAGATTTGAACTCAGGTCCTCCTGACTCCATGGCTGGTGTTCTACTCAGTGTGCCACCTAGCTGTCCAAGGAAGTTGACTCTTAAATGAGCCCAAGTTGTTTCCTCTTTCAAGAGGGGCCCATCCACCATAGCACAGTAGTCTAGGAGGCCCATATAGGTTCCTCAGATCCCAGAATTTCAGCTGGGAAGGACCTTAAAGGCTACCTCATCCAACCCATACCTGAAAAAGAATCCCCATTATGGCTAAATATTCCTTAAGAGAAAGAATGGTAGGGCTTTCAAGAACAAAATCCTCATGGAGGAAACACATTCTTTTTGGATTTGCTTTTTGAAAAATGTTTAATTTATTTATTTTCAGTTTTCAACATTCATTTCCATAAGTTTTACATTTTCTCCCCTTCCCTTCCCCCTCCCTCCTCAAGATGTCTTGCAATCTGATATGCGCTCTACACATACATTCCTATTAAACACATTTTCACATTAGTCATGTTGCATAGAAGAATTATAATGAATGGGAGAAGCCATGAGAAAGAAAACAGAACAAAACAAAAGAGAAAAGAGTCTGCTTCACTCTGCATTCTGACTCCATATTTCTTTTTCTGGATGTGGATGGCATTTTCCATCATGAGTCCTTTGGAAAAGTTTTAGGTCCTTGCATTGCTGAGAAGGGCTGAGTCTGTCAAAGTCAGTCATTGCACACTATGGCTGTTCCTGTGTACAGTGTTCTTCTGGTTCTGCTCACTTCACTCTGCATCAGTTCATATAAGCCTTTCCAGGTTTTTCCAAAATCTTCCTGCTCCTCATTTCTTATAGAACAACAGTATTCCATTACATTCACATACTACAACCTGTTCAGACTTTCCCCAATTGATGGAGACCCCCTCAATTTCCAGTTCTTGGCCACAATAAAAAGAGCTGCTATAAATATTTTTGTATGTTGAAACACAATTTCTGATGAGAAAGAAAGGGAGAGCTAAAGAGACTCTGACTACTTGAGAGTTAAACTCAGATTTTAAAAGGCCACAAACAAGGATAGAAGTCAGGGCAGGTAACTGCTGATGAGGATAGAAAAGTTATGTACTCTTACAGGAATGATGGGGAGTGCTAGCCCCTTATAAGAAAGATGTTGGCAACACTAGCCAGGTGCCAAGGTGGATTTGCCTTAAAGCAGGGGGGAAAGGGGCAGCTAGGTGGTGCTGCAGTGGATAGAGCACCCACCCTGGAGTCACAAGGACCTGAGTTCAAATTCAACCTCAGATATTTACTAGCTATGTGATCCTGGGCAAGTCACTTAATCCTGATTGCCTACCCAATAAATAAATAAATAAATAAATAAATAAATAAAGTGTCGGGGGGGGTGCAGGGGGGAAGACAGATGAGAAATCTTCGCAATGAAGTGGTGTATGTATGGGGGAGGGGTATGGGAGGTGCACGAGCTTGTCGCGGGGGAGGATTACATGTCTATTTTTTTCCCTTAAATGCCTTCCCTTGCACCGATTGGGCTATGAGCAGACTAGACTTTGATACGGAGGATTTTGCCCCACAAACATGAGTAATGACTGTGTCCCTACCAAAGTCATTTCCTGTGACTAGCTTATTCTGTCCTGGGTCCTACATTTTAGCAAGCATGCTGACCTGCATGAGAGGTAAAGGAAGATGTCAATTGACATGCTGTCTTTGCCCAGCAGCAAGAAAAGAAAAAGAGAAAGCAAGAAAGCTAGAAGTGGGTGGAAGTTGGATCCCCTCCTCCTCCTCCTCTTCTTCTTCTTCCTCCTCTCAGATGACTAAGGTTAAGGTTAACTGCTGTTTGCTTAGACCCTAGGCAGGAAGCTGCTATTTGTAAACCAAGCTCATTTGAGAAAGACAGCCCAGAGTGACCTCCCATCTGGGACAGAGATGCCCCATATCACCCCCCTTCCCATTCCAACAGCATCTCTAGGAAGTAAAGGCATGTACAAACAATTTGCCCCAATACTGAGCTATGGAATTTAATTATAATGACAAACAATATTAGCAATTCACATTTCCATAGTTTTCAAGTTTTGCAATGTACTTTCTTCACATTAGCCTTGTAAGGTAGAGAATACAAGGATTAGTATTTTTATTTCACAGATGAAGCAAGTGAAGCCCAGAGGGATAAAGTGACTTGTACTCACCTTTCTTTCTATCATTAGAAAGCATTCATGGGATATGGATGAATATTTACAAAAATATAAATTGCCCAGGTTAACAGAAGAGGAAGTAAAATACCTAAATAACCCCATCTCAGAAAAAGAAATTGAGCAAGGCATCAATGAACTCCCTAGGAAAAAATCTCCAGGGCCAGATAGTTTTACATGTGAATTCTATCAGAAATTTAAAGAACAGTTAATTCCCATACTTTATAGACTATATGGGAAAATAGGTGAAGAAGGAGTCTTACCAAATTCTTTTTATGACACAAATATGGTACTAATACCAAAATCAGGAAGAGTCGAAACAGAGAAAGAACATTATAGACCAATTTCCCTAACGAATATTGATGCAAAAATTTTAAATAAAACATTAGCAAAAAGATTGCAGAAACTTATCAGGGGAATGACCATATAGGATTTATTCCAGGAATGCAAGGCTGGTTCAATATTAGGAAAACTATCAGCATTATCGATCATATCAACAAGAAAACTAGCAGAGACCATATGATCATCTCAATAGATGCAGAAAAAGCCTTCGACAAAATACAACACCCATTCCTATTAAAAACACTAGGAAGCATAGGAATAAACAGAGCCTTCCTTAAAATTATAAATAGCATCTACCTAAAACCATCAACAAGCATTATTTATAATGGGGATAAGCTAGATGCATTCCCAATAAGATCAGGGGTGAAACAAGGTTGTCCATTATCAACCCTATTATTCAATTTGGTATTAGAAATGTTAGCTGTAGCAATAAGAAAAGAAAAAAAATTGAAGGAATTAGAATAGGCAAAGAAGAAACTAAATTATCACTTTTTGCAGATGATATGATGATATGAATCCTAGAGAATCAAGTAAAAAACTATTTGAAATAATAAACAACTTTAGCAAAGTGGCAGGATATAAAATAAACCCACATAAATCCTCAGCATTCCTATACATTACTAACAAAGCCCAACAGCAAGAGACAGAAAGAGAAATTCCATTTAAAGTTACCGTAGACACTATAAAATATTTGGGAGTCTATCTGCCAAGACAAACCCAGGGCCTATATGAACATAATTACAAAACACTTTTCACACAAATAAAGTCAGATCTAAATAAATGGAAAAATATCTCATGGTTAGGCCGAGCTAATATAATAAAAATGAAAATTTTACCTAAATTAATTTACTTATTCAGTGCCATACCAATCGAACTACCAAAAAATTATTTTACAGAGCTGGATAAAATAACAAAATTCATCTGGAAGAACAAGAGGTCTAGAATATCTAGGGAATTAATGAAAAGAAATGCTAGGGAAGGTGGCCTAGCTATACCAGATATTAGACTGTACTATAAAGCAGCAGTCATCAAAACTACTTGGTACTGGCTAAGAAACAGAGCCGTGGATCAGTGGAATAGGATAGGAACACGATGGAGAAGTCAACAACCATAGCAATCTACTCTTTGATAAACCCAAAGAGGCCAGCTTCTGGGCTAAGAATTCACTATTTCACAAAAACTGCTGGGAAAATTGGAAAATGGCAGGGCAGAAACTGGGCATAGAGCAATATCTTATACCATATACCAAAATAAAATCAAAATGGGTTCATGATTTAGGAATAAAGGCTGATACTATAAGCAATTTGGGAGAGCAAGGAATAGTTTACCTATCAGATTTATGGGAAAGCAAAGAATTCATGACACAACAAGAGATAGAGAGCATTGCAAAATGCAAAATGGATAATTCTGATTATGTTAAATTGAAAAGCTTTTGTATAAAAAAAGCCAATGCAACAAAGATTAGGAGGGAAGCACAAAATTGGGAGAAAATCTTTACAACTAGTATCTCTGATAAAGGCTTCATCTCTAAAATATACAGGGAACTGAGCCAAATTTATAGGAATACAAGTGATTCCCCAATTGAGAAATGGTCAAAGGATATGAACAGGCAGCTTTCAGAGGAAGAAATTAAAGATATCTATAGGCATATGAAAAAATACTCTAAATCACTACTGATTAGAGAAATGCAAATCAAACCAACTCTTAGGTACCACATCTCTCCTGTCAGATTGGCTAAAATGACAAAACAGGAAAATGATAAATGCTGGAGAGGATGTGGGAAAATTGGAACATTGCTGGAGGAGTTGCGAACTGATCCAGCCATTCTGGAGAGCAATTTGGAACTATGCCCAAAGGGCTATAAAAATGTTCATACCCTTTGACCCAGCAATACCATTTCTAGGGCTCTATCCCAAAGAGATCACACAAGTGGGAAAAGGACCCATATGTACAAAAATATTCATAGAGGCTCTTTTTGTAGTAGCAAAGAATTGGAAATCAAGGGGATGCCCATCAATTGGGGAATGGCTGAACAAGTTGTGTTATATGAATGTAATGGAATACTATTGTGCTATAAGAAATGGGGAGATATGGACTTCATAATAACCTGGAAAGACCTATGTGATCTGATGCTGAGTGAGTGGAGCAGAACCAGGAGAACATTTTACACAACCACAGGTATATGAATTCTGTGATGACTAACCCTGATAGACTTGGCTCTTCTCAGCAATACAAGACTTCCTGTAGAAGGTGGACTTTAGCTGGCACTTGAAGGAAGCTAGGAGGCAGAGCAGATAAAGGAGAGCAGAGACAATGCCTGGAGCTGAGAGATGGAGGGGCTTGTTGGTGGGACAGCTGGGAGGCTGGAGTCACTGGGCCGAAGAGTATGGGGTAGGGTGTAAGATGCAAGAAGACTGGAAAGGTCAAAAGGGACTGGACTACGAAGGGCTTTGAATGCCAAACAGAACATTTTGTATTTGTTCCTGGAAGCCATAGGGAGCCACTGGAGTTTATTGAGGAGGGGCTGAATAGAGGATGGACTGGAGTGGGGAGAAACTTGAGGCAGGCAGACCCATCAGCAGTTACTGTAAGAATTCAGACATGAGGTGATGAAAGCAGAGGGGTGGCTATGTCAGAGGAGAGAAGGAGGTATATTTGGGAGATGTGGCAAAGGTGAAATTGACAGGCCTTGGCACCAAATTAGATCTAGAGGGTGAGAGAGTGAAGAGTCCAGGGTGATGTCTCAGGGAGGAGCCAGAGGGGCTGGGAGGAAGGCGGTGCCCTCAGACAACAATAGGGAAGTTCAGAAAAGGGGATGGTATGAAGAAAGGAGTTCCGTTTTAGATATGTGGAGTTCAAGATCCAGTTTGAGATGTCTGAAAGGCAGTGGAGATACAAGACAAGGGGTCAACAGAGAGGTTAGGGCTGGCCAAGTATGTCTGTGAAGTGGCAGAAAGGGAGAAGAGGGCCCAGGCCAGAGCCTTGGAGAACATTCATGGTAGTGGGTATGATCTAGAGGAGGACCCCTTAAAGGAGACTGAGGAGGAGTAGTCAGATGGGGAGGAGGAGAACCAGGACACAGTGGTATCTTAAAAATCTAGAGAGAAGAAAGAGAAGAGAGTACCAAAGGGAAGAAGGTGATCAACAGTGGCCAAAGAAATCACTCATAACTTAGGAGTTCTGAACTTGGGGTCATGGGGTCAAATCTATGCTCTCTCCTACTTATCACCTATACAACTCTGGGCATGTTCCTTCCCCGGGCCTCAGTTTCCTCTGTAAAATGAGGAGGTTGGACTAGTTGGCTTTGGAGGGCCTTTCCAGCTGTGTTAGCTCATAGGTGTGGCTACACCCAACCAAGGACATTGCAATCCACCTTGTTCTGATGAGGTCAGAGTTGGGAGAGCTGGTTCATCAAATGTGAAAGAATTCACTTAGACCTTCTCTGTAGCAATTGGGAGCTTTATTGACACAAAAGCAGAGGGCCTGAGATTTAGCAAGGAGCTAAACAAAGGCACTGATGTAGGGAAGGGGCCAGACATATAGACAAAGAGCTATACAGTCGGTAGGATGATTTTAGGGCTTCTTATGGGGGTTGGAGATTTAGGGATAGGATAAGCCTTACAGGGTAAGGGAGACCAGGTACATGATAAGGGAGTCTGGACCCAGACACAAGATAAGGGAGTCCAGACCGGACACAAGATAAAGGGGAGGAGACTTTGGGTCGCCTTTAGGGAGACTTTTAGGAGAGAAACTCATCCCTTAGGGTACCTTTGTTCATCCACATCAGTTCTGTGCAGTTCTTATTCAAGTCCTTCCTTTATGGAACATCCAGTCCATCTACTAGATTAGAAGGCTGCTCCCTTCTAAGTTATCTTTTCATTTCCCAGGTAACAGTGCACCTGTTACCCCTCCCTCTTGCTACATTGCCAGCCTACTTCTCCTATCAGGTGTATGTTTGAGGGAGTCATTTGTACCACCTTTTGCCTACAGATTATCATTAAGAACTTGATGTGGCCTTGCTTACACCCACCATAGGTTTCTCCATTGCCCTTTGAGTTACTTTTGCTTTAGAGGTGGGGGTGGGGGTGGGGGTGGGGCAGAGGGTGTTGTGAGATTCCTTAAACTCTGACTGCACCAGTTCATTACAGAGTGTCTGGTTGGTAGTGTCTATGACCTTTCTTAAGAAATGAATAAGGATGTTTGCTTCTTGGAATCTTATAACTGCAAGTTCTTATAAGTCTTTGTGGAAATGCAGATCAATTAAGAATGCTTGCTACAGATTATATATAATGTGCACACACACACATTCATGCATAGCTATACTCCTGTTGTGGCAATCAGACTTTTCCCTGTTCTTCCCTTTTGGGATGCTAAGACTATCAAGTGTCCCTTTTGTTTGAATTGGTGGGAAACCTTTTGCTGTCTTTGTTTTGGAGTATTTCTCAGCACTGAGGCTTTCAGGAGTCATTGAATTATATATGATGTGGTGCTGGTGGTTGCTTTCCCACACTGATTTCTCACACTCTAAATGGTGAGCCTCAAGTGCCCCAGGGCCTTGAGACAGGTATATAAGATAGAGGTTGGTGTTTGATTTTGGGGGGGTACACTCACTGAAATAATGTGGGTGACAGACTCTGGGCAAGTCGTTGACCTGCCCCCGCCCCCGGCTTTGTAACCAGACAGATGATTGGTGCTTCTCTGGTAACTATGAATTGTGAGTTGAATCACACAAGGTCTGTCTGTTGAGGTTTGTAATTGCCTTGAAGTTCAGGGGGCTGATCTTTTCCCCCTGAACTAAGTGAATGATATAGGTATATGTATGTTTGATTAAAGTGAGATTGTTAACCCCTTAAAGTTGCTTTCCTTAGAAAAGCAGATCAAAGAACCTGTGCTAGCAGCCCTCCTGTACACTGGTATTATTGGTCTTACACACCCCTACAGCAGCTGCTAGCAGATTGTTGTTAGAACTCATAAACGGGGCCTTTTCTTCCTGTTAGGATCTTAGTGCCCCCTACTTAATTCCAATGAGCATTTACGTGTAGAATAATCCCAAGGGAGAAAACTAGAAACATAGAGGACCTTTGATCCTCATTTGAGAGAACAACCCAAGGCCAACCTCCTGGCATTGCCTGGGAAGATTTAGGCCCGTAATAATTGGCTGCTATCCTGTATAGCAGCGTAATTTTCATTACTTTTTGCATTCTTTTGCTGTCACCCCTGAAACTAGCCCAGAAGCCTCTCCTTCCCTACTTATAGAGCTTCACCCAGTTAGAGTACTCGAAGATTCCCTCAGCCTAGGAATAAGATAATGCTTTGCTCCCCAGCCCACCAAATCGCCACCCTGGAACCTTTCCAAAGGAGAAAGTATTCCTGCTCCTAATCTGTTATCCTGTGTGTGACCTTGGGCATGTCACTTCTTCCTGGCCTGTTTTCCCCTCTGTAGAATGAGAGGGTCATACTAGATGGCTAGCTTGAGATCCATGAGTTTATAGTGAGGAGATGGAGGCCAGGAAAGGCAGGTGGAAGAGCTAGCGTTTGATCTGAGTATTGACAGAGGGGCAGGATTTCTAGGAGCAGAGATTGGGCCCAGGGCAGGCTGGGAGAAAGTAGAGCTTGAGCAAAAGGCTGGGAAAGAACTGGACATCCACCATGTGTTGGGGAGTCAGTGGAGAGGGCAGGGTTGTGCCAGACTGTGGAGGCAGGAGGCTGACGTTTCAAGCATGGGGAATGGCAGTTTCTCTGAGATAGAGGTGGAGTAAGGAGGAGCAGGTTTGGGGGAGCGAGAAAGTAAGTTCAGACAAGTAGAGGCAGGCCCTGCAGGTGATCTCTAATCTGGCTAGAAAAAAAAAAAAGCCTTCCTTAGGAAAAAGCTCTGCACTAGTCTGGGAGTCCTGGGATCTTAAGGGCCGAAGGAAGGCTGGGATTCCATTTGAATGTCAGAAGTCGATTTCCGGTTCAGATCTCTCCCTTCCGCTGCACACCAGTTCATTTGTCCCAGGTAGGTAGAGGGCTTTTGGTGACTCAGTCTCAGTCATCAGTGCCTGTTTTAAGAACAACCTTGAACAAATAAGTTATTTTGACTATTATAAATACCCAAATTAACTATGAAGGACATATGAAGACAGACACTTTACATCCAGAGGAAGAACTGAGAGAAGTATAGAATAATTTTACAGATAAATACTTATTTGTGTCTAATGGTAGCCATTGTTGGGGGCGGGGAGAAAAAAAGAAATTTACATGATAGTTTTATTGTATATTTCAAAGGAACAGCAAATTATGCATAGTAGATTTGTAGCTTCATGTGCAGTCATCTTTTTTATTGTACTGATGTGGTTTAAGGGGTTCAGGGACCGCCCAAAGACCACAGTACTAGACAGGGTCATCCGGAATGAATTTACGGACTCAAGCATACTTATGTCAAGGTTTATTGTAACGCCAATATGGGGGGCAGAGCTCCCTAAGAAGCCTGCCACTTAGCAGGAATGATGCTAAAGCTTATATGGGAAAAGTAATGGATTATCTGGGAGATATGCTAATTAGGTGATAACTGCATCATTCACTACTGGAAACCAGGGAAAAGGGTTTCTCAGGAGTGTATTTTTGGTCTGTTACATCAGTAGCAAGATAGCTTTGAGAGATGATGTCTATAGCTTGACCTCTGGGTTGAATATGATAACTTTGAGAATCAATAGATGATAATTCTGTGGTTACAAGATAGTTCTGTTTTTACAAGAGAATTTCTTCAGAGGTCAGCTTGTTCTTGTGATGAGGAAAGATAGTTTGTCTTAGTGTGGGCCACTCATGCATAATTATGGGGAAAAGTAGTTTGTGTTACTGGGGCCCACTCATGAGTAATTGTGGGGAAAGGTAGTTTGTGTTACTGGGGCCCACTCATGAGTTATTAGCTAGGCGTAGTGTCCTTGGGCTGGGGAGAAAACTGTCCGGGATAGTGTTTTGAGGCTAGGGAAAAATGCGATCTTGGAATTGGGGTCCAAGCACAAGCATCCAAGCACCTCCTATGTTATGGAAATGCTTGTGTTAATAAGCTAATAAATTAATAAGTTAATAAAATAAAATTTTAAGAGAAAAAAACCCCATTCTCATCAGTGACTTGGATACAAAGTCCCAGATGTCACATTCATTGGATTTGCAAATGGCATCAAGCTGGGGGGAGTGGGTATGGTCTGCATCTGAAAGGTCTTAATAGGTGGAACATTGGGACAGATTGAATGAGATGATGTTAAATAGAACACATGTAAATTCCCAGGAGGCTGCCTGCCAGAGAGGATTAAAAAGCTAGTCTCAGAATCAGAAAGACCTGAGTTCAAGTCTACCTCTGACCCAGCCTGGCTGTGGGACCCTGGGAAAATCATTTCAAGACCTTCACATGCTCTTTTGGGGATCAGTTTCTTATGTATTTCACAGCCTTGGCTCCCCTCCTACCTTTCTAGTCTACTACTTTCCTTCCCCTCTATGAACCCCGCCATCCAGCCACACTTACCCACAATACCCCATTGCTCACCTCTGAGACTTTGTACTAACTGTGCCCTATGCATGGAATGTTCTCCCTCCTCATCTCCACCTCTAACTCCCAGCTTCCTTGGCTTCCTTCAGAACTCAGTTCAAATCCCACCTTATGCAAGAAGCCTTTTCTGGGTCTCCCAGCTGCCGATGTGTCCAGTCTGAGGTTACCTTCCATTTCCACTGCCTGTATCTTGTATGTACACAGTTGTTTGCATGGTGTTTCCCCCATTAGAATAAGGAGGGTGAAGAGTCCATGTCACCTGAGGATCAGGTAAAGGAACTAGGGATTTATATTGCACTTGGAGAAAAGACCTGGGAATAGAGATGGGGGAGGAAAGATGATGTAGTGGATGTTCTTTCAGGGGTATGAGTTGGGCTGGATGGCCCCCTCCCAACTCTGAAATTCTGTGATTACTACGTGCAAGGAAGGCCCTACCCACCAAGGCTACAAAGTGAAATAAGATCGTCCCTGTCCTCAAGGTCCTTATAGTCTAATAGGGGAAAGAGGGACTGGATCTGTTGTAGTGGGTCGTCAAGGGCTTGGCAACACTTGGAAGAGTTCACTTGTCTATCAACGGAAATTAGCTTCCTCTCTCCCACGTAGAGTCAGAGGCAGGTCTGGAACCCACCAAGTCTTCCTGGATCAGGAAGGGATCTCTACCTATCTCTACCACACAAACAATGAGGCACAACAAAACTACTCAAAAGGGAGATCTAGACAAGATCTACTAGGCTCAAGCCTCCATCGCTTTTTCTGTGCCTATATATTCCATCCTAAGAACTTTGGTGTGGTCTCAGAAAGTGGAAAACACCTCTTAGCAGCTCAAGTTCATGGGCAATTTCGTTCCAGTTTGGGAGTGAGATCTTTTAAACACAGGAAATTTGTACATGTTCCTCATTTAATAAAGAAAGCCTTGGAAAGAGAAGCATGGAGAGCTTTTGTGTTGCATTTAATCCATCTTCATCAAGCTCAGAGGGGAGGACGTGCCAGTTAGTGGCAGAGCAGGGAGGAGAAGCCATCACCCTTCTTCCTAGACCAGTGACCTTTCCCCTTAAACTTCAGGAGCCACGCCTCTCTCAGTGCATTGGATCCTCTGGAATTTTCAAAAATTTACTACTGAATGCATGAGTCAGATACAGTGCAGACAAAAAAAAAAAAAACACCAAACTTCCAGGCATAGACTGATCTAACAACATTAGGCTTAGATAATATGGAGTCAGTTTGCTCCCACATCAGAAAGGGGTTCCACCCATTAACCATTAACAAAGCAATAGTCTCAATTCAAATGAACCTTGGTCTCACGAGGGACAACTGGACAAAATGGTAAACTCTAAATAAGCTTTAAAAGACCCTTAAAAATGTTTCCTGGCACCCTCTCATCCATGTAAGCTCATTTTTGTTACAAAACTCCACACAAATGGGCTTGGTACTATGGATGGATTTATTTCTTAAGATCTGAGTGCAAACTTTAAAAATACAACAAAATTTTCCATTAGGAATCAACACACCACACCCAGTAATGATTTTGCAATCATGCATTTTAACAGAAAGTACAAATAGGCGCATATTTGAAAATTAAACATTTCCCCTTAGACCAAGAAAACAACACAATCCTCTCTCTGTTCCTATTTTTCTAATTCAGAAACATATTACATACATATTCTACGGAGACAATATCAGCTAAGTATTCTAACCCATCTCTGTGATCAAAGGAATGAACACTCTGACCTTGTGAACCATTTAACTATATTTAGTCTCTGGAAAATATGCAATTATACTTCCATATAATGAAAGTCATGATGATAAACAGTAGAAACTGAGGCAAGACAAGATTATTTCAGGTGTAGAAAGCAAAAATCACAAAGGTTCAGTTTAGAATCATGCCTATGGGATTGGGGTTTATTTTTTTTTTTTAATTACAGCTTTTGCAAAATGGCTGACATAAAAATCAACGGTGAGCAATTTAAACATGTATAAGAAAATACGTGGGGTCAATCTCTAAGATCAAATCTCTGAAAAGCCACTATTCATGTGGAAAAGACTTTTCTGTGAATGTAAACATATATGCATTTAGATTAAAAAAAAAGTGGGGCGTAGTGGCATCTCCCTGGTCCCTTAAACGATATTTGGATTTTCATAAAGAATTAGCAGCACCTAAAGTGTTAATTTACTCAATCTAAAGGGTCTACACAATAGATTAGTTGGCAGTGTTCTAGCTTTTGGGAGATGAGAATCAGGGAAATGAAAATCTGAGAGAAAACATCACACACATTTAGCCAAAATCACCTTCCCAAAGGTAGTTAAAATGGAAAGAAAAATCATTAAGTTAAAAAGTCCAAGAAAAGAGTCCCTAAAGGCCAGTCCCTAAACAGTGGGCCATGAACAGTCAAGGTTGCTGAGTTGTCCACTTAGTAACTAACGCTCATTGATTTTTACAGATCAAAGAAGAGCTGGGGATCGGGAGAATATCCACATACACATTTCATTGCACAAACAATTTGCCCAGCATTTTACATCCCTGAACACTAAACAGATAAAATCTTTACAAAAACCTTCATTCCAGATTATTTTCCTTTTTACCATCATATACATAACATTTAAATATTTATGAATAGAAGAATCTCTTTTCTTTATAATATAAATATTTTAGAGCAAGGAAAACTATCTTGTAGTGGTGGCCAACATTTTTTTTAAAAGAAATGTAAGCAACACACACGCATGCACACAACATAAAATGATCAAGAAAAAAAGTGCAAAGTATAACAGTATTAAGAACAGTTCACTTTTTTTTGAACAGTAACTATAGTTCAAGTGTGAATAGCCAGTGGGGGAAAAGGGAGCAAACAATCTTAAAGGGCTTAAAAATCAAAAGCACACACACAATAAGTTACAGCACAAACAACAGATGAACCCTTATTGAATGGTCCCACGCTCACACCTCGAATTTCCAGTTTCTAACTTCTTCTACAACGAGGAAAATAAGATGACAATGCTTTCTTCCCTTTTAAACCAACTGCCAAAAATGGAACCAAGTTATTCACCCAGAGGACAGAGACAAGATCGCTAAGGAAATATTGTATTTGTTTGTAATCTACCTGAATTAGGGTGAACTGTAAGACTTTCCGAAATGGAAAATACTACGAATCCAAACCAGCAACAGAAAAACCTTTTTAAGAAAACCCTAAAAATATATATTTGTTTTAATGGAAATGTTTGGAAATCAATTTTTTGGAGTCGTCAAAACAAATTGCAAACATGAGTTCTTCTTGAGTGTTGTGTGTCAGTCACAACTCTTAGGATTTGTTGATGCCGTTGTCTTTCACATGAGATGTAACCTTCCGCCATTTTGTTTTTGATCCTGTGTTTTCAACTTAAATATACGGTGGCAGCCATTTTGCCAGAAACCTTAAAAAAAATGTACTTGCCACTTGTAAGTGTCAAAGGAATGTGGTTATTGAATTCAGATTTCAAACAGTGATAAGAAGCAATCCAGTTTCCCTTAAAATATATTACTCAGTAGCATTATTTTTTGTCTTAATTTCAATTTCAGGCACTGTAAATATTCCCAATATTATAATGATGTATAGATGATACCATCTCTGATGCATGTCTGTAACCTTAATTCTTTATCTTATGGACTCTTTCCAAGAATACGGTATTTTTTTTGTTATGTCTACGATGCTATAGCCGTGAGTTGTTTTTTTGATAACTACATAACATATATACACAGTTGGAAAAGGAAGTCAAAGCCCCCAGATGGTGCTGCACTAAGTAGTGAAATCATAGATCTGTCAAGCCTGACAAGTAAGGAAGACAGCTGAACCTAGAAAGTACAAATTTGATCCTCTACTCCGACCCTATTTATTTTGCTTCTACTTTAGTTGGGTTTAAGGAACCAGAAATGAACCTTAGGCAGATCCTGGGAGTTACATTTTTGCTTTGTAACTTGGATGGGGTCAAGAATCAAAATTCAATAAAGTAGCTAGAGGCAAATGACTTCCATCTAGGTTTCATTAGAACAATATGAAGAAAAGCTAAAGGAGACTCAACAGCCATTTGAATTGGTTTTTCTTTGTGTTTTGATTTGATTAAATTGAGATTGTAATAGCTATGTATAGTCTAACAGCCAGAGGCGAAAGGAAAACACGAAAATTTTGAATTGTAGCGGGCATGGCCCAACTACTTTGGAGAAAAGGCCCGACCATTTATTTGCCTCCATACATTCTCTCGATGTCGTTGAGGTAATGGTTCCTCAGCTCTTTCCTTTTTAACTTGAAGGCATCAGTTACCAAGCCAGTTTCAGGAGTCCAAGGTTCTGGGCTTAAGCAGACTTTGATTGGAATTTCAAAACGCTCCAATTTCACTAAAAGAAAAAGAATAGAGTCAATTAGGTGTTTCTAAGAAAAAAAAAAAACAGGCAGAATGATGTACTTTGTGTTGATGCTTTCAACACAGGTGATTCAGGAGAAATTAACCCGACGGGAATGTTAAACAGCCTAATAATAATTCTACTGACACTAGTTTACAAGGTGGTTTCATATCTGTTCCTTTGTGTGGATAGGCTTATAGTTATGTACCATTGTACCTTCAAACACACTCTTTCTGGGCATTATGGTAGCTCAAGTACTAAACAGGAGATGAATCCCAAGTCTTCCTAGACAGACTTCTTGGAATTGCAAAGAAGGAGAGGGAAAAATTGACCCTTGATATCGTGGATTTCGTCCAAGTAGAAAAGGCTAGAAAAATTAAATTAGGAAGTTGGTGTTTTTGTCCTTTGCTCTTGAAGAGGACCAACGACGTCAAGAAGGTAATGTCTTGACTTGCAAGTGAATTGGATTTAAGTGAGGGAGGGCTGTGCAAAGTCACCAGCCTTGCTTTCTCCTCTGGAGACATCCAGTGGCCAAATATAGATCAAGATGACTGGAGATGGCCCCGATGTCGTGAGACATCTTGGCGTTTTTAAACTAAGGTCTTTCCCAGGTCTCAGTTTGTTTCGGTAAAGAATGAGGCTAAAAAATGGCCCCTTTTCCTACCCAAAAACCAAAACAAAACAATCTGGGAGGGGAAGACCCTCAGGGTTTCTGGCCAGAAAAGAAACAATTGCTATTTACACTTAGACAAACACCAAAGCACTTTATGATGCTAATTCTGAAAAACTGCTTTGTCATGTTTATTATTAATAAAAATTAATGACTAAAGCTCTAAAGGTTTATTCTTATTAATCTGTAGGTGACTCCTATTTTATATATTACCAAAGCTTTTCCTTAAAGATCTATGGTGATCAGGGATGACCTATCTTCTAAGGCAGTCCATTCTACTTTCTAGGCAGGTGGAAAATATTCCCTCCCAATGAGCCAAGTGGGGCTCTCTCTACCTTCTATCCGGGGGTTCCCTGTCAGGCCAAAACAGCAATTCAAATACTTGGGGACTACAACAGTGTCTCCCTCACCCTGTGGGAATTGCTGGGAACACAGAGAATATGCAAAGAGAAGAGGGACCAGGATAGAGCCCTGGAGGACACCAACACAGAAGGAAGGGGACGTGGAGGATGAACCTGGAAAGATTTAGGAGGAAAACACCTACTATTTTCTTCTCCAGAGACAGTAAAATTTAAGAACAGATGTTCTTAAACCCCAACAGAATGATGGGGTTTTTTATAAGCTCAAGTTCTGAGCGGCTTCTGATGGTGTCAATGTCATCTACTTACTGGTATTTGCAGCCTCTTTAATCTCCTTAAGTATCTCCGCTTCCATGCTAGGGTTGTTACAGATGTCTACCCAAGATCCCTCTACCCCCTTCTGCTGGGCCAGGGCCATCAGCCTTTTCTGATTAGGAACCACAAAACTGATCACATATGACTGGTCACTAAAAGATTGGAAAAGTACATGTCATATCAAAAGGCAGTTGATCGTAAATGATGACAAATCAAACAGTGGTCAAAACATTTCCAGAGCTGAACTTTTCTAACTTTAATAAGATGTAACTTGTTAAAGTTATAAGCCTCACAAAAATAAAATATACTGACGTATGTAAATAAGTTACAAAGCTCAATTTTCTACTTCTCAAGACAAAAATGTTTTAGGCTATACATTATTCAGATTCAGGATGCTCCTGATGCCTCAATTTTAAATAAAATTTTGTATGAAATTCTGATGTTGAATAAAGATTGTATTTCAGGAACAGCAGAAAAAAAAATCCTGGAACAGAAGTGCTCAGACAGCTCAGTTCTGGTCTGCCATGAACCAGCTGTGTGAACTTTCCCTCTCTGGGATTCACTCTCCCCTTCTTAAAGGGTTGTACAACTGGGTTATTATACCCTCAGGAGGTCTCATAGGTATTTAAGCATTCAGTGAAGAATTATTTCAGAGTAGGAAAAAATTAGAAACAAATTATGTGCCCAACAAGTGGGTAATGGCTGAAAAAGCTAGAGTATATTAATGTATTGGACTATTACACCATAAGAAACACACTTTCTTAAGAAAAGACAGAACCCTAAGAGGGGAAAAATACACATGTTGTCAGTTGCAATCCCTATCATTTAGAATTTTGCTTTTTTTTTTTTTTTCCTAATGAGAGGGTCCTGGGGCGGGGTGGGGAGTGCTTGTGTCAAAACAAATATAGCAAGAAAAATAAAATAAATAAAATACAACGGCTGGACAGCTCTGAGGTACCTTCTGTTCTATAGCATTCTGGAATGCACACACATGCACACACACACACACACACACACACACACACACACACACACACGCACACACATCCCTTGCCTAATTACCTCTGCTCCTCTCAGAAAGTTCAGCATGCTCCGTGGGACACTGACCTTTTGGCGTAGGCGCAGATATTGTCTATGAGTGGGCAGTTTTTCAAGGCAGCCTCCACTTTGCCCAGGGACACATACTCCCCAGCTTGGAGCTTCACCAGATCTTTCTTGCGATCTAGAAAGTCAAGGAGAAGAACTCTGACTTACCTAGAATTGGACTCACTTGTTTAGCTAAAATCTGGATTTTATTTCAATTTCTCTCCCTTAATCTTAAAGATAGACACAATGCTTCAAAATCTGATTGCTTTTCTACATTTAATACTTTGCCACACATCATTTTACTTGACCTTTATTTTAAGACCTGCTAGGAACATGAACATTTCATTCTATATGGCCATATTTGAATCTCAGACCCCTGAAAAATACTGTGATGAAATTTCTTCCTATTTGACAAATGGCAAATGCCTAAGAAAGAAAATCTGAATGGCTCCAGGGAGCCTGTGGCTTTAAGTATTTAGCATTGTGTTGGAGCTACAGATAGCACAGTGTTGGAGTACACTGGCATATGAGAGGGACCAGTAGAGGCTTTACAACCAGTGCACCCACGCCCAAAGGCCCAGACATGGCCTAAGCAACCACCTGAGAGCTGTACTCCAAGGTCAAGCAGCCTCCAGGTCCCCCTCCACCTTCCCCACACCCAGCCAGTTCCAAAGGGGATTTGAAAAAGGTCCTAGAAGTTTGGGATTCATTTATGTTCCTGTGAAATACTCTTCCAAGCAACTCAGAACTTGTGGAAGGATCCGAATTCAGCTTCCCAGGAATTTTCTCAACTGGAGTCAAAGTTGGAAGAACATAATGTCTGCTATTGATACTGACACTTCCCAATGATTAAACCTGGCTAGAGCTACAGAAGCTGTAATCCCATACTAAAATGTGTCTGTGCTGCCCCTTGGCAATTTGATGGGGATAATGGGGGTAATACCAGACAAGGGAGAGGAGCGGTGTGGTGAGCTGAGTAAGCTGAGGAAAGGAGTGTGGATGCTGTTGGTGGAGGCCTAATTCTGTGCCCCCTGCCCTCCACAACTCCATTCCTTCATGGGTGGGCGCGCGCGCGCATGCGCACACACGCGTGCGCACACACACACACACACACCTCTGCTACTTTTACCCAACGACAGCACGAGCCCTATATCTAGCACAGCACTCTTCAGACAGGTAGGGACTTCTTAAAAGTTAACTGAATCCAGTCACTAAGGATTTTCCCATTATTACCTTTATGGATACTTAAGTTATCAAAAGCAAATTAAACCTGCAGAAAGTAAAAAAAAAAAAATACTGACCTATGATCTGTAAACATCCATCAGGGTGAAATTCTCCAATGTCTCCAGTACAGAACCATCTTTGTCCATTTTCATCCACAGAGTAATCTTCGGCCGTTTTTTCTTCATTTTTAAAATAGCCCATGGAAATATTCTGCCCACCGATTACGATTTCGCCCCTGGGGTTTGGCTTGTCATGGATGGTATAGCCTCCTGGAAATCATAAAAGCAAACTGGCCTACCCTCTAAAAATGACAATGCACTTTGCTAATCATTAAAATGGTTTTTCTATAATTAGCAGGTAATCAAACATAGTATGTATTATGCTAAAATATAATTGGCCATAGGGTCAGCCTTATGTGTAAACTAGAGCACATCCTGAATGGTAGTGGGTCTTGAGATCATTCCATTCAAGGAGCAGGAGAAGAAGCTATGGATGTTTACCCTGAATAAGACCTGAGCAGGGAAGGAAGGCTGTCTTCAAATACCCAAATGTCTGTCATATGGAAGAGAAGAATTAGCCATGTTCTAGTCAGCCCCAAAGGACAGATAGAGGAGGAATGAGTTTGGAGTTAAAAGACTTTACTTGAAGTCTGACATACGCAAAGATGTCCTTGTACATAGAGTGGGTAAAGAGTATTTTCAATGGGAACTGGAAACCTGATTTAGTTACAGAACGTAGGGCGGGAAGAGAAGGTATGAAAATGGACAGGTCCTAGGTTTAGCAGTACAGTAAAAACAAGGAGAAAAAAAACTAAGAGGGGGAACATGGCCCAGTGCATAAAAAGAGGGCCGGTCTTGGTATTGGGAAGGCCTGGTTTGTCACTGCGCCTCTCTGTGCTCCAAGACATAGCAAGACGTATGTGTTATGAGCAAATTACTCCCTCACATTTGTAGAGAGTTTCCACACTGGGAATTCCCCAAACTGATGAAATGACAAGTTGGGGAGCTCCTTCCCCTTATTGGGGAGCGAGGAAGCGAGCTTCCTTCTACCAGCTCACCTTCAGAAAGCACTAGAGGCCTTGGGAATGGCTTTTTCTCACAATAGCCCTGTGAGGCAAAGAGTACACATACTGTCATGGCCATTTTGCAGATATGGAAACTGACAAGTAACGTGACTTGCCCAGGGTCACGCAGTCAATGCCTGAGGTGGGGTCTGCTCAGTACTTTTTTTTACTACTTCATATTGTCTCTCACATATTTAGCAAAAGCTCATCCATTTTCATTATAGGCTTCTATTAGAAAATTGTTCCCTTAGAAAAGCTATGTGGCCTTTGGATGAAATAGCAATCTTTTAGAATCAAAGCCCCCTTTAAAATGCCACTTGTGATGCTTTTTCACGGTGATCCGGATGCTTGAAGGCACTGCCTGAATCTAGAAAGGCCTGGCAAAGGACTTTGTGTCTGCCATTCAAGGACTGGCATATATCTGGGCTACTCTTCTGGAAATAAGCACCAGGTGATGTATCCCCCCACCCCACCAACTAATAGTTACTATGTCCTAAGACGTGGCAAGGTTTGAGCAATGCACTAGGGAATACCTTATATTGATTAAATAAGAGATTCCCTGAGGAACGAACATAATAGCTTTTTTGAGATCCAATATTTAAAATGAAATTATTTCATGGCAGCTTGGTGACGTGGAGTGGTGGGATTTGAAACTCAAGGACTTAGGCAGGAAGACTGGAAAGAATTCCATTTTCTTGCCTCCTAGGTCTGGGTTGGTCTAGTACTGACTGCCAGGAGAGGTAGAAAAGATAAAGAAAACAGCCCCTGGAGGCAAGGGAACTGTCATCGATCGTTTGTTTATGTATATTAATGTTTATTATCTTTTTTTTATGGTGAGGCCTACCTTACCTTTCTCTTCAGGGGCAAAGCAAAAAATCATCAGTAAAAGGAACATGAGAAAAGTGGGGATTTTAAAAGCAGATGAACAGAATTTAACCACCCAGACAGTACAGGTGAATCACAAATTACCAAAGGAATCTTCTTATTTATTTATCTGCCAAATATTTCCAAGCCCAGAGTGAGTATATGCCTGACTGCATGAAGCTTTTCTTCTGGGGACCCCCAAAGGAGTGCCTCAACCCTGAAGACGAAGCTTAAGGAAATTGTCAGCATAAAGCAAAGTGCGCCACCTTAGATAACCTGGCACTATGAATATTCTGGAGTATTGCCACCGCCAACTCAATGACTGTTGGTTTAACCTAATTGCACGTTTAGCACACCGACCATTAAATGAGTGTTTGTACGCCTCTGGCCCCTTTTCTATTACTCTGCCACCATCGCCGTGGAACCATAAAGGCACAACATGGGACTGAGGGCCCTTTTGATGTTTGGCTTGTCTCATGGGCACCTAGTGGCCATGCCCATCCACACTTGACCAGGCTGCTCCTCAGACAGCTTGAATTCAACAGCCAATAATGTTTATTAAGAATTACATGCTCTGCATTGTGCTAGATCCTGGGGAGACAAAGAAGCCTTGCCCTCAAACAGCTTACATTCTATTGGTGGAGCGGGGCTTTGTATGTAAGTGGAGTAGTAATGGGGCACAGCAAAGGACCCACATCCCAAGTGAGGCCTGAGCCTTGCCTTGAAGGCAGGTTTAAGGGGCAAGGAAGAAGTGCCTTCTAGACCCCGGGGGACAGCCTATACAGAGGCACCAAGGTAGGAGAGAATGTCATTTATAGGCAATAGCTAAAAGACCAGGCAGATCCCAGAATCTCCCAGGCAGGTTGGGGCAGAGCCATCTGCAACTGCCTGACAGCATCTGGGTTGGGCTCTGGGTGGAGGAGCATAGCCAGAGACACTCCACGCCCTCTATGAGTGGTCTTCAGTGGGCACTGTCCAATGGGTATGAGAACAGCATAAAATTCTTACCTTCTTGCCAATCCTTGAGCTTAATTTCACAGCAAATAAGAGGGGCTCCTACTCGACCAGTGCTATAGTCAGTAACTGTGAGAGAGGGGGAAAAAGAGAACAGCATTGGCTATGACATTCTAGACTGTATAATATAGGAGGAATGGCATGAGGCCAGAAAACAAAGGAGAGGGAATTGGCAGAAAAGGAGAAGTCACCTCACCAAGCATCTATCTGGTGTCTGCTCTGTGCCAGGCAGTGTGCCAAGTACTGCAGAGGCAAAGATAAAAGTGAAACAGTCCCGTGGTCAAGGATTGCACCTTCTTTTAGGGGTATAATATATATGCAGAGGAGCATACATCAGGTTGTACAAACTGATGACAGGGGGCATCATACAGGAGGCACCAGCTGAGCTGAGCTGTGCAGGAAGCTCCTGATTCTAAAATGGAGAGAGGTCTGAGCACAGAGGTACAAGATGGAACATTGGATTGGAAGAGAATGCAAGGAAGGGGAGCAATCTGAAATAAACCTGGCAACGGAGACAAGAGCCAGGCTGTGGAAATCTGCAAGTGCCAGGCTCAGGAAGATTGTTTTACCCTAGAATCCTATGGGAGCTAGCGAAGATATCGGAGCTGAAAAGTAACTGAGCTGATTTTGAGGAATATCAATTTGGTGGCTGTGTGGAGAGCAGATTAAAGGGGAAAGCCAGAAAGCAGAGAGACCAATTAGGCTATTATACTGGTCCAGTTGGGAGGTGATTAAGAAAGGGCAGAGGTTATGTGAATGGAGAGAAGAGGTAGATGAAAGAGAAGCTGTTGGTCTAAAAACAATGAAACTTAGCAAATGAAAGGTGGAGAGAAGAGGAAAGTGTAAAGGAAAACTTCCAAGTTTGTGAGCCACAAACAACAAAGAAGGATGGCAGTGCCCACAACAGCAATAGTGAAATTGGCAGGAAGGGTGGGTAACATAGCAAGTTTCATTTTGGCTATATTAATAGAGTTTGAGATCCCTATGAGGTATCCAGATAAAGATGGCCAATGGGCAGGTGGTGATAAGAGGACTGTGATGTGGGAGTCATCCCATGGAGATGATGACTGAGCTGCCACCTGCCTGGAGGCCCAGGGGAATGCCCATATTTAGTCATCAGGGCAGGAGCAGGATCGTGTTCTAGCAAAGGAGCCTGAGGAGTGGTAAGACGGGAAGGAGAATGATGAGTGTCACAGGAACCGACTATCATAAGCTCCTGGAGACGTCAAGTAGGAGGAGGACTAAGAAAAGACCAATACATCAGGCAGTTACAAGATCACTTTACATTGTAAAAACAGTCAACACACCTGGGAATTTAATGACTGAATTGAAAAAAGAAATACTAAATTTCTAAATTAAAATGTTAAACAGCAAAAGCAAATATACAAATGGTACATTTTATATGCACTGTTGTGTTTGTCCTTAGTTTTTGAAGAGGACCATGACATCAGGGAAATGATGACATGACTTGCAGTTGATTTTGATTTGAGTGAGGGAGGGCTGTGCAAGGTCAGCAGCCTCACTTTCTCCTCCAGAGCCATCTGGGTCCAGTGACCAGATATTCATCAGGATGACTGGAGATGGCCCAGGATGCATTGGGAGACCCTGTAAGGTCTTTTCAGGTTCTCACTTTGAGTGAGGTAACGGTCCATTCAGTGAATAAGCCTCTTTAAAAAGTTAATCAAGGGATGGCCCCTTTAATCAAAAACTCAAAAAAAAATTCAAACTGGGAGGGGAAGACTCTCAGGGTTCTGGCCAAAAGAGAAACAGTTACTATTTGGTATTTACATTCACTCTGTGCTAGGAGGGCAGGGACTTATTGTCCAATCTAGGAGCTCCAGGGTGAATTGGGTTTAAGGCTTGGTTTTTGAAAAAGAAGTCTAGCCAGTAAATGGGAAGTTAAGGAGGCAGCCTTTGGCCATCAAGATGGAGCACAGAGAGGAGGCAGAGGCAAAGACAAAGGCAGAGGCAGAGGCTACTCACAGCCTGTGTTTGTCCTTCATTCTCGAAGAGGACCATGACATCAGGGAAATGCACAGCCCTCCCTCACTCAAATCAAAGTCAAATGCAAGTCATGACATTTTATATGCATATAGAAGAATTGAAGCAAATATAGGTCAAAAAGAATGGAACAACTCTGAGTATAGGGTCCCTTCAGTCAGACCGGTATCTCAGGAAGATGCTTTTGGCAGCAGGGTAGAGGGTGGACTCAAGAGCAGAGAGACTGTAGGCAGGGAGACAGTCAGGAGACCATAATAGTGGTCTAGTAATTCAGCCTATGGTAGTTGCAGTAGAAAATGAGGAAATACAGAGATAATTCCTAAGGAAGAAATAACAGGGCCTGGTGCCAGGTTAGATAGGATAAGGAGGACAATGGAAAATGAGCACTCAAAGGGTATTTGAAAGTTTCTAGCCTGGGAAGCTTGAAGAATGGTAGTACTGCTGACAGAGGAGAGATGTAGGGAAAGGAAGTGAGTTTTTGCTGATAGATCATAAACTTGGTTTTTGACGTGTTGTTTGTTGTGATAGTGGTATAACCAGGTTGAGGATGGGTTGCTGGCAGTTGGAGACAGGAGACTGCGATATGGGCCTCAGACTTAGGATAGCAGAAATTTACAGCTCAAAAGGAACTTCTGTTCAACCTTCTCATTCTACAGATAGGGAAATTAAGGCCCACAGCAATCAAATGACCCACCCAGTATTGCACATGTAGGAAGCAGAGCCTTCATTATCTCTCACAGAACCTAGCTAGAAACACGGAGCCCCAATTCAGAGACTTTAAAATGGGTGAAGGGAGGGGGTATCTTCCATCTCTAGCTCAAGCTTTAAGATCTGATTCCTATCACACAGGAAGTAACAATAAGTATGATTTCCCGCCCCCCCCCAAGCTTTCCAAGTTTATATTCATGTTTATGTACCAATGAAAATATCTGGAGGGGGAGAGTACATATTTAGCATCATTAATCATACAAAAACAACACTGACCTTCAGTAACTGTTCCAGCCCCGCAAGATTCTGTTAATCCATAACCCTGGCCAATGGGGCAGCAGAAACAGACGTTCATAAATCGGTGTGTCTGTGGTGAAAGTGGTGCTCCTCCAGAAAGCATCATCCGGACATTCCCACCTAATAGGGCTTTTACTTTTTTAAACAGCAGACTTGATAAAAGGGAAGGGTGGGGAAGGGAAGGAAAAATATTTGAACATTTCTGCTGACACCGAGTTATCTAAAGAGCAAATTAGTGAGAACTGCTTTAGTAAGGATTTCTCAGCTTTGCTTAAGCACTAAAACCTCAGTATTATGAGAGTTAAAAAGCAATAACTGTCCAAAGACACTCTTCCTTTGACAAAGAAGCAAGGTTAGATTTTATGATCTTAGCACAAACCAAAGAACAGAAGCCTGGAGAAATGTATGTCTGGAAATGCCGACCAAGCTTAAAGTAATTATCTTTGAGCATTTATCTTTTTGTGTGGCATGAAATTTCTGGTAAGGCCATTAAAGTTACATACTCTTGTTTTTACAAATAAATCAGAAACTTCCATGAGAATGAGTCTAAGACAACAGAAATCCCCTAACTCAAGTCTAGTATACAGTGGTCCATACACTAAGCCATTTTCTGATTCCCAATTCAAAAGTATTCACCTAATTATTAAAACGAAGAGTTCAAGAGTTCTGTTCTTAACTTATATAGGCAAATGATGACATTTCTGATAAGCAAAGCATACTGCACTGGCTTGAAATTCATCAATTGTTGTAAGAAAATCGCAAAAGTTTGAGCCCAAACTGTTGGTAAAGATCTTGTTCATTTCCCAAGTATCGGCCATGTTTCTTATGTGATCCGTCAAAGAATTTTAATAATTTCACACTAGGAAGAAATGGCTAAAAGGGCCACCATGATAATAATCCCAAAATAAAGTCGGTTTGCTCCTTCCACCTGAATACTCTGGATGATAGGATGTAGTTCTAGAAGAGAACTTGGCGGTCACCAGGTGTAGCTTCCTCATTTTATAGATGAAGAAAATAAAGTCCTCAAAAGAGAGGTCAGTTACCCAACATATGTCCAAATCCAAGGGCTCCTTCCACTACACTACACCTGTGGAAATATAAGGTTTCAAGATAACCTACAATAGTAGGAACCAAGAAATGTACTTACAAATTGCACAGAGGGGCATCATATCCTCTTTTGATCTGTTCCAGTTTATAGTCATAGCCTATCTTGAAGAGAGTTTTCTGAAAGTAGTTCATCTCTTGAACTTTACTCATAACATTTTTATAAATTCTGTCCATGATTTCCTAAGAGTGAAGAGAAGATTAAAATGACTTCTATGCAACACACACACACACACACACACACACACACATTCACTTCACTGAAGACACTTTGTTGACAACACTTGGTAAAAATTTTTGGCTTATCATACGTACTTATTTTCTTTAGTATGTAATTAATTTTACTGACTTTGTTCAAATACAGGTAATAATTAACTGTTTAAAAATGGTATGATAGGAGTTGCCCTTCTTGCATATTTATGCTTAAATAAGAAATATTATTAAATAAGTGTGTCAACAACAACCCATACAGTTCCCACAGAAAGAAATCTTTCATTTCCCTCATCTGAATTTAAATATATTCTCAGGCTAAACAGTTTTAAACATTCCCCAAGTTTCAAACCTTTATATTAATGGCAACATTGGTTACCCATGTTTGAAAGGTTGGGGATATCTAAGACTGTTCTTTCTTCCTCATTTTTCATATCCAAGGAGGCTGCCAAATCTAATGGCCTTTTTTCATCTCTCCTCTTCCTTGACTTCTCTCTTTGCAGAATTTAAAACTCTTTCCTCTCTGTTTTCATGATTCAGCTCTCTCTTCATTCACCTCTCTGGCTGCTCATTCTCAGTCTTATTTGATGGTTCTTCATCTCCTTCATCCTGGGCTGTCTACCAAGGCCCTGGGCCTGATCTTCTTTCCAACTATACTATCTCACTTAATATTATCAGCTTCCATGGTTTTGATTATGCTATCTATACAGATGACTCCTAGATCTATCTATCTAGCCCTAGTACCTCTCTTGAGCTATGGTCTTGTATCACCAAATGCCTTTTGTATATCTTGAACTGAACATCCCATATAAAAGCACCTCAAATTCAACATATTCAAAATCGAGTTCATTATCCTTTTCAAACCTTTTTTTTGGAGGGGGGAAGGCAAGGCAATTGGGTTAAGTGACTTGCCCAAGGTCACACAGCTAGTTAACTGTGCCAAGTGTCTGAGGCCACATTTGAACTCAGGTCCTCCTGACTCCAGGGCCCATGCTCTACTCACTGCACCACCTAGCTGCCCCTTTTTTAAACTTCTTAAGTACTCTGATGCTAATTATAAGCTGTGTGTCCTTTCCAAACCTGTTTTCTCAGCTGCAAAATGGGGATAATTTGCACTACCTACCACACAATGTTGTTGGGGAGAGAAGTGCTTTGTAAAGCTTAGAAAAGCTGAGAGCCACCACCATGCTTCCCAGTCACCCAGGTGCCATCCTTGGCTCCCACCCCCATATCTAATCCATTGACCAACCTTGTCATTTCTGCCTTAGCAACAAATCTTCCACCTATATCCCCTTTCTTTCCACCACCCTAACTTAGGTCCTCGTTACCTCTAGTCTGGACTACTATGACAGCCTTCTAACTGGTCTCCCTACCTCAAGTTTCTCCCCACTCCACTCTATCCTCCAATTAGTTGCCAAGGTGATACTCTGAAGTGAAGTTCTGACCATTCACCCTCCCTTCTTGGGAGTCAGAAGACTTGAGGCCATGCTCAGTGGACCCCAGTGGCTGTCTCTATTACCTCCAGGATCAAATGGAAACTCTTCTATTTGACACTGAAAGCTCTCTATAACTTGGCCTCTTCTTACCTCTCCCATCTTCTTCTATTCTCCTTCCATCTACTCGCTACCCCCACAACTCCTCCTCCCAGCTGCTAGTGCCTTCACCTGACACTAACTAACTCTATGTGCCGTCTACTGCTACTGAATGTGAGCTCCTTGTAGGCAGATTGTTTTGACCTTTATTTGTATCCTCAGTGCCTGGTACATTGTAAGCATTTAGTAAATGCTTTTTTTTTTTGGTTTTTGGAGGGAGGAAGGCAGGGCAATTGGGGTTAAGTGACTTTCCCAAGGTCACACAGCTAGCAAGTGTGTCAAGTGTCTGAGGCTGCCTTGGAACTCAGGTCTTCCTGACTCCAGGGCCAGTGCTCTATTTACTGTGCCACCTAGCTGCCCCCAGTAAATGCTTTTTGATCGACTGATTATCGTGTCCCCTCAGTTAGTTTCTCTCTCTGCAGTAACTCTCTTGGATGCCCCTCTTCTCTGCTCCTTCCACCACCCTCCTAGGATGGCCTCCATCATCTCTTCCTGCTCTTCCCATCTCCACTCTCTTCCCTGGTCATCTCTAATACTTCCCATTTATTTTTCTATTTCTTATTTTCCCTAATGCTGATACTCCCTAGCCAATCTCCATCTGGTCCCATCCCCCTTTCCTAGTCACCTCACACTTAATAACCTCCATGTGTGTTATGCTCCAACTAAACTGTGTCATTCCTATGTCTTTGTTCCCCTTGGTCTCTACTCTTGGATTGCCCGGTCCCGAAATCCACCTGCTAAAATCCTTTAAGGCCCATCTCAAAAACCAACTCTTCCACTGAATTAAAAAAAAAGAATCCCAACAACCCCCAAAAACTTTTAATGGACTCGAACTGCTGATCTCTATAGATAGTCCTATGTCCCAGAAGATTTAAGTAGTCTTACTCCAATTCAATAGAGGAAAAACAGAGGCCCAGAAACGTGAACTTTTACATGTGGTGCCTTTTAGATCATCGGTGGCAGAATCGGGATTAACTTTCTCTGATACCCAGCCCAATCAATGCTCTACTAAAAAAGAGGAGAAAGCCATTGACGAATAAGGGAAAACTATTAAACAAGAAAATCTCCAAACTTTTTGGAATAATTATAAAGAGAACAATCATATCTAATATTACTGAACACAAGTTCCAAAAAGCAGCAAGTATTACCATGAATAATAGCGGACTAAGCCTTCCACTGAAGCCCCCATGGAACCACACACAAGTTCCGAGATGAAGAGGAAACAAACCTTTTGGGGGGCTGCCTTCTTGTCATCCAAACAGATACAAACCCTGTTAGATTCCAGTAATTCAAAGGAATGACCAGCACACTTGCAATGCCTTCACATAGGTCTGGGACTGGGGCTTCTAAAATCAATGCCCTCTGTACAAGGCTTTGGGTTTGAATCTACCAGGCTTTGCCACTAGCTAGGTGTCTGACTTTTGGCAAGTCACTTTCATTCCACTCCTGAGCCTTAGTTACTTACTCTGCAAAATCAGGGGGAAGGGGCGGAGATAGTAGATAAGATTAATGTCCTTTCTGGCCTTAAAGATGATGTACCACTAAGCTACTACTACTGTGAGCTATGGTTAATATTCACTGGCTTTAGTCCGAATCCTCATTTAGTGGGAATAAGATTGTATGTGTTTTCTGCCCTAGGAGAGAAAAGCAATTGAGAAAATAAAATTATGTCTGATGCACATTGTAACTGAGATAACCATATTTATTTTTGTAGGCTGAAGACTTTCACACTTCAATTCCGTTGGCAAAGGACTTGAATTCTAAACACCTCGAAATAGATCTTCTAAGACATTATATAAATGCAAGTTATTATCAGAGAGGTAAAAAAAGGCACATAAGAAAGAACCAAGAACTCAGAGGCAGGAGGCTCAGGGCCCTGGTACTCTGATGCTAATTATAAGCTGTGTGTCCTTTCCAAACCTGTTTTTTCAGCTGCAAAATGGGGATAATTTGCACTACCTACCATACAATGTTGCTGGGGAGAGAAGTGCTTTGTAAAGCTTAGAAAGCACTATGGAAATGTGAATTTTTATCATTACATAGAAAGAAAGGTTCCGTCATGTGAAACAACTTTATTATCTGCTTGACTGAAGTAATTTTGTAGTCTAAAATTAAGAAGACCACAAATCATGGATTTCTTAGAATAGAAGATGAGGATTTTAATTTTCTTAGGTTTGCCACATGAAAAAAACTAACATTGCAAGAGACATGTATAGAGGTGAAGTTGGGGTCATAAGAATGATAGTTCATCTATCCAAGAAACATATATGCAAATATATTCCACTACAGGCATAACAGACTTGGTCCTATTTTAGTTTTAGAAAAGTCAAATTGGCCAAAATCTTATTAGCTAGTGGTTTCAGCTCTGTTCAAAATCATTTCCAAACTCTCATCTCAGAAAGGCTATAAAAGTCAACATCCAGGGCAGCAAGGTGGGGCAGTGAGCAGAGCACCGGCCCTGGAGTCAGGAGGACCTGAGTTCAAATCCAGCCTCAGACACTTAACACACTTACTAGCTGTGTCATCTTGGGCAAGTCACTTAGCCCTCAGGCCATGCAATGCCAAAACACATGGAATAAGTTTAAGAAGGCCTGGCTAGATGATCCATTTCCAGCTGGAGAATCATAGAATGCTTGAGCTGGGAGGGGCCTCCAAGGTCCAACTTCTGCCTGAAAAAGCTCGGTCTCCAAGGAATCTGTTCGAATACTGGCTGTTACTATAGCAAAGTCCCCTCACTGACTTACTTGAAAACAGTATTACCTTTTTTTTATCTTGTTTTCAAGTACATATTTAGGAAGTTTTCATTTCTTTTTCTCAAATGTTTGAATGACTTTTAACCACCCAACTAAGAAACTTACTTTTCTTAGGCATTGAATAAAAAGCCAAGTTATGAAAATGGCCACCCATAATGCTATTAAAAAAAAAGGCATGTGGTGCCTACATCATAAACAAATTCATGATCAAGACTTATGTATTGGAAATTCGATTTGTAGTCAGAAGGCCTGGGTTTAAGTCCAGCTTCTGACACCTGGACTAGCTGGATGGTCTTGGAAAAGTCAAATAATCCTTTGGAATTTTACTTTTCTGTCTGCTGTGCTGAATAGGGCCCTTGTGAGAAAAGTGCTCTGTGAACCTTAAATGATAAAGAAATGTGAACCATTATTATTCACTGCTGACGTTAGCCTCTACTTACCGGAACAGCTGCCATGAGGGTAGGCTTCAGAACACTGCAGTCGCCTTTGCTTCCTTTTTTAATTTTGCTGGACTGCAACAGAAAAAGTTCAACATGTTAACTAAACAAATCACAAAAAAGTTTAAAATAACTCAGATGCTTTCTTAGTGCAAAAGTATTCAAGTGTGGTACGAGTATTACCTGAGCCTATCCAACAAGAGCTACAGATGAAAACTGCTACCATACTAGTTTGATGTTGATGGATCTGGGATTTCCCAACCCCAACGTGCCTTCTTGTTCTAGTGGATTTTTATCTATATCTTTCCATAAATCTTCAGGCCTAACCATGGATCAGCTGGTCCCCAAGGTTCTGTCCCAGGCCTTCTTCTCTTTCCCTCTATGATCGAATCAGTTCCCATGGGCTCAATTCTCCTCTCCATACACATGACCCCCACATCTCTACATTAAGCCCTGGCTCTCCTGAGCATCAGTCCCATATCACCGACTACCTAGTAGACATTTCAAACTGGATTTCTGGTAGGCATCTCAAACTTCACATGCCCCAAATGATTTTCTCCTCAAAATCTACAACTACTTCCTAAATTCCTTCTTTTTGCTGAGGGTACCATCACACTCCCGGTAACCTAGCTTTATAACCTTGGAGTCATCCTCAACTCCTGCATCTCACATCCAATCAGTTTCTAAGACTTGTTGATTCTACCTCCACATCATGTCTTGGATGTGGCTCCTTTGCTCCATTCACACTCTAGTTCTGGTCTTGATTGCCTCGAGTGGACTATTAGAACAGGCTGCAATTTGGTCTGCCTGCCTGGAGCATCTCGATCTCTTTCCATGCAGCTGCCAAAGCACAGATGTGACCATGTGACTCCCCTAATCAATAAACTTCAATGGCTCCCTTTTACCTCTAAGGATCAAATACAAACTCTTCTGTTTGGCATTTAAAGCCCCTTTTGAACAGTTCCAGCCTAGTTTTTTTTTAATTTATCTAATTTCTAATTATCTAATTTTTTAAATTATCTAATTATATTTCCCCCCAGTTACATGTAAAAACAATTTTTAACATTCATTTTTAAAACTTTGAGTGCCAAATTCTCTCCCTTCCTCCCCCATCCCCTGCCTCACCATTGAAAAGGCAAGTATTTTGATATAGGTTATAAATGTGCAGCCATGCAAAAAAAACACTTCCATAATAGTCATGTTGTGAAAGAAAACATGGATAAAAAAAATGTCAAGAAAAGAAAGTTTAAAAAGTCTGCTTCAATCTGTATTCAGACACCATCAGTGCTTTCTCTGGGGATAGAGAGCATTTTTCACCATAAGGCCTTCAGGGTTGTTTTGGATCCCAACCTACCTTTCTAAGTCTATATATTACTCCTCTCTCCACTCAAGACACTCTCTCTCTCTCTCTCTCTCTCTCTCTCTCTCTCTCTCTCTCTCGGTGGTGCAGCCAATGTGGCGTTCTTGCTCTTCCTCACACACAACATTCCATCCCCCATTCCTGTGTCTTTGCACAGGCCTGAGGAATGTATTCCCTTCTGTCTTCCTAGTCTCAGAATCCTGGGCTTCCTTTCAAATACATCTCATATGGCACTTCCATCCTCAACCTCCCAATAGCTAGTGCTCTTTGTCCAATAGAATATAAGCTCCTTGAGGGCAGGGAATGTTTTATCGTTGGTTTTCTATCCCTGGGGCACAATGCGAGACACATAATAAGTGCTAGTCCATTCTCTGAATATCTCACAAATGCTCAGGCAATCCAGGCTATCCATTTGTCCTTATGTTATTGGCCCACCTCTGATTCTGGTGAACTAAATGCCTGATAATGACGGTGATTTCAGCATCTTCTCAGGCACAAGTCATTACTGATAATATATTTGCTCACCATGCATCTTGTCACTGTCCTTCTCATTATTTGTATTTTATACTTTTCTGAGATCATGGCATTCCCCGATTTAAAGCCATCTAGTATCACTGAAAGACCACTGGTTTTAAAGTGCACCCAATTGTAGGGAATCAGAAACAAAAGTACATCTATCCCTTCTAATGTTTTCATGAAGAACACCCCCTCAACACATATACAGATTATCCCATTGGGATGCTGAGCATATTTTATTAGGGTGAGCATCCTGGGAAATTTTTAAAAGGCAAATATTTAAAATTTAATCATAAGGAATTACTTTTCATTCATCGAGCCTAAAAATTAACTTTTTAAATTAACAATTAAACTTTAGAAATATGAACTTAATTAAAAATGAGATAAAAAACATCAATTTTTTGAGATATTACATGCAGAATAATTTTGTATAGTTTAGGGGAAAAAGGCCCATGGACTGGTAGTTGGGAATCTCTTATCAGCTGTCTTTTTGGGTGGAAGGCTCATCTATGATCTTTCTCTTCTTCTGAGATCTCCCCTCTTTGAAATAGCCTAAAAACCTATCCAAGTCGATCCTGCAGAAATTCTGTCTACTACTCTTTCCTGACTCCACCTTGAGTACCATTACCTTTACTTCATCATATAGCACAACAACTATTGTGTGGTGGGAGCCAAGTCCGAATTTGGTGCTTCTACCACTGTTGCTAATAGAAACATGAGTAGATATGTTTGTAACAAACATCTACGAATAATCTCAGGCAGATCTGGCTTAGCTGGCTTTCAAGTTTGCCTGTCACAAAGAAGTTTGTTATTCTCTAAATTTGGACATTTCCCAGCTTAAACCATATCTAATAAGGGAAACAGGAAATCCAAGGCAGGCTCCTTTCAAGGCCTGATGTTTCTAGAAGCTTTGCTCATGGAAGATGTTGCGGCTCTTGGGCTACTCTGATTCTGTCTAGCTTCATAAGAATGGTGAGATAAGGGGAAAAAAGTCCCCTGGAGGGAGAAGAAGAGATGAATGTACTAGGAAAATGTGAAGACTTGGGTTATGAGAAATCTGCACCGGAGAGAAAAGGATGTGCTTGGGGACAGCTGTGGATAAGCACCTGCTACAGACAGTGACCTGGGGAGCTCCAGCTTCTGTTGGGCACACCCTCCTCCCCTTCTGTTGTTTTTTCCAAGTACTATCACTAGTTTTTCATCTTATTTACTTTTTCGGCTTTTAAAGTACTATTCGGTCTGCCAGCAGAGCAGCACATATTGACCAAGAAAAAAGGTCAGCTCTAGTAACTCACTTCTTAAAGGGGGGGAGGGGGAGAATGGGAGGGAGATCTGCCTCCACAGTTTTGTTTCCTGGGGAGTTTTAGAACTTGGGGTTTCTAGAAGGATTAAGGATTCATCATAGTACAGTTAACCAATGAGACAAGTATACATCCCTTAAAGCCTTCTTTATAAAAGGCTTCCACTATCATACTTAAATTACTGAATGGAAAAAGCCAGGCCATCAACAATCTCAAATTTCTTTGCGTTCCCCAGACTGGAGCAATTGTTTCCAGGAAGGAACAGAAGAAATGGGCTGCTTGTGGCTGGTTTCCAAACTTCCTATCAGGGAAAACCCTACAATATTCTTAGCTTACTGCAAACTTTTTTTCCCTTTCAATAACTGTAGAATATTATAGGCATCTTCCCTTTACATGCAGTTATAATTTAAGATTAAAGCTGGGAAGAATTTTAATAACAAAAACTCCAAGGAAAACATCTAGTCATCAACTTGGCTCCCAGACTAAGCCACTACTACTAAAGTTTCACCAGATGAAGTTAAGTTTTGTTTGATCATTTACATAATGAAACTAATCTGTCTTGTTCTTCATTAATATTGGACCAGGTTTTAAATTTGATCTTTTAACTTAATAATGCATCTAACTATAACAATATGTGCCCACATGGGTAGTCCCTAACTTATACACAGGTTGTATTCCAAAAGTTCACTTGTAAGTAGGTTAATTCAAAGTCAGAAGCCATCTCCATATAGAAATGCCATTAGAAAGGCAGGTTAGACACATTGGCTAGCCCACAGGAGTCTATAGAACCCATAATGTAGCCTGTACCCCAATTCTTCAAGGGCCTATATTTTTGTCAGTATGGGTACCTTTTTCCATACAACCACAGACTTTAACCCTTCCGTAACCATCCTATAAGAGGATGGTCTTCAAGAGTTGTCTGTCCAAAAATGTGTTACCCTATGGCCAAATTGGTGATGATGGCAGTTCATCTGAAAAAGATCTGAGGCACTTAGCGGACTGTTAGTTCACCATGAGTCAGCAGTGTGCAATGGCAACCCCCAAAGCCAGTAGAATCTTAGGCTTCATTATGCCATTAAGCATAATGGCTAAGACTATAGAGCTGATAGCTTCACAACACACTGTCTTGGTCAGACCAAACTTAGGGCACTGTGTCCAGTTTGGGATGCCACATTGTAGAAAGGTCACTGATCAGTGGGAGAGAGTTCAGAGGATGGCAATCAGTATGGTGATGGGGCTGGAGATGTTTAGCATAGAGAAGATAATGTGACAGTTGTCTTCAAGTATTTGAAGGACAGTCACATGGAAGAAGCATGTGACTTGTTCGGTTTGGCCCTAGAGGGAAGAACTAAGAGATAACATATCGAAGTTGCAAGGTGGCAGACTTTGGCTCCCCAGAAGGAAAAATGACCTAACGACCAAAGCTCTCCAAAAGTGGGAAAGACGTTCTCAAGAGGTGGTGGGTTTCCCCTGACTGGAAGTCTTCTACCAATGGTGTCAGGTGATGCTGGAGAGTGGGGGATCTATGTTTGAGGATGGGTTTGGAATAGCTGGCCTCTGGGGTCTATTTTAACTCTAAAGTTCTATGATCAGCCTCTTTGAAACTAGCTAGGCTGGGCCCTTGAACAACAGACTGTTCATTACCTGGCCTACACTCTAGGCCTTTCTCATTTGGTAGAACCAGGCAGAGACAGTATGTGAGGAATAGAACAGAACCATAGAAATAATGGTGATGTCTAAAGGCCTCCTCCACATGTTCAGTGGATCTTCTAGGGATCCACACGTGGAAGAGAGTTATGGAAGATGAAATGGCATGGATGGGTTGCAATTAGCACCAGTGGAAAGAATAACCACATTGATGAGATCACTGAAGTATAGAAATACTATAAAAGGTAGATAGGTTCGATGGCAAGACGTTTCTGACTTCCAACTCATGATGCTAGGAATTATCTTGTATCTATCTCACTGGGGTCACATCCTGCCACCCAGCTTGGTTTCAAAGTGGGAGGAGGAGAGAAGTTCTGGCAGCTAGAGAAGGGGGAGTCCTTCCCCTTGTGCAGTAGCACAACTTTTGGACCTCGAAGGCTGAAAATGTAGTGGAAAATAGTTGGGAGGAGCAGTGTGCTTTGCAAGCCACATTGTCTGTGATGAGTTTTCTAGTTGCCTGCCCCTTAGCTCTTTCTGGATTTCTGATTAATGCTTTTTTATAGTAATGTTTACTCTAGTGGGAAAAAAGAGAGAAAGATCAGATTATATGTACAAGAAGCTATAAGAGTGCCTATGTGGTGCAATGGATAGAGTGGTGGGTCTGGAGTAAGGAAGACTCATCATCTTCCTGTGTTCAAATCCAGCTTTAGACACTTACTAGCTATTCAACCTTGGGTAGGCCAATTAAACCCTGTTTGCCTCAGTTTCCTCATCTGTCAAATGAGCTGTTGAGGGAAATGGCAAACCACTGCAGTATCTTTGCCAAGAAAGCCTCAAATGGGGTCACGGAGAGTTAGACCTGACTGAAAAGAACAAGCCACTAAAAGTGGTTTGAGAGGTGCTTCCAACTGATGAACTGAATCCCTCAGGTAGTTGGGGTCAACTGTTAAGTTTGGGAACATCGCAAGTTCCCAATTGCAATTCCAAGTTAGGAGCTGCCCACGTGGACGGATGTTTTAGTTCTAGTGCTACCAGTAGCCTATGGGGGGCATAGATAGGGATGAGCTGCTCCACCTCTATGCCACAGGTGAAAGTATCTTCTGAGGCCCTTTAGGTGTCTTGAACTGACACAAAGATGTGTCCCCCCCAAAATGTGCACATGAGAGAAATACCTAAAAAAGTCTGACCGCTCTTGTTTCTACAGTCTTGGTTGAGAAAATTAAATGATTAGTTTTGCAATAACATTCATAGGCAAAACCATGCTTTCATAAGTCATTCGTCCATCATACCACAGACCACAAAAGTCATGAGAACTATTCAAGTCACAAGAGAAAGTTGGTGTTGAACTAAAGTGTCTATTGCTTTCCAATAATGCGTTATTAGTTAAACCAGCTCAAGACAATTTAGTCAATGAACTGAAAGGTTTGTCACCTGATCCGACAGGGTAAGAGGAGAAGAGTATCCAATTCTGCAGCCATAGGTAAAGCACGATATTTCTGCTGTCAATTCTAACACGTGAGCCAAAGGCAAGTAGCCAATGTAGGTGTCCTTTGGTCTGAAAGGGAAAGAAGACTTGGATTAAAATCCTTTCAAGATATTTCAGATTAGGAAAACCCTGAAAATAAATGTCATTATAATATTGTAATAACATATCAATTATTAATGATAAACAATGGTTAATAAATAAATAATATTAAATAAAATTAACAATACTTATAATATTATAAAATTTTTTATTATGAATAATTATATAAAATTAAATAAAAATTATCATGAATAATAAAATTATTTTGAAACTACAAAGTAGCAGGTCTAGTAAATGACAAACATAAGTGCCAATCGCAGAGCCCTTGGTCACACACAGGGGGCTAAAGAGTCCTCACCCGAGCCCAGGAATTCTCTCACACTGGCCAGTCATTCCAGCTATCAAGTTGCTGTGATGCATCATCACTCCTTTAGGCCTGCCTGTGGAGCCGCTGGTATACATAACGATTGCTAGGTCAGAGGGAGATGGTCTATTTGGAAGAATGTTTGCTAGAAGACAGAAAAAGAGTCATACTTTCTTCAGCTGAAACAGATTATCATGCTAATGACAACAGGAGGAACAAGTTCTAAACGGCACCCTGCAGATGACATGCAGTCCAACCGGCCCAGCCCAGTCCCAACACCACCACAAGATGCCCATTGTAAGGTACTCAAAGGTCAGATCCTTTGAGGGCTGAGAAAGGCCCTTTCTGTGAACCTTTGTTCTGGCTGGCCTTATAATTGGGGACAATTGGCTTCTTTCTTTCTTCTGTTCTCCCCTCCCCTCTTCCCCATTTTCCCAACAATCATTTTCACCTTCTGTTTTTGGATACTGCAAACAAGAACAACAACAACCCTAGAACCAGACCCCACAACTAACTCATGGAAGATGACAGGCCATTGGAGTCCATTCTCAGTGGCATGTTGGCCAAAAACTGCTACAAGGCAGGCCCCTGCGACTGCTCAATAAAATACCTGAGGCCTCCCTCATCAAGTTAGCCCAGCTGCCTATCTAGGCCTAACCAATCCCATTTATCTTATACTAGTGTTGGACCTGGTCAGGGCCAATTCAACTGTATCTCATCTGCAAGGTGGGCAGCTAAGTGGTTCAGTGGATAGAGTGCCAGGCCTGGAGTCAGAAAGACTTCTCTTCCTGAGTTCAAATCTGGCCTCAGACACTTACTAGCTGAATGACCCTGGGCAAGTCACTTCACCCTGTTTGCCTCAGTTTCCTCATCTGTAAAATGAGCTGGAGAAGGCAATGGCAAACCACTCCAGTATCTCTGCCAAAAAAAAACCCCAATGGGGTCACAAAGAATTGGACACAACTGAGAAAACTGAAAAACAACAAAAGGTGAAATTGGGCAGCTAGGTGGCTCAGTGGGCAGCTAGGTGGCTCAGTGGATAGAGTACCAGGCCTGGAGTGAGGAAGACTCATCTTCATGAGTTCAAATCTGGCCTCAGACACTTCCTAGCTGTGTGACCCTGGGCAAGTCACTTTACCCGGTTTGCCTCAGTTTACTCATCTGTAAAATGAGTTGGAGAAGGAAATGGCAAATCACTCCAGTATCTCTGCCAAGAAAACCCCCAAAAGAGTCACACACAACTGAACAAGTGCCCTTCCATTCTTTCAAAAGGGAAAGAAAAGGAACCTTAAGCAGCTAGAGACTGTACCTTTTATCAGATGGAAGTGGAAGGACAATGTGACCCAGAAGAAAAGAAGGCCCACTGACCACCTGAAGGTAAGAGTGCAAGTTCAAGGCTCTGGCTGTGGGAGGAGGAGCTTGGCCTCATTGCGGAAAGAAGCAGCTGCATCCCATTTCCCTGGGGCCTAAGGATATGGCTTCACTGGGGCCCTCAGGCTAGAGGGCATTTAATAAATCAAAACCCAAGCATGGGTGGCTGGGGCCTCCCTGCTGAAGGAGCTGGAGAAAGGTCTTTTTGTTGCCCGAGCTGAGTCTAGATCTGGGGTGTGACTGAGCTGAGACTCCACCATTTAGGACCATGTCTGCTGGGGAACTTGGGGGCCATTTTATCATCGACACAAAACTAGAAAGTGTTGCCAAGTCACAGTTAGTGTCCTTGGTTATGGCTTCAGAAGGTACAGGTGGGTTTGGGCTCAGGAACAGCTGGCTGATAACATGGTGGATAAATGCACTGGGGTGGCTTGGCGGGGTGGGGTGGGGTGAATCCTTGAGAGCTAAATGTGCAAGGAAACAGCAGATTAGAAATGAAGGTTACAGATAAACCATGTTTTCCACAAAACCTGTTTAAAAAGACAAGGCCTGAATAATTTTTTTAAGAAGGGCTTCTCTACTTTTGTTTTCTTTTAGACTTGTGCTGTGATTTCACAGGTCTTGGTGAGGAAATATCTTCTACCAAGGCAGGCTGGCCCATCTACAAGTTCTCGGCCTAGAGCTAGGTGGGCAAACAACGAGCCCTCGGGCCACATCCAGCCCAATGCCTGCTTCTGTACTGCCTGTACACTTTGAGATGCTCACAGGCCACACGTAACCAGGTGCTCAGCTACATGTGGCCAGAGGGGCCACAGTTTTGCTAAGGCCTGTCCTGGAGGGTTGCCTAGAACCCTAAGCCCAGAGTCAGTACCTGAGCTGAGCTCAGGCTAACACTACACAGACGGCTTCTTAGCCACTCTATCCTGTTCACTCTCCTGTGAGGATACAGTTGTTTCAGTTGTGTCTGAGTCTGTGATCCCCTTTAAGGTTTTCTTGGCAAGGCTACTGAAGTGTTTGCCATTTCCTTCTCCAGCTCATTTTAAAGATGAGGAAACTGATGCAAACAGGGTAAAGTGACTTGTCCAGGGTCACACTGCTAGGAAGTGCCTGAATTTAGATTCCTGTGAGGATATAATCTTATTCAAAAGAGATAGACTAGATAAAAGGGATGGTGGGAGAGCCCCAAATATTAAAAAGATGTGGAGAAATCTAGGAGACCAATACAGGAGAGCACATTCAAATAAGGCCCAACAAAGGGAGAAGCAGGTGATGCCACCATCCTGGACCAGGCCACTGAGGAGAGAAAATAGAAAAGCAGAAGCCTACCAAGGCTGATCTGCAGCTGTGCTCTAGGCCTGAGAAGGAACTTGAACTGTCCAGGCACCTCCTAGAGCTTTCTCTGCTTTGTCCAAAACCACTCTGACTGCTCATTTTGGGCTTTGTGGGAACCATTTCATTATTCAAAAAGGTGAAGAAGTGAGAAAAAAGGATCTATTCTTCTAGACTCCCCTGTGGAGGGAGGAGCTGGGATAGAACTCTGTACCCTAGATTTGGGGAAAGTATATTTCAAAATGATTAGAAGAAAGGATTTGTAGGATTCTGAGGCCTAAACTTCTGCAGAGGATGTCAGCCCAAGAGGTTGAGGGACTCATGGAATCCTGAAAACAGCAGCAGAAACAATTCTGATTAAGAGAAGAAACTGATGTGGCTACCCAGAGAACTTCATGTTTAGCTTGGATTTGAAAAAGGTATGAGAAGGGGAGATGGAGGGGGGGAGACAGGCACACAGAGAGAGAAAGACACACAGACACACACAGACACAGAGAGACACATACACACAGAGACACACACAAATATACAGACGCACACACAGAGACACATACACAGAGACAGAGACACACACACAGACACAGAGACACAGAGACACATATGCACACAGAGACAGAGAGACACACACAGAGAAAGAGAGACAGAGACACACACAGAAAGACACACACACACACCCAGAGACAGATACATACAGAGAGACAGAGACTCACACAGACACACACAGAGACACACAGAGAGACACACATACACACACAGAGACACAGAGAAACACAGAGAGACAAAGACACAGAGACACACACGACACACATACAGACACAGAGAGATACACACACAGAAACAGAGAGAGAGAGGGAGGGACAGAGAAAGAGAGAGAGAGAGAGAGAGAGAGAGAGAGAGAGAGAGAGAGAGGCAGCTAAGTAGAGATGACTGCCAAAGCGTGGCATGTGGTCCAGTAAGAATAGCATTGGGACCACTAAAGCATCCAAGGAGCACAAAAAGGCTGGTAAAAAGCCAGGGTGGGTGAGAAAGAGTGAACTCAAAGAAGGAAGAGTGCTGCTCGTTGGGGTGAATGGGTCAATGATAACAAAAGAATGCCAAACTATTTTACTTGTATTTTCCCTACCAGGGAGAAAGGTCTTTGGGTTAAAAAGGACAGAACAAAAATAGTTACCAGGGATTTAAACCCGTAGATGTAAGAAGATGAAAGACCCTAGCTGCCCTCAATGACTTCAGCTTACCAGGCCTAAGACAACCTACATCCTCGGTACTGAGATGGGAGTGCTGAGCTATTCTTTGTGATTTATTTTTTGGAAAGATCAAAGGGGCAACAGAGGTACCACACGAATGGGGAAGAGAAAATGCCCCAGTTTCCTAAAAAAGGGAAGGATTTCTCCTTCTGCACACTAGTAGCCAGTGAGCTTGGCTTCTATACTTGGCAAAATTCTAGAATGGATTCTAAAGGGATAACGACCACTTAGAAAAGGAAGCCAGCAAGGCTTCACTGAGACTAGATTATTAACAATTTCCTTTTTTTTTTGGTCAGGGTTATTTGACTTGTAGATTAAAGGAATGCTATGTACACAGTATATCTAGATTTCAACCAGAAGATGAAGAGATGTGTCCTCTGTGAGAGCAGTTAGGTGGCTTTAGACCTGGCTGAACGATCAGGCCCAAAGGGTAGTTGTGATAACTGCCTTTTAAGTACAGAAAGGACTCATGGTGGGGAGACATTAGACTTGACCTGCTTGATCCTGAATGATACAAGACCAATGCGTTGATGTTGCAGAAAGCTAGATTTCAGCTCAACAGAAGAAACCATTTTCTAGCAACTGGAGCTGTCCACAAAGAGGAATGGGCAGCCTCAGGAGGTATTGGGACAGCCCTTGCTGGATCCAGGCCTTCTTTGAGGTCTGTTCTGATATTGGCTGGGCTAGGTGACTTCTGAGTTCCTTCCAATTAATATTTCTGTGCTTCTTTGATGAAATCACCAGCTACTTGAACTTTCTGGTTACTTTACTGGGGTCCTATTGAGATTGTGCTGGATTCCCCGCCCCCACCCCGGCTGAGAGCATTACTTCAATTATCTGCTGCTCCAAGGAACCCTGGCCCTTCAGTTTTTGCCCATGCAAGTAATACATAACCTATATTAACCAAACTTTTACTTTGAAGTCTTGTGTTTTCTACCAAAGAGGAGAAAAAACCCTGAAAAGCCTCTAATCTTATAGTCAGAGATAAGAAGGCAAGAGTAGTTCAGTTCTGTGAACTTGTTTCTAATTAGTGGCAGACAAGTCCCAGCATGAAATCTGACGATTATTGTGAGGCCTTCGGAAAACTCCTCGCTGTTGGAGCATCCAGTTTCCTGGGACTGTTCTTCTCTCTTTTTCTCTTTATTGAAAAGATGGCCCCCTGGGAGGGTAGGGAGAAGGATACACCAGGAAAGAGGTAACATAAAACCAAAAGACATGGAGTTTAAAAAAAGGAAAAAAATCAACATTGTTACTTGAGGTTAGTTAATAAAAATCATTTAAAAAATATGACTTATCAAATATGGGCAGGGGTGGGGGTGGGGTGCTTAGGGAGTTTGCCAAACGGGTAAAGGGCCTGGAGGAAACGAAAGCACATGAGCAACAATTCCAAAGTCAGAAACTGTTTTTTCCCCTCTTCCTCCTTTAAGGAAAGGGCAGTTATCTTTTTAAAAGAAGAAAAATAAGAATTCCTACAGTCTGATTTGCATTATACTAATTTAAAAATTTAAATTAAAAATCTCTAACAATTTTAAATCTCTAAATTAAAAAAATTAAATTTTAAAATTTAAATAAAAAATTTAAAATTTAAATTTAAAAATTTAAACTTTAAATTTTAAGTTTTTAAATTTAAAAGGGGAGGAACTGATCAATACAATGATCCAAGACCACTCCAAAGGTCTCATAACGAAAAATGCTATCCACCTCCAGAGAGAGAATTGGATTATGAGTACAGACAGAAGCATAATGCTCTTTCTTTTTCTGTTTCTGTAATATGGCTAATATGGAAATGTTTTACATGATTTCACACGTATCATATTGCTTGCCTTCTCAGGGGATAGGGGAAAGGAAGGGAGAGAGGGAAAGATTTTGGAACTCAAAATTTAGAAAAAATGTTAAATAATAAAAGGGGAAAAAAATCCAATCACCAGTTTAACGTCGGACCAATTTCTGTGCATTTTGTACAAATCATAGGCTGTGAAAAGCACTATTAACTAGATTTTAAAAACTATTACTTACCATTTTCTGGCTTGGATCCCAGCTCTTCCACAGAATGCATGCTGTGAATCTCAAATCCTTTGGGGTATTCTGATTTATCAACAATTTTATTGCCCACATAGATGATATGCTGAACACAGTTGATGTCGACCAGTGCGGTCTATGAAATGGAAAGGAACCTTGGCCATTACTAAATACAAGTCAAAATCCTGTCTCAGACACTTACTAACTCTGTGACCCTAGGCAAGTCACTTACCCTCAATGAACCTCAGCTTCCCCATCTGCAAAATGGGGATAATAATGAGAAAGTATATAAAGTATTTTGCAAACATTAAAGTCTCTTAACTTACTATCTATGAGACTCAGTTTCCCCATTTGAAAAATGAGGATGATAATAAAGAGAGAAGTTATATAAGACACATTACATGTATAAAAGCCATTAGTCATGACTTTTCTGACCTCACACGCGTTATTTCACTTTTCGGCCTTTCTTACCTGTCAAATGAGGGAGTTGGACTAGACGGTCTCTGGGGTCCTTCCTAGCGCTAAATCCATATATGAGCCTATGAATTGTACATTAAAAACTAAATCACTCAATATTATCATTGGATAATTCTTATACTGTGATTGTCATGAGGTGGCCTTCATGTGCCTTCAATGCCACAAACCACAGCCCCTATGACATACAATTGAGGAGCTTCAAGAACTGCTGGGATCAAACACTTCAGTGTGGCCACACTAGCCAGGCTAGTCCTTTAGCACCAGCCAGAGTGGAGCCCAAGCTAAAGCCTTTCACATGGGTAGTAGGTGCTACCGGATCTGGGCTCATGGGTGCAGCCTTTGAGAATACAGGATCACCTTTAGTTCAGAAGGCACTGGAGTCAGGCTTCTGTAGAGGTAGATAATACTACACAGAATAAAAACTGGGAAAGAATAAGATTTCCCACTTACCTTAAGTTTGCTTTCTAGAAGTTCAACACTAGTAATCAGATAGGATGCTTCAGATTCATTCAGCCCGTGGATTACAGCCTCTTTGCCAAGAGTTGCATATAGAGTTACAACTGACCGATAAACATAGGGGAAAAATAATGGACAATCAGAATGTTGTAAAGAAGGATCTTAATCACCAACAAACTTTTATAAAATACTGATCAAGGAGAGGGAGATATTAAAATTAGACAAGACCTCCCACCCTGTGGCTTTGGCAATATTGTCCAATATAAACCAAAATGTTCTCTAACAGTTGTGCGGGAATCTTACTATACATGGGGTGGGGGTATGTCAAGTTTCTTGAAGAAGGTGGCCATGTGTATTGAGGAAGAACAGGAATTCAACAGGTCAGAGGGAAAAGGAGGGCATTCCAAGTAAAGACTTGGAATAACATGAGAAAAGACATGGAGGTACAAAGACACAGGACACTGTTGGATGTGTGTGTGAATCCACTTTATGGAAAGTGTAGACACAGAAACAAAGCTTAAAAAGGTAAGGTGGGGCCAGACCATGGGGGACGATGAATTAAGGGCATATATTGTCTGGATTTTCAAAAATGGTGAAAAAATGGAGTCTATGTATGGGTCAGTGAGTGACTGATTCCTGACAAAATTCTGGAACATCTTATTAAAGGGAAGGTCAGTGAACACCCAGGAAAGAACGAGCATGATTGAATCAAGTACAGGTCAGGGCAGAATAACCTCCCTTCCTTTGTTGACAGAGATGCTAGACTTTTAGAATGCAGGATGGTTTTAGTTTAGCCAGACTTTTAACAATGTATGTGACAAAGATTCTCGTGTTATTCTTGTGGACAAGGGGAAATATTGGCTAGAGTTAAGAGTTCAGGGCATTTGAAACTGGCCATGGTGCTGAATCAGAGTAGAAACCTAAACTTTGATTTATTTTTTCCCTTAGGCCTGTTGCTGGACCTGGAAAAAGGTGCTGACAACATGCTCCTCAAATGTGTGAATGGCACGTGAGTGCCAAGGGAGAAGAATGTGCATTCTGAGAGACACAGTTGGGATCCCAAAGGACCCAACTGAAAGGCTGACTTAGCAAAGATGAAACTGAATAGGGAAAATGTAAAGTTTTACACTTAGGCTCAAAACCACATCTACAAGAACAAACTGTAGGCCTTGTGGCTAGGCAGTAGGCCTAGCATTTTTGTGGATTGCAAGCTTGATAATGAGTGTGATATGGCAGCCTTCTATTCAGAGAGATGGTGTGTTTTCTAGGAAAGTTACGAAAGCTAATTCTCTAGCTCCCACCCCTGTCCTCGGCCTTTGGCCGAGGGCATTTGGAAAGTGGTGTTCAGTTCAGAGGGCTGCAATGCAAGAACAACCAGAAAAGGGTGTTGAGGACAGTGAAAGGCCTCATGTTCAAGCTATCTAAGGACTGGTTCAAGAAACAGGAATGGGATAAGGACTGGTTCAAGAAATAGAGGAATGGGGGCAGCTAGGTGGTGCAGTGAGTAGAGCACAGGCCCTGGAGTCAGGAGGACCTGAGTTCAAATCCGACCTCAGACACTTGACACATGTACTAGCTGTGTGACCTTGGGCAAGTCACTTAACCCCAATTGCCCTGCCCACCCCCCCCCAAAAAAAAAGAAAAAGAGGAATGGGTAGATACCGTAGAGATTTAGAAAACTTCCTAATAATTAGAGCTAGGTGGCACAGTGCTGGGCCTGGAATCAGGAAGACCCTAGTTCAAATCCAGCATCAGACACTAGCTGTATGACTCTGGACAAGTCACTTAACCCTGTTTGCCTCAGTTTCCTCACCTGTAAAGTGAGCTGGAGGAAAAAAATGGCAAAACCACTCCACTATCTTTACCAAGAAAACCTCCCAAAAAAGGGGTCACGGTGACTGAAAAATGGCTAAGAAAACAAACAAAAAAAGTGGACAAGGTTGTCAAGAGGCAGTGGGTTTTCTACAGAAGTCTTTCAGCAAAGACTGAATGATCCCTTGTCAGTAACATTCTGTATGGGATTCTCATTCACGTAGGAGTGAGATAAGATGGGCTCTGAGATCTCTCCCCCCACCCCCCCACCCCCCGTCCCATCCCCTTCCTTCTCTCTCTTGGTCCTGCCCTCCCTCCTCATTCTGTGATTCTTCCTTTTCATTCATCTTCCCATATCCAGCCAATTGCCAAATATTGTCGATCTGAACTCCATGCTATCTCTTGCATTCTTTTCTTTCTATCCAATCACAGACTCACCTCTACCATTCAGGCCCTACTTATCTTATAGTAGGCCCCTAACTGGTATCCCTTCCTCCAATCTTTCCCCTCTCCAATTCATCCTTCAAATAACTACCCAAAAGAAGCTTCTTAATGCATAGGCCATTCCCCTGCTCAAATATCGTCCTTCAGTGGTACCCTTTTCATTCTTCACCAAGCGTTTAGTAAGTGCCTACTATGTGCAAGGCACTGGGGATATAAAGACAAAAACTAAACATTCCCAGCTCTTTAAGTGCTTAGAGATCTATTTGGTGGTATGGGTAGGGGGAAGCAGCATGTACACAGAAAATTCTGTTCTAAGGACTTTGTGGGAGAAGGCCCTGGCAGTGGGGAGGGCAGGAAGAGGCCTTCTGCAGGAGATGCCAACTGAACTGAGCTTTGAGAAGAGCAAGGGACTCTAAAAGGTAGAGTCAGAAAGGAGTGCATTTCCAGCCCAGAGCGGGGTCTGTGCAGGAGGCTAGGAGATGGAAGAAGGGAGCTTAGAAAGCACATATCCCTGGTTATTTGAAAAGAACTCATTTCTCTCCATGGTCAAGTTGTATTGCAATGATTCATCAGAGGACAGAGGTGCCCCTGGGTTCTCCAATGCCATGCCATGGAACTACAAGCTCGGCTACAACAGAGATGAGCTCTGGGGGCCTCTTGTCTGGGGCCCAATCTCACTAAGATCAAAAGACTGCAGCAGCAGCCACTGTACCACAAGTTGGCCACAAAAATGTTCAAGTTTTTGGATCACAACTCCTGAAGAACATTTAGTAAGGCATGGAGTGGGGGATGATTGGCAACCATGAAATAAGTTGCCCCGCCACCAAAACCACAGGTCTTCTGGAGGTACTGAAGTAATTTATGATTAATTTATCAGCCCTCAATTCTACTCATGAAGGAAACTGAGGGGCCACTGTACAAACGGGAGGAGCTTTGAATGTTTCAGAGAATGATTAAAGCCTTGTAAGCTTATTTACGTATTTATTGACTAGTTCTCATGCTCTAAGTGGAGAGAGAAAGTTTGGGAACAGCTGCTGTGGGGACCACACATAACCAGTTAATAAGGTTTGGGTTGGCCTTGTAGCTTTCAAGAGCAGATTATTCACAGTTACTGCCTTCCATTCATTTATTCTGCATTCAAAGCCTTAGAAATGCTAGCCTTACCCTTCAACTTCTCCCTGCAGTCCTCATATGACACGTTCCCTCATCTGCCTCTCTACCTACCCCTCCCCCTCTGTCTGTCTCCTCTTGCTCTATCTTTATCTCATTCTCTCTCTTTCCTCTCTCACTCCTTCCTCTTTCCCTCCTTCCTGTTCTCACTCCCTCCTCTTTCCCTCCTTCCCCTTCTCACTCCCTCCTTCCCCTTCTCACTCCCTCCTTCCCCTTCTCACTCCCTCCTCTTTCCCTCCTTCCCCTTCTCAATCCCTCCTCTTTCCCTCCTTCCCCTTCTAACTCCCTCCTCTTTCCTTCCTTCCTCTTCTCACTCCCTCCTTCCTGTTCTCTCTCCCTCCTCTTTCCCTCCTTCCCCTTCTAACTCCTTCTTCTTTCCCTCCTTCCCCTAACTCCCTCCTTCCCCTTCTAACTCCCTACTCTTCTCCTTCTCACTCCCTCCTCTTTTCTTCCTTACCTTCTCTTCCCTCTCCCTCCCCCCATTCTCCCCACCCCCACCTCTCTTCCCCTCTATACCATGGTCCTCTTCCAAAACGGACAAAAATCACAACCTGTTTTACAGCTAAGAAATCCAGTTCTTGCCAGTGTCAGAGATGACTAAGTCCTGCCAGTCCACATTCTCAGTGATTTTCATTCTAGCTGAAACCAGTGGGTTTGGCCCAGATGTGGTCTCCCCAGAGCAGCCCATTGTACTATTAGCCGTATGGGTACTGGCAAATCCATGAAGATTCCAGGTCAGTCCTGGTTCATGGATCCATTCCTTTTGGGAACTTAGTGGGGCTATCTGGTTCAGGAGTCAACTCCATGGCAGGTATTAGAAATACCTAACACAAGTAGGGGGGTTATTACTTTTCTCTAATATAAACTAGCTATCACCAGAGAATCATTTTATTTCTTACGTGAATTGTAGAAAGATATTTAAGGATCACAAAACTTTTTTTTCATTTTCTACCTAATATATTTCATGTCAACTCAAGTTTTATTACATGTGTAAGTTACATGTATGATGAACAGTTGAGTGAATTGAAGTCTTCCGAAAGATTCAAATAAAATCAACAAGCATTTATTAGTGTCTCCTATGTGACAGGACAGGGGTGGGGAACCTTTGGCCTTGAGGCCACATGTGACCCTCTAGGTGGTCAAGTGCAGTCCTTTGCAGTTTCCCCACCCCTGTGCCAAGCACTGTATAAAACTATCCAAGGTAGTTAATGAAACAAAAAACCTGTTCTGATTACAGCTTGGTAAAAGGAATTCAGGAAAAGGTTCGAGCCAACTGAAAATACAGCTATAAATCATGACTTCAGTCATGAGAAGAGTACTAGCTTCTTAGGGAATTCATGGATTCTTTAGTCAACAATTTAATGTTGTTAAACCAATATGATTTTGGAGAAAGAGAGGGATACATCAAACATAAATTGAAAGATAAGTAAGGAAGACTGATATAATTATGTCTTTACAGAAGGAGGCTAAAACACTCACGAGGAAAGTTATACTTAAAACAGGTCTGTGCTGCAATCATCCATTCTGCCCTGGTCTCACAGAAGATGGCAATTGTGCTCTTTGGTTTCAGGCCTAATGCAGTAAGTCCGATGCCAAAATGAGTCACTCTCTGGTTCACTTCGACATAGTTCATCCATTTATAGTTTCCTAGGATTAACTGTTGAAGCAAAACCAACTCCATCAGTATGGTCATTCAGGCAAGCAAAATACAAAACAATTCAAAGTGAGGCGTATTCAAAAAAACCACCATCGAGTTAAAATATAAACACTACTACGAACACTTCTAAAAGATCATGCAAGCTACTTTCTTAACCCAAAGAAGGAACAAAGTTCTGTAACAAAATACCAGCATGCTTAAAGGTAAGGAAAAGCATTCTCCTGCAAGGGTGGGGAGACAATGCAAAACCAGTGGTCGATGTGTGGATTCGGTTTTTTCTGAATTGCTTCTCCCCACCACCCACCCCCTTCAAATTCTTTGTTTCAGTGGATGGCTCCCAGGGTAGGACATATTCACAAATGGAAGTGATATCAAAACAAAGGATACCAATAAAAATGGAAAGCTCTTACCTGCTTAAACACAATCACCACCTAGCTTTTATAAGCACAAAATGTGAGTTTACCTTCTTAAACACTTTTCCATTTGGTTGCATCTCATTTTCTTCACTCAGCAGCTCCCTGGTCCCAAGGCAATCCTTCTTCCCAAACTTAGCTACCGCATGATCGAACAGTTTGTCCAAGGTGTCCGCTCCGGGGATGTCAATCACAGCTAGTGAGTCGAAGTGGGTGACGGAGCGATATGGGCTTCCGGGCTTGTTTGAGGTGGGTTTAGCTTTTATTCGCTTTGCCATAGTGCTTTTCTTCTTGGCATTGGTAAAGAAATACCATGGAATAAATATAAGGGTACTGTATATGTATATTAACAAGTGGATAGGGAGCAAAATAACGGCAAGCAGATTTAGCTTAAGTTTCATTGTGGAAAGACTTCTAGAAATGGTGTTTGTCTTTTGTTATTCTTTGGGTTTTGAGTGTTCTTTGAAGAAGGCAATAACGGAAGCAGCAATAGGAACAGCAGGATAGCCAAGGCAGTTCAATTTGAAAGTTATAGATAGAAGTTAGTAACCTTTGGAAGCCGACAATAAAATACACCTGTGGGCGAAGATGAAGGACCAAGGCAGAGAGCAGGGAAAACAAAAATAAAAGAGAGTTAACAAGGTAACAGCACCATGAATTTCACCGACCCCATCTTATGAAACTCAACACAGAAAGCTGAAATAACTGGCATGAAAAAAAGCATTCCATGTTTGGCTGTATGGTAAAAAAGATTTTTTTTTACTCATTTCAACACTTGCTTTTCACTTTTTTCCCTAGGTTTTTAGGATACACCAACTTTTTTTTAAAAAAAAGTTTCCATTTTGCAAGGCAGCTGAATAATCCTAAACAAAGATTTGCATGACGGTTAATATGGCTAACCATGGCCAAAGGTCAATGATTTGACTCTTAAATAATTGTACTACAACCAGAACTCTTAAAACAGTCATGGATGTACCCGAACAGAAAGTTTCTATTCAAGAACTAGGGCTACTTTTATGGACTGTTCTTGGAGGTGTTTTTTTCCTTATTTGTGCCCAGCTGATAGCCCCAAGCTACCAGAATTGCTCAGAACACACACACACACACACACACACACACACACACACACACACAATGAAAATAGAATTCAGTCCTCTGAAACCGACTCTACTTGCTACCCTCTGCGCCGAAGGAACAATACAAATCCCAAGTAACTTTTTGAGGACCTATCTTTTCAGCACTGTCCTGAGAGAGAGGGCAAATACGGGAATACGAATATGGAAGTTGTACGATCCATGATCTGAACCCTCTAGGTGCTTGCTCACAACAACCTAGTTGGGGAGGCAAGTCTGAAACACATGAAACAAACAGACAGACAAATTACATAATATCCAAGCGTTAGACGGGGTGGTACAGACTTAATGTTGGGGAGGAGGAGGATCACTAAGGACTGGACTAGGGGAAGCTTCAAGGTAGAGATGGGCTCTGAAAACTAGGTTAGGACTTTGACTAGGGATTAAGATGGAGGGAAGGCATCATTACAGGTGGAGACCCAGCTTGAACACATGAGCAAACGGGCCAAGGTGAATAATGGGGAGGGAGAGGGGGAGGGGGGAGAAGCAGGGGTGGGGTGGGTAGGGGAGTAGTGGGGGGTGGTGTTGGGGGGGAGTAGAGGGGGTATGTGGGGTGGGGGGCAGGGGTGGTTGGGGGGTCTGTGAGATGGGAAGCGGTGTGTAGGGTGGGGGCAGGGGAGGTGGGGGGGTCTATGGCATGGGGAGGGGTGTGTGGGCTGGGGGGACAGAGGAGGTATGGGGTGGGGATGGTTGTGGCAGAGGGCGTGTGGGGTGGGGGGTGGGAGTGGTAGGGGGTGTGTGTGGGGTGGGGAGGTCCATGGGGTGGGGAGGGGTATGAGGGAGCAGGAGTGTGTGGGGTGGGGGGGGCAGGGGATGTATGGGGTGGGGGTGGTTGGATGGAGGGTGTGTGGGGTGGGGGGCAGGGGAGGTGGGGGTGGTAGGGGGTGTGTATGGGGTAGGGGGCAGGGGAGGTGGGGGTGGCAGGGGTGTGTGGGGGTGTGGAGGGGTGTGGAGGGGCAAGGTTTTGTGGGGTGGAGGGCCGGGGAGGTGGTGGGGGCAGGGTATGGGGGGGCAGGGGTGTGTGGGCTGGGGGTGGCAGGGGTCTGTGGGGGAGAGGGAGGGGTGGGGCAGGGGTGGTTGTGGTGGAGGGTGTGTGGGGTGTGGGTGTGGGAGTGGTAGGGGGTATGTGTGGGGTGGGGAGCAGGGGAGGTGGGGTGGTAGGAGGTCTGTGGGGTGGGGGGTAGGGTCTGTGGGGTGGGGAGGGGTATGGGGGAGCAGGGGTGTGTGGGGTGGGGGGGCAGGGGAGGTATGGGTTGGGGATGGTTGTGGCAGAGAGTGTGTGGGGTGGGGGGTGGGAGCAGTAGGGGGTGTGTGTGGAATGGGGAGCAGGGGAGGTGGGGGTAGTGGGGGTCTGTGGGGTGGGGTGTGAGGGGGCAGGTATGTGGGGTGGGGGGGGCAGGGGATGTATGGGGTGGAGGTGATTGGATGGAGGGTGTGTGGGGTGGGGGCAGGGGAGGTGTGGGGTGTTGGGGGTATCTGTGGGGTGGGGAGGCGTGTGAGGGGGCAGGGGTATGTGGGCTGAGGGGGGCAGGAGAGGTGGGGAGGGAGGGGGAGGTCAGGGGAAGTATGGGGTAGGGGTGGGGGGTATGTGGGGTGGGGGATATGAGGGGTGGGGGAGGTGGGAGTGGTAGGGGGTATGTATGGGGTGGGGGGCAGCGGAGGTGGGGGGGGGTCTGTGAGGTGGGGAGCGGTGTGTAGGGTGGGGGGCAGGGGAGGTGGGGGGGTCTATGGTATGGGGAGGGGTGTGTGGGGTGGGGGGACAGGGGAGGTATGGGGTGAGGGGTGGGAGTGGTAGGGGGTGTGTGTGGCGTGGGGATCAGGGGAGGTGGGGCGTCTGTGGGGTGGGGAGGGGTATGGGGGGAGCAGGAGTGTGTGGGGTGGGGGGGGCAGGGGATGTATGGGGTGGGGGTGGTTAGATGGAGGGTGTGTGGGGTGGGGGGCAGGGGTGGTAGGGGGTGTGTATGGTGTAGGGGGCAGGGGAGGTGGGGATGGCAGGGGTGTGTGGGGATGGCAGGGGTGTGTGGGGGTGGGGAGGGGTGTGGAGGGGCAAGGGTTTGTGGGGTGGGGGGCAGGGGAGGTGGGGATGGTAGGGGTGTGTATGGGGTGGGGGCAGGGGTATGGGGGGGCAGGGGTGTGTGGGCTGGGGGTGACAGGGGTCTGTGGGGGAGAGGGAGGGGTGGGACAGGGGTGGTTGTGGTGGAGGGTGTGTGGGATGTGGGTGTGGGAGTGGTAGGGGGTATGTGTGGTTTGGGGAGCAGGGGAGGTGGGGTGGTAGGAGGTCTGTGGGGTGGGGAGTAGGGGAGGTGGGGTTGATGGGGGGGTTTGTGGGATATGGAGGGGCATGGGGGAGCAGGGGAGGCGTGGGGTGGGGATGGTTGTGGCAGAGGGTGTGTGGGGTGGGAGTGGTAGGGGGTGGGTATGGAGTGGGGAGCAGGGGAGGTGGGGGTGGTGGTGGGTCTGTGGGGTGGGGTGTGAGGGGGCAGGGGTGTGTGGGGTGGGGGGCAGGGGATGTATGGGGTGGGGGTGGTTGGATGGAGGGTGTGTGGGGTGGGGGGCAGGGGAGGTGGGGGGTGGGGGTGGTAGGGGGTGTGTATGGGGTAGGGGGCAGGGGTGATTGGGGTGGCAGGGGTGTGTGGGGGTGGGGAGAGGTGTGGAGGAGCAAGGTTTTGTGGGGCGGGGGGCAGGGGAGGTGTGGGGTGTTGGGGGTATCTGTGGGGTGGGGAGGGGTGTGAGGGGGCAGGGGGGCAGGGGAGGTGGGGATGGAGGGGGAGGTCAGGGGAAGTATGGGGTAGGGGTGGGGGGTATGTGGGGTGGGGGGATATGAGGGGTGGGGGTGGGGGCTGGGAGTGATAGGGGGTGGGTGTGGAGTGGGGAGCAGGGGAGGTATGGCTGGGTCTGTGGGGTGGGGTGTGAGGGGGCAGGGGTGTGTAGGGTGGGGGGGCAGGGGATGTATGGCGTGGAGGTGATTGGATGGAGGGTATGTGGGGTGGGGGGCAGGGGAGGTGGGGAGGGAGGGGGAGGTCAGGTGGGGGTGGCAGGGATCTGTGGTGGGGAGGGTAGGGTGGGGCAGGAGTGGTTGTGGTGGAGGGTGTGTGGGATATGGGTGTGGGGGGGAGGGGGTGGGGAGATGGGGGTGTGTGGGGAGGGACGAGAGGGGACTGGCCTGAGCAGAACGGGGGGGGGGGGGGGAGTAGCTAGAAGACTGGTGAGGCAGTATGGGGCCTCAAGCTAGGCAGATAATATGATATGATATATGATAATAAACCTGAAGCCACTGAGGCTCAGGGGAGGAGCGGAATGAGCAGTGTAAATGAGCCCCCCCCCCCCCCCCCCCCCCAGCCAAGGAAGGAAAACCAACTGCTGCTATGGCTTTAAGAGCGGTCCAGGCTATCTCGGTATCATGAACTACTAGTCAATTACGGGTCCAGATACAAACACAGAGTCCTGGGCCGGCTGGTAGCCTCCAGTCAACCTACTTTCTTACTCCTTTCCTCCATGAATCTTCAGTTCTGCTCAAGCCAGTCTTCTCACATAAATACTGGTCTCTGTCTCACAGTCCCTACCCCTACCCCCACCCCCAGCCCCAAATGTCAGATTAAATTTCTCTATCTAAAGCCTTGACTTCAGGGCAGCTGGGCGGACAGAGAACTAGGCGGGGAGTCAGGAAGACCTGAGTTCAAATCCAGCCTCAGAAACTTCCTAGCTGTGGGACACTGGGCAAGTCACTTTAAACTCTATCTACTTCAGTTTCCTTAACCGTAAATTAGAATAATCAAACACCTACCTGCCATGGTTGTTGTGAGGATCAAATGGGCTAATGTCTGTAAAGTACTTGGCACTGTGCCTGGCACATAGTAGGCACTATCTAAACACTTATTCCCCTCCCTTCCCCCTTTTCCTTCAAAGGCCCACCTCTTCATGATGCCTCTTCAACAGTCTTTCCCTTTCTGAAATTCTTACAGTCCTTAGTCTCTGCTGAACATTCTAGAATGTGATTATGCCATCACCTAGCACTGGCCTGCTTGTTGTCATGGAGTGCTAGGTGCTGAGAACACAAAGGTATGATGCGGTGAATGGCTCCTGGCCCTTAAGGGTTTACCACTTGGCTGGGCCCACAGACTACCTCAGGTAGTTTCTGGACTCAGATGGGCTTTTGCAAAGTACATTTTAAGTTCCTTGAAGACTGGCATCAATGTCTTCTTTTGTGTTTTAGTGCTAACCACCACAACTTGACTTGAGTGTTTTAAATTACAAAGTTGTCCCCCTTCCCAGGACAAAGAAGTGGATCCAAAGAGGGAAGGCCTTTGCTAGAAGTAGTCAGTTCTGGCACCCTGAAATGAAGTGTTAGAAGGCACCCTAGGAATAAAATTAATCCCTATGTGGGAAGAGCAATGAAAAGGCAATAACAGGCAGGGAGGGAAAAGTGCTAGGGGCGTGTGTTACAAGACCAGGCACTGCAGGGGACTGCCTCCTATTTTAACCCCTTCCTTGTCCAAGGTTGTTCCGAGTCAATCTACTGGGAGATTTTGTCCATGGTAATATATCTCTGATATAATGGGGGTTGGGGGTGGGGGGCGGGAGGGTGAAATCAATGAAGAGACAGGATTTATTTTACAAAATCTATTCCATAAAGTGAAGAGTACCCTGCACATGAAAATTTTGCAATCCAATGAGAACTCAAAAAATCCTATTGCTAGAATAGACAGAAGGAAATAAAATAAAAGCTATCCTACGAATGAATATAAAACCAGGAATCACATGATCTACTCTCTAATTCCAATTCCACTAATTTATCTATGATAGGTCAGGCAAATTGTTCAATTCCTCTGTCTGTTTCCTCTTCTAAGAATTAGGGAAGATGATACTAATACATCAATATAATTCATAAGGTTGTTGAAAAGAACAAACAAGGTGTGTGTGTGTGTGTGTGTGTGTGTGTGTGTGTGTGTGTGTGTGTGTGTGTGTTTGTTTTCAAATGAACTGAAAATGTAGATAATTGATTCCAGGGCATGGTGCCATTGTGCATTAAAACCCTATGGAGTGGGGGTATCTATCAAACTTTAGATACTTTAAAAATCTTTTCTTCATGCCAAAGTTACATAGAATCCATTTAACATCTCTAGTTATGCCCATGAACACATTACATTGTTACATAAAGCTAGAAAAGTCTCTGTTGTGCAGAGAAAGAAGTTATAAAAGCAGGAGGATTGCCTAAGTCATATACTATGTGAGACTTCTAATCCCTTCCCTCACCTTAGAAGTTAAAAGCAGTCACCCTTTATATTGATGGTGATACTAAGAACCTCCCTTTAGCAAAACAAGGGTCTTGATAGTGACACAGGGTCTGTCACACTTAGTCCTTCTTATTCTCATTTTGTAACCTAGATGGCTAGGTGTCCATGTCTGTGAAGCTGACTCTGTATGTATGTGAGAGCCTGTGAATGTAGCCATACTGACACCCCCAGGAGTGGAGGAGATGTTGACTGAAGCCACTTTGGCATCAATTTTGAATATTGGTCTTTGTCCTACATACTATAGTGTCTACCCCAGAACAAATCTTTTATTTTCCTAGGAAAGGAATTGCTAAATGTTTATTTAATCTCCATTTTTTTCTGTCTTAAAATGTAAGTCTGATAGCTAATTCATTCCAGTTACTTCCAATATTGCCTCTGACAGAGTTTATTAGGCCACAAAGAAAACAAGCATTAGTACTTACTACATTAAGCTGTGGTTAACAGACAACACTGATTGACTGATCAAAGCTTGGATTTCAAACAGGAAATCATCTCCCCACAAGCATGCAACACACCACCAATTAAAGATGAATAAGAAATTGAAGAAATTCAACTGGGTTAACAAAGACATTGTATCCTCAAAGCCAAGAAGATGTTATGCTGTTAAACCTGACACATGGTAATGTTGGTTGCAATCTAACGTTAGTTCATTTGCCCTGCATATGACATTTTGCAAGCATGTAAATAATTTTAAAACTAAGAGCTGAGTACAAAAACGCCACACTTAGAAAAACCAACTTTCTATATCACATGACCTAAAGCATTTAATTGGTATGCACTAAATTTGAAACAAAACATCATAAGAAGTTCTAAGGGATGAAAGACGATGATATCCATTTACTTAAACAATAAGCAGATGTTGCATCACCAAGAATTTTGTAAGGGGGTGGAGTGCTTAGTAAAAAAAAAATCACATTTTCTTTTACAAAGCACAATAAAGATTTTCAATGGAACCCAAAATATTCAAGAGAAAACTCAACTGCTACATTCAAGAGAAGGTTTGAACTTTACACATATATTCAAACACACATGATGTTTCCAAATGACCAGACTTCTCTCCAGAAAATCAATTGTGACCATGACAAAGTAATGAAAGTATTAACACTAACAGATCTACGGCCATTAGGCAATGGGTCTAACTGAACCCGTTGGATCTCGCCAGTCACTCTATGTTCCTGTTACAGGTAACTCAAGGGATTATTCGACTCTAAGGCAAGATTAGACTATAACCTATATAAAAATACCTTAAACCATCCAACATTCTCTCCAATAAAGACTATCATTTTTTTAAGTTAGAAAGAAAATGCCTAGGAGGAATACATGGATTCCCATAGTGGGACTGGAATCAATACACCACCATACCACTTGTGCCTAGCTAGTTCAGACTAAAAGCTTCTTACAACTTTTGGGTGGGTCTCCCACAAGATTAATCTAGCCCGTCTTGCTTCATCACCACCTAGCCCGTCTGCTTCATCACCTTGAGAGATGTTAATTCCTGAAGTCGCCATCCTGCTAGTTTTTTTCCAGCCTTTCCCAGCAATGAAAGCACTTCAGCAGCCATGTCGAAGATGGTCTTTCATGCTGTTGTATGAATCCTTTCCCAGAATGCCTTAAGAATGTCCTCAGGACTCATCAGATAATGCTGTGTGTATGTGTGTCTCTGTGTGTGTGTGTGTGTTTTCTAGGTCAGAGTGGTATAACAAGGAGCCTATCTCTATAATGTTGAAATATGTGGATATGTAAAGTAATAATGGTGCCTACACGTTCCACCTGTATTGTGTACAAGTACATACAAGTACTCTTTTAGGTAAAGTCAACGTACAGAATGTCAAACTTCCAAATTTATGTAATAACACATTTCATTGCTTCTGAGAAAATGTAAAATGTAAACATTCATTCAGCAAGCATTTGTTATGTTATTCATTAAACATTTATTAGGTATGTAATATATATACACACGTGTGTATGTATATATATACACACATATACATGTATACATACACATAGACATATACACATACACATACACACACACACACACACATACAGTGCCATGCTAGGCACCAAGAGATACAAATATCTCCTAACTGCTAGATCCAATGGCCTTTTCTCATTGGTCATCCTGCTCGAGCTCTTGTAGGTCACCTCCCAGCTCTCTTTTCTTGGCTTCCAGGACGCCAGTTGTACTGGTCTTTTCAGACTCCTATGCTGGGTAACCATCTGCCACCCGCCACCCACTAACACCCTGGGGAGTATTCCCCAAGGATTTCTCCTGTGTTCATCTCTCTCTTCTGAGATCATCTGCCCTACAGGTTCAATGAACACCTCTACATTGACGACTCCCACATATGTAGATTCTACCCAAACCTCTTTCCTTTAGTCCATTCTAACAGTGCTGAATGCCTGCTGGTTGTTTCCACTTGAAGATCTCATTAATATCTCAAACTCAACATGTTCAAAACAGAAGTTATCTTTCCCCTCAACTTGTTCTCACACCAAATCTGCATATTTTTGTTGAGTACCACCATCTTCTAGTCATTCAAATTCACAACCTCAGACTCATGCTCTACTCATTACCTTCCTATGATCATTGATCTAAGACTAGAAGGGACCTCAGAAGCCACTTAGCTCAACTCTTTCATTTTAAATGAAGAAACAGTCTCTGAGAAGCTAAATGATTGGTCTTGGTCACACTGGTGATAAGTGGCAGAGGCTGGTGTTGGAATTCCTGAGGCAGTGCTCTTCTCACTGAACCACCCTGCCTCCCCCATTCCCTAGAGCTAATCGGTAGCCCAGTTTTATTGTGCCAAGACATCTCTTACATCTCTCTTCTCCACTCACATGGACACCATCCTAGTTCTGGCCCTCATCACTTCTTGCCTGAACTATTTGTTGTTGTTCAGTCATTTCAGTCATGTCTGACTCTCTGTGACCCCATTTGGGGTCTTCTTGGCAAAGATACTGGAGTGGTTTGCCATTTCCTTCTCCAGCTCATTTTATACATAAGGAAACTGAGGCAGACAGGGTGAAATGACTTGCCCAGGGTCACACAGCTAGTGAGTATCTGAGGCCATATTAGAATTCACAAAGATGAGTCTTCCTGACTCCAGGCCTGGCATTCTATCCACTGAGCCACCTAGCTGCTCACCTTGCAGATGAGATGCAGTTCAGTTGGCCCTGACCAGTTCCAACACTACCACAAGCTACCCATTGTAAGCTACTTGGGCAACCCACAAAGGTCAGATCCTCCCTTTACAGAGGAAGAATACTTAATTCTCCTTAGTAACCTGGGATAGGGGGAGGTTTCTCAAGGCCCTGCACCTTCTTCTCTAGAAGGGAAACCATCCTGCACTTGGGACCTCTCTAGCCATAACTCAGTACTGGTAGAGACACAAACCCAGGGCATTCTGCTGGGGAGAGGGCCTGAACCTGTGATTTCATTGATACGGAGAACTCCTGGAGAAGAAGCTCCTTCTCCCAAAGCAGGTCCGCACTTTCTCTGGCCTCTACAGCCTCACAGAGCCATCTAGAGCACCCTTGACTGGCCTAGGGTTTCACAGCCAGGCCGGATCAGAGGCGAGACTTGAACTCAGGTCTTGTTGGCTCCAAGGTCAGCTCTCCATTCACTCAGCATTGCCTCTTCTCATTCTCTGATGAGGATGACTGCCAGGCTCTCCTTGCCTTCCAGACGTACTGGAAACAAGGGCCTCTGTCCTTGCTGCTGGCTCTTGGGGCTGACCTTCTCGGTGAGCAGCGGTCATTTGCCCAGGGTCAGACAGCCACTACTAAGTGTCTGAGGCCAAATTTGAACTCAGGAAGATGAGTCTTCCTGACTTTGGGTGCTCTATGCACTGTGGTGCCACCTAGCTGCCCCTTGAACTATTACAAAAGCCTTGTTTCTATCTTGTTTCCTGTCTCTTACCTCTACATTTCACCTTCCTCATGGAGGCCAAAATAAATCTCACCCTACCCAATAATCTTCAGTGGCTGCCTCTTACTTCTATGATAAAACATAATAAGCCCTTCAGGAGGGCATGAAAAGTTCTTCACAATGATTCCAACCTACCTTTCCAGAATTATTTCAGATAATGCCTCTTTATATACTCTACATTCCAGCCCAAATGGACCTGCAGCTTGGTATTCCATCTCTTGTCTCCCTGCCTTAGCAAAGGCTGTCCCTCATACCCAGAATGCACTCCTTCCTTACCCCCTGCCTACTAGAAACTTTAACTTCCTGCCAAACTCAGCAGAGGTACCACTTTCCTAAACTTCTCCAGTTGTTTCTTTGTGTTCTTTCCCTTCTCAAAATATCTTGTTTTAACCTGTGTACATGTTGTATACTCTGGTAGAATATAAGATTCTTGACAATAGGAATTCTTTTCTTTTTTTCCTTTTGGATCTCTAGCACCAAGCATGACCTCTTACATATATGGTAGATGCTTAATGTAGTTTGTAGTTTGAGTTAAACTACAAGATAAATGTCAATTGGTGACACCTACAGGAGATTTGAGACATTACAGCCCAACTCTATTAAACCAATTTTAAAATTAAAAGAGAAAAAGGAGGGGGAAAAAGTCCTGATTTTAAAAGTATGGAATCTGGAAATGCATATGCATTGAAGAAATAGGCATGGTTTGGAAGAGAAGGGAGACAGTTGATGGTGGAAAGGAGATACAAGAACTGCGAAAATGCTAAAAAGGAAAATGAACTGATATGTGAACACACACATACAAACACACACACTTCTGCTACTAAGCTACAATATCCAGCATGCTATTGGGGGGAGGGGGCAGGGTAAGATCTTTATCTCTTTACTGCCATAGGAGCAAGTCAGATTTTATCATTAAAGACAGGAAAACCAGGGCAATGGAAATTAACTTTATAGGTAACTGTACGTACTTTCTCTGAGCAGAGACATTTAATTTCTGGTCATTACATAAGAGGGTGGTTCTCTGCTACTGCTAATGATTTCAACTATTCCTTGCAAATTGCCCACTTTGGCTCATCTGGGCATCCTGTTGTCACCTACTCCCAGCTAGATGGCGCTACAACATACAGAGTGCCAGACCCGGGTCAGAAGACCAACCTCTGACACTAGCTATGTGACCTTGGGCACTTACCAAAGATTTGCTTCATTTCCTCATCTGTAAAATGAGGATAATAACAGCAAATACTTCCAAGGTTTGTTGAGAATCAAATGAGATAACAATTTTAAAGCTCTTAGCAACTATATGAATAGCAGCTATTATGATCATCACCTTTAATGATATCATTATTGTTGTCATTGTAAGCTCAGTCCTATAGAATTATGTTATGAGAAGTATTTCTGGTGATTTTGCACTGTTATCTGATGTAAAAATATGTCTAGGAGTAAGAGCCATTCCCCAATTAATAAATGGTTGAAGTATAGGAACAGGTTCTCACTGCATAGATAAACAACTTTGAAATACTTAAGTACTCTGATGAACATGACAAAACACAAGTCTAGAGGACCAGATGAGGAAGCAAGTTACCCATTCCCTACCAGAAAGGGGATGGCCTTGGAGCGCAGAAGAAGGTATATATTTTATGGCCATGGCAAATATGTGAATTTATTTGGCTTGACTTTACATGTTACAAGGTTTGGGGTTTTTCCTTTTTTTTTAGCTGGGGGGAAGGGATAAAAAATTTCTAGTTGAAAAATAAGATTTTTAAAAGCACACAAGGGGATAAAAATGAAAAAAAAAATATGCCTAAGAAGTGAAGTAGATAAAGTAATCCAGAAAAATCTTTTATCTGTGAAGAGGCAAATCTCACACCTATATTTAGCCAACTCTCAATACTAAGGGAGAAAGGAACAATGGTACAAATATTCTCAAAAGAGCAATGAAAATTAATTTTTGTACTTAAAATATCAATATAAAGAATGTCCAGCATTCTAAGAATGAGTAATTCTTAATGAAATGCTAGGCAATGAGCTGGTCTTAGAGTCAGGTAGACGTGGGTTCAAATCCAGCCTTTGACACATAGTGTCTGTGTGGTGCTTAGGAAATCACTCACTCACATCAGAGTAACCCAACAACTCTCTAACAGTCTAAAGTGCAGAACAGTTGTGGGTCTGCACTGGTAGAGGGATTTTCCTCCCTCAGACTTCCTATCACCACAAAAGTGGGCCACCCCTGCCACAAAAAAAAGAAAGAAAGTTCACTAATAAAGCGCAAATTAAGACCAAATTTGGAAGAAAATTCAGTTACCCAGATCCTCTCCTGCCTCCTCACTCAATGCCTTCATGCTATTTACTCTATACTGCAACTGAAAACTTTTATCACTTTTGAGACTGTCGATAACCTAAGGCCTGAAGAGAGATGTTTTCTCTCTAAGTTTATTGCCTATCTGGCTCAGGCCTTCCCTGACTGGAGAAAGAGGCCTTGGGCCTTGTGTGGTTTTGTTTAAAAGGGTTTTGGGGGTGGGGGTTGGGCTGGCTGAGACAAAGAGGAAGATGAAGGCCACCATTGCAGTTCAAGAGCAGACTTAAAATCCCAGAATGGAAGGGACCTTAGAGATGAGGAACCCAGTCCCCTTAGGGTTGAGCAGCCTGAGATCTAGAGAACTGAAGAACCGTACCCAAGACTGAGCAAGTGTTAAGCAGCAGAGGCTTAATACTCTCCTTTATACCACAGTTTGCACCATGAAGTCCTATATATGGCAGCAGCTTAATCAAACTGGCTCCAATCTTCCCAGAAACCATATGGGACATATGTCTATGGAGATTACTGTCACTTGCCTTCTTTGGATATCCCAAGTTCGTTTTCAGCTCTTTATAAGCACATCTTATATGTGCTTATAATCTGGGTAAGTCAACAGAAGAGGTGAGATTACAAGACTATATCATTCTGCTGGTGATGGGGAATGTGACCAGCCATGCATCATGGAAGAGCTCTAACATCTTTAGCAACTATTCCTGGTTACCAGAACTCCAGCCTGCCGAGGTTTTAAACACATCTGAATTTAATGATTCATGTATAGCAATCTCAGTATTGCATCTTGGAACTCTTCTCTACTGGCTCTGCTGAAAAGATCATGTCTGTAATTCTACACTGTGAACGAAAGCACCAAGAACTAAGCAGGCTCATGTTTGAATTTCTAAAGGTCACGAAGAAGTTTAAACCAATCTGAGAATCAGCCAGTCATCTCTGTACCTCCAGCAAACAGAAACTAATCACCAGTTTCATCTTACTACCAGCATAAGTCTGGTTTTTATATGTACTTGGCCAAGCTTTTTGCTCTAAAACATTCATGTACAACTTTTAAACAGGTTAAAATAAAGAGACATTTTCACTCTTGGAAATGTTGTCAATCGGACAAGCTACCATAAATATCTGGATGTACTTTAGATGTGAAAAAAATCATCAGAACATCTGCAAACATGACTACATTTCTAAACAGGTATATAAGCCTGAGACAAACCATGTGCTTTAGCATAACTCTGGCCAAACAGGCAACCTCCAGTGGCCAGACCACCATATATTTCACTGTAGCCCTGGTAAACCTCTGAAATACCCCATCATCCTCAGCACACATCAGACACCAGCATTAGGACCCCAGCTCAGCCCCATGTGAGCTGCCAGACCCCTATTGCCTCCAGCAGCACCAGCCACCCCGTACCCCCTCAGCGAAGCACCAGACAGGAGGGTCCCCTGTGGGCCTCAGGGTAACATACGTGTAGCACCAGGTAAACAGCCAGGACCTGCAGCCCCTGGCACAAGAAGCCTGAGACAGTTCCCTTTCCACCCTGGGAGCAGAGCTCAAATTTAAAAGAAAGGAAAAAAGGCCAAAAAAATTGAGCACAAAACCAGTCTGCCCACAGAAAGTGATTATGGTGGCAGGGAACATCAAGACACAAACTCAGAAAGAGGACAACAACGTCAAAACACCTATGGGCAAAACCCCAAAGAAAAATGGGATGTGGTCTCAAGCCCAGAAAGAACTCATAGAAGAGCTCAAAAACGAGCTTGAAAATCCTATAAGAAAGGCAGAAGAAAAAACTGGGAAAAGAAATGAGAGTGATGCAAGAGAATTATGAAAAAAGAGTCAGCAGCTTGGAAAAAGAAAACAACTGCTTAAAAAGTAGAACTCGACAGATGGAAAAGGATAGAAAAATCCACCGAAGAAAACAATTTCTTAAATACAATTGTATGTATAGAAAAGAAAGTACAAAAGCTAATCAAGGAAAACAACTCCTTAAAAGTTGGAATTGGGCAAGTGGAAGCTAATGACTCCATGAGACATCAAGCAAGTATCAATCAAACAAATTCAAAAGAATGAAAAAATAGAAGAAAATGTAAAATACAACTGACCTGGAAAATAGGTCCAGGAGAGACAATGTCAGAATCACTGGACTACCTGAAAGACATGACCAAAAGGAGGACCTGGACAGCCTCTTTTGAGAAATTGTCAAGGAAAACTGCCCTGATGTGCTGGAACCAGAGGGCAGAATAGGCAAAAGAGGTAGAAGAATCCACCGACTACCTCAGAAAAGAGATCCCAAAATAAAAACTCCAAGGAACATTATAGCCAAATTTTAGAACTATCAGGTCAAGGAAAAGATACTGCAAATGGCCAGAAAAACACAATTCAAATATTGGGGAGCAACAGTCAGGATTACACAGCACTCAACAGCTGCAACATTAAAAGATCGGAGGTCATGGAACATGATATTCTGGAAGGCAAAGGAGCTAGGACTACAACCAAAAGCATAATACATGTCAAGGCAAAAAAATGGTCATTCAATGAAATAGGATTTCAAGCTTTCATAAGGAGAAGACCAGAATTAAGCCAAAAAACTGATTTCCAATATCAAGATCCAAGAGAAGCATAAATGGACAAATTTCAGAAAAACCTGGAAAGACTTGTATGAACTAATGCAAAATGAGGAGAAGCAGCAAAACATTGTACACAGTATCAGCAACATTGTGTGATGATCAACTATGAATGACTCAGCTCTTCTCAGCAACACAATGATCCAACACAAGTGCAAAGGACTCATGAAGGAAAATGCTCTCCACATCCAGATAAAGATTCTGATTGCAGATTGAAGCATATTTTATTCACTTTATTCTTTTTCGTGTTTTTTTTTCCTTTTCATCTGTTTCTTCTTTCACAACGGTGACTAATATTGAAACGTTTTACATGATAGCACATGCATAACCTACATCAAATTGCCTACCGTTTTCAGCAAAGGGGAAGGGAAGGAGGGATAAAAATTTGGAACTCAAAATCTTGTAAAAATGTTCAGAATTGTCTTGACATGTAATCGGGGAAAAATAAAATATATTAAATACAAAAAAAAGAAATGATAAGCAGGATGCTTTTAGAAAAACCTGGAAAGACTTAGATGAACTGATGTAAAGTGAAGTGAGCAGATCCAGGGGAACGCTGGACACAGTAACAAGCAGTATTATAAAATGATCAGCTGTGAGTGAGTTAGCTATTTTCAGCAATACAATGATACAAGACAATTCCAAAGGACTTATAATGAAAAATACTGTTTACCTCGAGAAGAAACTGATGAAATCTGAATGCATACTGAAGCATACTTTCTTTCACTTTTTTTTTCTTGGTTCTTTTTTGGGGAGGGGGGGTCTGTTTTCTTTCACAACATGACTAATAAGGAAATGTTTACATGACTAAACATATGACCCATATCACATTGCTTGGCTTCTCAATGAGGGGGGAGTAGAAGAAGGAAGGGAGGGTATTTGGAACTCAAAATTTTTTAAAATGAAAGTTAAAAATTGTTCTTACATGTAATTGGAAAAGAAATAAGTATATTTTTAAATAAAAAAGTTATGAGATTCTTAATTTTTAAGGCAAACAGAACATTTAAATGATTCCAATACTTACAGGCCTACTATTTTAAGATGAATATTTATTTCTTCTGTGATTAAAATCTGCAACAGAAGACAACATGAGTCAACTTACAAAGTGAGGAAAATAACTGCTTTTGGAAAAACCCAAATATAAATTGGACTACATGAATACCTCAAGTGGTGAGAAGACAGCAAAGGAGGGACAAAGAAGAAATGACTAGAGACATCTATTAGTATTTAGTATATAGTATCAGCATTATAAATAGTAAATATTAGTATTAGGGGTGTGTGTATGTACACACACACACACATGCTATAAGGACTCCAAAAAATGTCAAATGAAGGCATTCTGTAAGTGGAAGGTCAAACTCGGAACAGATGGAAAGTAGCTCTAGTGGGTCTATTTCTCCCTTACACCCCCACACCTACTCCAGGAGAGCGGGGTAGTAACAGACTATAAAAAGGCAGAAATGAGACTATCAGAGTATCTTGAGAGGTCATCTAGTCCAACCTATACCTGAATAGGAATAGCCTTCAATAATCACCCTGAAGAACTGGTAATCCAGCCTCCACTGAATACCACTAGCACTGGAGAATTCATTGTGATTATTGTACAATTGACTCTTTGTGATCCTGCATGGGGTTTTCTAGGCAAAGATACTAGAGTGGTTTGTCATTTCCTTTTCCATTGGATTGAGGCAAACAGAGGTGAAGTGACTTACCCAGGGTCACATAGCTAGTGAGTGTCTGAGGTCACATTTGAATTCAGGTCTTCCTGACTCCAGACCCAGCGCTCTATCCACAGCAGCGCCACCTAGCTGCCTTAGAGAATTCATTACTTCCTGAGAAAACCCATTCTGCCAAGTTTTTCCTTACATCAAGCCAAAATCTGCCACTCACCAACTTCTCCCAGTTGTTACCTTAGTTCTGGCCTTTGGGGTCAAGCAAAATGAATTTAGTCCTTCCATCTAACATTCTATATAGTTGAAGATAGTAATTATGTCTCTCAATTCTTCTGTTCTCCACATTAAATCCCGCCCCCCCTCCCATCCCTTCAATAAATTCTCTTATAGTATCATCCCCAGGCCTTTGTCTGTCCTATTGTACTCATCTGGATACTCTCCGACTTGGTGTAAAATGTGATACTGTCTAAACCAGGGAGCATGGTGGAATTATCACCACCCTTGTTTTTTAAAGGAACCTTCTGTTCAGAACAATCACAGGATCACAGACTTAGAGCTGGAAGTGATCTCAGAGGCCATGTCACCAAATCTGCCTCATTTTCCACATGAATAAAGGAGCTCAAGGAAATTCATGCAGCCCACAGCCCATAGCTTTTCTGGTTGCTATGTTATGTTGTGACATCCAGATCACAGAATCATAGAATACGGGTCTAGAAAGGACCTCGGCATTACCTAGTCTAACCCTTCTCATTTTAGGGATGAGGAAACTGGAGGTTACAGCGTTACCTGGCCATGCTTCATCTCATACTTGTGAACTAAGTATAATACTTTGCATTTATTCCTATTAAATTTTGTAATTTCCTTCAAAACAGAAGCAATAGAGACATTATAGAGGATTTCGTCAGAAAACTGATGAGCTCCTCCAAACCAAATCAAAACAGGAAGACACGGGAAGGGATTGAAAAGATATGGTGCAAAATATGGCTCAGGATTAAGAAGTAAGAGGCCAAAAGCTTACAAATTACACAGAAGCCTTATCTACTTGTGTATCATGCACATCATCATAGAAGAATTTCTTCCAGATGATAGTAGAAAGGCAATGGAAATTCAGATGTCACCTAGAAGAGAATACATTTAGATGATCTGAACGTCCTGGTTGAATGTCTTAACCCAAAGAGTAGTCATCAAAGAGACTGATTATCAACTTGGAATGAGGTCTCCAGTGGATGTCCCAGGGACTTGCGTCTGGTCCTGTGCTATCTGGATGAAGGTACTGATGACATCCTTATTGAATTTGCAGTTGACATAAAGCTAGGAGAGATGGCTAATATACAGGGTGACAGGATCCAGAAAGATCTTGACAGGCTAATACTTGGGGCTAGAAAATCAATGACAGTATTCGTAAAAAATAAGGTAAGCAAGAGGAGAATGACGACTACCAACCAATCTATATACTCTCCCATGAATAAATGAAAAAGCATTTATTAAGCACTTACTAAGTAGCAGGCACTATGCTAAGCTCTGAAAATACAAGAAATGAGACAGTCCCTGACTTAAGTTCTAATAAAGGAGACAACAGATACAGAAGAATGGTGGCCAGGGACAGGAATTCGGGACTAAGGCAGTCACAGAGATGTTGAATTGATTTATAGGGCAGTCAGCTGACACACCCTTTCTAAAAGAAATGGTAGGGTTGATTTGATTACTGTGTCCAAAAAGACAAAGAGATAGAAGGGGTGGGGGGTGGGGTGGGGAATAGGACATGCATGTAGTTAGCAGAGCACATGGCAAGATGACCTGTGTGGGTGGGGGGATGGGATGGAATGTGAATCATCCCAACTGGTCTGAGATGGTTTTGTTTGAGGTTATAGTGGGCTAAGAAAGTTTATACTCATTCAACATGGCTCAGCCCCAGGTGGGAGTTCTAAAGCTAAATAGAATCACTTCCCAATAAGAGGGGATTTGGGGCATAGATTCTAGAGATCCTGTGTATAGGATGCTACTACAGGTCAGGAGAAGCTGGCTTGCTGGGGCAGATGGCAAGATGACCCAGCTGGATGGCATGTGAATCATCTCTATATGTAACTGTTATGAGAATGAAGTTGGATCTGTGAATGAATGTTCGATCTAGTCTTTATGGAAGATTCATGAGAGGATATACATGATAGGAAGGCATGGATAGGATCCAATCTAGACTGCCAGAAGACCCGCATTAGGGAGATCACAAAGTCAATGAGGTACCCAAAGTATCTCAAGGGGGTACTGTGAGGCAGGTAAATTGTTCTACTTTATAATGTAACTTAGCCCTCTTAAGAGTTGATAGTGAAAACGTTTTTGGCTCTTTGAAAAATGTCAGCTCTGGCATAGTGTAACTGATGAAAGGAATGAATGAATGTAGGGGTAGTGGATGGTGTGCCTCTGGATAAGTCACTTAGCCTCTGCCTCAGTATCTTCACCTGTAATTGAAGTAAAGACCTGGGTTCAAATACTGCCTCTGACACATCCTAAGAATATGACCATCAGTTAACTTCTCTGTGCCTGTTGGAGCTATGGATAAGGGAAGAATTTATGACCAAAAGGAAATAGGATCATGGGAGATAAAATGGATAAAAACTGTGATTACATGAAATTAAAAAGGGTCATGACTCCATCTGGGGTTTTCTTGGCAAAGATACCGGAGTAGGTTTACCATTTCCTACTACATAATTATTTCTTATAGCACAGTAACATTCCATTAGATTCATATACCACCATTTCTTTAGCCATTCCCCAACAGGAATGCCCTATTCCTATTTCCAATTTGGGGAAGCAAAAAGAGATGCTATAAATATTTTTGTACATATTAGGCCTTTTCTTCTTTTATTTATTTGGTTCCTAGGCTTAATAGTAGTATTGCTGGATCAGAAGATATGTCCAGTTTAATAACTTTCTGAGCATAAATCCAAATTGCTTTCCAGAGTGGCTGGACCAATTCATAACTCTCTCGACAGTGTGCTTGTTTTCCCAGAGTCCTGAAGTCATGAAGAGTCAGACAAGAGAGGAATGACTGAACAACAACAAAATTTCCAGGCAGCTAGGTGGCACAGTAGATAGAATGCTGGGCCTGGAATCAGGAAGACCTGAGTTCAAATTAGGCCTCAGATACTTACTAGTTGTGTGACCCTGGGCAAGTCACTTAACCCTGTTTGCCCCAGTTTCCTCATCTGTAAAATGAGCTGGAGAAGGAAATGGTAAACCATTCTACTATCTTTGCCAAGAAAACCCCAAATGGGGTCACAAAGAGTTGGACACATCTGAACAACAACAAAAGAAGTAATGAAAGGAACAATTCAGAGGAAACTGGTAAGACTTTTATGAACTGATACAGAGTAAATTGACCAGAACCAGGAGAACAATTTATACGATGACAATAATATTATAGAGGAAAAGAAAATTTGAAATGAAAGAAAACATTCAAAGACTTTAGAACTCTAATCAATGCAATGATAAGCCCCAAGTCCAAAAGAAAGAAATGTTTTGCTGGACTATGTGGAGATGTATTGAGGAATTTCTTTTCTGGGTTGGGCTTTTAAAAAAATTAGCTCAATGCAGGGGCAGAAGTAGTGGGAGGGGCAGATTCATTTACAAAAAAAACTTGTTACTTGGGGGAAAAAAGTTTTAATGAGATTGGTCTTAGTCATGATTAAGATGAGTGGTAATTAGTAGCAACCTCCCAATTCTGAGAAGGGAGTATGGTGTTATAAAATTCAGTTGAAATAATCTAGTGTTTGATAAACACATCCAAGCTTTTGGAGGAAGAACTCTATTTGACAAAAACTGCTGGGAACACTGGAAAGTAGTATGGCAGAAACTAGGCATAGAACAACATCTCATACCAAGATAAGGTCAAGACAGGCACATGATTTAGACATAAAGGTTACTGTCATAAACAAACAAAGGAGCAGGGAAAACATTACCTGTCAGAGCTAAAGATAAGGGAAGAATTTATGACCAAATAGGAGATAGACAGGATCATGGGAGATAAAATGGATAATTGTGATTACTTGAAATTAAAAAGCGTCTGAACAAACAAACCAATGCAGCCAAAATTAGAAGGAAAGCAGGAAACTGGGGGCAGGGAGGGATTTTCATGGCAAGTTTCTCTGATAAATTCCTCATTTCTCAAATATATAGGGAACTGAGTCAAATTTATAAAAAAAATAAGAACCATTCCTAGTTGATAAATGGTCAAGTGATACGAACAAGCAGTTTTCAGAAGAAATCAGAGCGATCTACAGTCACATGAAAAACATTGCTAATTAAATTAACTCTGAGGTACCACCTCATACCTATTATATTGGCCAAGATAACAGAAAAGGAAAATAACAAATGCTGAAGGGGATGTGGGAATACAGGTAGACTAATACATTGTTGATGGAGTTGTGGAGTTGTGATCCACTCACTCTGTAGAGCAGTTTGGAACTATGCCCAAAGGGCTACAAAAATGTGCATATCCTTTGACCCAGCATTACCACTACTAGGTCTGTATCCCAAAGAGATCAAAGAAAAAGGAAAAGGATCAATTTATACAAAAATATTTCTAGTACATCTTTTTTTGTGATGGCAAAGAATTGGAAATCGAGGGAATACCCATCAATTGGGAATGGCTGAACAAGTTATAGTATACAATTGTGATGGATTACTATTTGTACTGTAAGAAATGAGGAGGATGGGAGGGGGCAGAGTCAAGATGGCGGCTGGAAAAGAGGGACTTGCTTAAGGTCTCTCCCAAATCCCTCCAAACACCTGTAAAAAATGGCTCTGAACAAATTCTAGAGCTGCGGAACCCACAAAATAGCAGAGGGAAGCAGGTCTCCAGACCAGGACAGCCTGGATGGTCGCTGGGAAGGGTCTATTGCACCGTGCTGGGAGCCGAGTGCAGCCCAGCATGGGCCATGCCAGGACAGACCAGACCCAGAGTTGGGCAGGCCTTAGGGCCATGAAACACTGAGCTGTGGCAGCTACCAGACTTCTCAACCCACAAACGCCAAACACCACGGAGCAGGTTAGTGGGAAAACTGCTGAATCGAGGTGAGAGCAGTCTGGCCCCAGCCCTAGGGGTGGTGGAGGTGGAGCGGTGGTGGGGACAGCAGCAGCAGGAAGCTCCAGCGGCTGCTTCCAGAGCTCCAGCATCAGCTACTTTCAGAGTCCCTGACTCACACGGTGGGAGGAATCAAACAACAGATCAGAGTGGGAGTGCAAGGAGCACTTTGCTGGCACAGAGGCAGCTTTACCCTGCTTGGATCTGGGTCACAATCCTGGTTGGCGGTTCTTGGGTGAGGAGGAGCAGTGCTGTGGCAGAGTCTGCTGTGTAGAAGTAGCTCTAAAAACAGCAGTGCAGCCCCTAAAGCTTGGGACAAAGTACTCTCTACTCTACAAGCAGTCATACCCTGACAAAAAGCTCAAAGGTCAATTACCTGACTGGGAACATGAGCAGGCAGTGAAAAAGGATGCAGACTCAGACTCTTCAGACTCAGACTCAAGAATCTTTTTTTGGTGACAAAGAAGAACAAAACATACAGCCAGAAGAAGTCAACAAAGTCATAGAACCTACATCAAAAGCCTCCAAGAAAAATATGAATTGGTATCAGGACACGGAAGAGCTCAAAAAGGATTTGGAAAAGCAAGTAAGAGAAGTAGAGGAAAAATTGGGAAGAGAAATGAGAGTGATGCAAGAAAATCATAAAAAACAAGTCAATGACTTACTAAAGGAGACCCGAAAAATACTGAAGAAAATAACACCTTAAAAAATAGACTAACCCAAATGGCAAAAGAGCTCCAAAAAGCCAATGAGAAGAAGAATGCCTTAAAAAATGGAAAAATGGAAGCCAAATGGAAAAGGAAGTCCAAGAGACCACTGAAGAAAATACCACCTTAAAAATTAAATTGGAGCAAGTGGAGGCTAGTGACTTTATGAGAAATCAAGATATTATAAAACAGAACCAAAAGAATGAAAAAATGGAAGACAATGTGAAATATCTCACTGGAAAAACCACTGACCTGGAGAATAGATCCAGGAGAGATAATGTTAAAATTATTGGACTACTTGATAGCCGTGATCAAAAAAAGGGCCTAGACAACATCTTTCAAGAAATTATCAAGGAAAATTGCCCTGATATTCTAGAACTAGAGGGTAAAATAGAAATTGAAAGAATCCACTGATTGCCTCTTGAAAAAGATCCCAAAAAGAGAACTCGTAGGAATATTGTCGCCAAATTCCAGAGTTCCCAGGTCAAGGAGAAAATACTGCAAGCAGCCAGAAAGAAACAATTTGAGTATTGTGGAAACATAATCAGGATAATACAAGATCTAGCAGCTTCTACATTAAGGGATCGAAGGGCTTGGAATATGATATTCTGGAGGTCAAAGGAGCTAGGATTAAAACCAAGAATCACCTACCCAGTAAAACTGAATATAATGCTCCAAGGCAAAATATGGATTTTCAATAAAATAGAGGACTTTCATTCTCGATGAAAAGACCAGAGCTGAATAGAAAATTTGATTTTCAAATACAAGAATCAAGAGAAATCATAAGGGACTTAATAAAGTTGAACTGTTTTGTTTACACTCCTACAAGGAAAGATGATGTTTGTAATTCATGAGACTTTTTTCAGTATTAGGGTAGTTGAAGGGAATGTGTGTGTGTGTGTGTGTATGGCCAGAGGGCAGAGGGTGAGTTGAATATGAAGGGATGATATCAATAAAATTAAGGGGTGAGAGGAATATACTGAGAGAGGAAGAAGGGGAGAGATAGAATGGAGTAAATTATCTCACATAAAAGTGGCAAGAAAAAGCAGTTCTGTTGGAAGGGAAGAGGGGGCAGGTGAGGGGGAACAAGTGAATCTTGCTCTCATAGGATTTGACTTGAGGATGGAACAACATACACACTCATTTGGGTATCTTACCCCACAGGAAAGTAGGGGAAAGGGGATAAAAAGGGGGGATGATAGAAAGGAGGGCAGATTGGGGGAGGAGGCAATCAAAAGCAAACACTTTTGAAAAGGGAGAGGGTCAAGGGAAAAAACTGAATAAAGGGGGACAAGATAGAAGGGAGGGAAATATAGTTAGTCTTTCAGAATGTGATTATTGTGGAAGTGTTTTGCATATTGATAACATGTGTGGCCTATTTTGAATTGCTTGCCTTCTTAGGAAGGGGCGGGTGGGGAGGGAAGAGGGGAGAGAATTTGCAATTCAAAGTTCTAAAAGCGGGTGCTCAAAAAAAGTTGTTTTTGCATGCAACTGGGAAATAAGATATACAGGCAATGGGGTATAGAAATCCCTTGCCCTACAAGAAAGTAAGGGGAAAGGGGGTTGGGTGGGGGGAGTGGGGTGACAGAAGGGAGGGCTGACCGGGGTACAGAGCAATCAGAATATATGCCATATTGGAGTGGGAAGGAGGGTAGAAATGGGGAGAAAATCTGTAACTCAAAATCTTGTGGAAATCAATGTTGAAAACTAAAATATTAAATAAAAAATACGAAAAAAGGGCAATAAAAAAAGAAAAAAAAAGAATGTTAAAAAAAAGACTGATCCAAGATAACTCTGAAGGACTTATGATGAAAAGTGAAATCTCCAGAGAAACAACTGATGGGATCTGAATATGGATCGAAGCAAACTTTTTAAATTTTATTTTTCTTGAGGATTTTTTGTCTATATTTCCTTTCATAACATGATCAATATGGATATGTTTTGCATGACTACACATGTATAACCTGTATCAAATTGATTCCCATCTCAATGGAGGCAGGAGGGGAAGGGAGAGAATTTGGAACTCAAAGTTTTGGGGACAAATGTTAAAAATTGTTTTTACATATAACTGGGGGAAAATAAAATATTGAATAATTTAAAAAAAAAAGAAATGAGGATGGTTTCAGAAAAATCTGCTACAAAGTGAAGTGAAGAGAACCAGGAGAACATTGTTACGCAGTAACAGCAATAACTACGAAAGACGTAGCTAGCTACTCTGATCAATACAACGATCCAAGATAGTTCCAAAGGACCACGATGAGAAATGCTACTCACCTCCAGAAAGAGAACTGATGAACTGAGTGCAAATTGTTTTTCACTTTATATTTATTGCCTTTTTTTGGCAACATGGATAACATGGAAATGTTCTGCATGACTTCACATGTATGATGGGTTTCATATTGCTTGCTTTCTCAAACGGGCGGGGGAGGGGCTGAATGGGGAGAATTTGGAACTCAAAATTGTTTCAAAAGAATATAAAAATAATTTCTAAGTGCACCTGAAGAAAAGTATTCCTGTTTTGTACAGCCTAGAAAAAGCCAGAGGGGCTGTTACAGTCTAGGTAGGAGGTGAATTTAGGGCCACAGCCTGTAGTTATCCAAAGAGTGGACATTGTCTAAAAAGAATCAACAGTATTTAGTGACAGATGCTAATAAAGGACAAAGGAGCAGGAAAGAATTGGAAATTGAGGAGTGCTAGTATTGAGGAAAGAAAAAAGAAAACACCTCCACATATATTAGACACATATTTTTTATGTTATAGATAAAGTCATGCACAGTAGAGTGCTAGGCCTTTCAGAAAGAGCTGGGTCCAAATCCTCCTCCTGACACTCCCTAACTGTGGGACACTGCTCAGTGCCTTGGAGGAAATAAGAGAGTCTTTGTCATGATTCTTTTTAAGGCACTGCCAGAATTTCTTAGCTGGAAAACAAGACATCCAGGGCCATTTCTCAAAGATTCCAGGTAAACATACTACTACAAAAAACCAAAAAAGAAATCCAGTTTCTGAGGTGTAAATTTACCCTGTCAATCAGAGGAAGGGGGAGGTGAGAGAGGGGAATGGCACTACTGAGGGCATATTAACACCTCAGTAGACTTTCTAATTCCTCAGTTTGCATTGTAAACCTCCTGGACATTAGCCCACTGTTAAGCATTCGTTGTAACATATAGCCTGAGCTGTTAAGTGGCATGAGGGAAACACAAAATGATATCGACCTAAGGGCCAATGACATGTGACAGCAAAAAGTAATAATAAATTGAGAATGTGAAATCAAATATGAAGGTATTATATAAAATTCAGGAGAATAGTTTGCAGAAGTCTTTAGTTTCCAAATTCTAACAATGGAAGCTATGGATGTGGGAGTCTCTTTTTAAAAAGATGTTAAGCCACATCATGGCTTAACTAAATGCCCACAATATGATCATACAGTTCATATTCTAGCCTCATTTTTTCCTCAAGAGGAAAAAAAGACCAAGGTAACTTGGCTCATTGAAATTCATCCTCTTTTATGTCCCCAAAGCCTACATTTTCAATTTCTGAATCCTCAGGAGCACAATTCTCTCTCCATTCCTGGGCTTCAAAATCTTTCATTCCTCCTGTTCCTGCCCCATATTATCTGATCTATCACCACGTCCTACTGAATCCCCTCCTCACGTATTTTTCAGATCTGCCCTTCACCTGGACAATTTTTCAGATCTACTTTTCACCTGGATAATAAGTCCTAGCCCTAATTCCATCCTACTTAGATGGCCAAACTGGAACAGCCCCTTGGTTTCTCTAGATCTATGTGGCAGGAAGATTCCTCTTCCTCCTAACCACATTATTCCCCTTCTCAGAACCAGGAAGTGGTTCCCGGCCACTTAATCAGAATTAAGACACCTAATAGTAAACTTTAAGACTGGAAATCAATTATACCACCCCCTCCCCCGGTCTTACTTCACATTCTCTCTGCAATAGGCAAATAAATACTAACTCTGCCGGTGGACGATTTTTTCACCTCTGAGTCATTCACTTCTCCAGGAAGAAGTTGGTTGTGTTTGTTTCTGGCACTTATGTTCGAATATTACTTACTCTTTAAGGTGAGGAGCATCTGAAAGAGTCCTGTCTAATGGCTGTGGGCTGAGGGGGAGGGAGAAGTCAATTCTATGTCTGAGAAGGGCCTTGGTCCAAATCCTGATGGCCACTTTCTAAGTGACTTTCTGGACTTTGGTCTCCTCTGACAGGATTCAACTGGGTGATCTTTACATATCATTTTATCACCTGCAAAGTGCGTATTGATTGACAAGGACAAAAAGTAACTGAGAATTGCTGAGTTGTTAATGAACTCCATTATTACTCTAGGTAATAAATAATAATAAAATAAGTGACCTGCTAGATAGTCTTACACATTTTTTTTCAATTAACAAATTTCAATTAACAAAAATCTGGGAGATATGATATCTGCTACTTAGCGCATGGTGTCAATGGGGCCAAGATTACAGGTTTGATCCCTGTACATACCAGCTGGTTACAGGGGTAGAGACTGCTCTCCTGAACAAGTGTAGAGCTGGAAGAGACCTCAGACATCATGGAGTGAAATCCAACCCAATCCTTTTACAGATGAGGAAAGTGAAATTTGCCCAGGGTCAGAAAGGTAGTAAGTAGTAGGGCTAGGATTCTGACTCTCAATCATGTGATCTAGAGGCATCCAAATCTAGGCCTTGCTAGGTGGCTGAGCTAAAGCCTTCCCCTTCTGTGTCCAATGACTAGCAGCAAAGGGCAGAGATGCTGAAAGAGGGGCCTGGGTGCTGTTTTCTTGGATGATTTAGGATCTTCATAGAAAGATGGCCGGAAGAAGCCTGCAAGTCTTAGTTCAGGATTAGGCTTGTTCTGTTTGGCACAAAAGGGCAGAAATGAGGAACAAATGGGTCTGTTACAAAAAGGTGGCAGATTTTGTCTTGAAGTAAAGAAAACCTTGTAACAATGAGAGTTAAACAGTGCAATGGGGCTGCCTTGGGAGAAGAGAATTTCTCCTACGAGATCTACAAACAGACTAACACTTGATTAGGTCCTAAAGGATCTTTGAGGTCTCTTGTACCTCTCAGACACTGTGAGCTATTTCACAAAGTCACACAGAAGATCTGAGTCTCAAGCTGGAAGGGACTTCAGTCAGGTAGTCCAACTGCCTCATTTTACGGTGGAGGAAACTGAGGCCCAGAGAGGAGAAGGGACTGGTGCAAAGGCATGCAGGTCATATGTCAGAAGTGGGATCTGAACCTAGTCAGGCTTCTTTCCCCAGTACCAGGCTGCTTCCCTGTTGCCACTGGTCATCACAAAGGGAACCATAAAAAAGATGTTCAGGGGCAGCTAGGTGGTGCAGTGAGTAGAGCGCCGGCCCTGGAGTCAGGAGGACCTGAGTTCAAATCCGGCCTCAGACACTTGACATACTTACTAGCTGTGTGACCTTGGGCAAGTCACTCAACCCCAATTGCCCTGCCTTCCCCCCTCCAAAAAAAAAAAAAGGTGTTCAACAGCATTTACATTATTGGGATCAGACACTCACTTTGCTGGCAGATATACCAGAATCTCAGCATTGTAAGGGGCCTCAGGGGGTACCTAGTCCAATTCGGATTTGAAGATCTGTCTCCCTGAGAGCCCATCCCACTTCTGGAGTGCTAATCTTTAAGTTCTTTCTTATATCCCAACCCACAATCTTCCTTTTGGCCATTTACACCTGGTCCAGCTAGCCGTAGCCTTTGAGGCCAGGAAGAACAAGTACACATTACACCGCAAGTGTTGTAAGGGGCCTTAGAGACCCATAACCCCCAAAAGAATTCACACCACCTTTGCTTAAGCTCTCCAGTAAGGTGGAATGCCCTCTGTCCTGGGGCAGCCCAATCTTCTTTTGGACAGCTCAAACTGTTAGGACATCTTTCCTGACCAAAAGCTTCAATTTGGGGCAGCTAGGTGGCATTTCAGGGGATACAGCACTGGCCCTGGAGTCAGAAAGACCTGAGTTCAAATCCAGCCACAGACACGCACTAGGTGTGTGACCCTGGGCAAGTCACTTAACCTCGATTGCCTCCAAAAAACCCGAAACAAAACCAAACCTTCAATTTGTCTCTTTACAGCTTTCACAGCTCTCGCGCCTGCCTTCGCCCTCTGGGGCCAAGTAGCTCAAGTCTATTCCCTCTTCCAAATGATAGCCATTCAAACACTTGAACATAATTTCAAGTTCCTTCCAAGGTTTATCTTCTCCGGGCTTGAAGCAGTAGCAGTCTGCTTCTCCTTGATAAAAGGAAGATTGCTGTATCAGCAAGCACCTATTAAGAGACTACTACATTGCCAGACTGTGCTAGGGGAAAGGGATAAACTACAAAATAACAGTCCTTGTCCTCAAGGAGCTTACAGTATGGGGGAGGTGGGGAGGTCACATAGAACATATATATACATATATGAATGCCTTGAGGGCAGAGAGCACTTCATTTTGAATTCATATGTACAAAATAAACACAAGGTAATTTCAGGAGGGCTTTGCTCTAGCAGTTGGGGAGGAGGGCAATCAGGAAAGGTTTCATTTAAGAGGTAGCGCTTGAGCTGAGTTCTGAAGGTGGCTGGGAATTCCAAGGGGCAGTGCACGAGGAGCGAGTGCATTCCAGGCACTGGGGAGAATGTGCACAAATATATGGACATTGGAAATGGAAGGTCATGTGCAAGAAGGAAAAGAGGATCAGTTTGGCTGCACTGAGGAATGAATCACAGAAGGGCAGTAATATATAATAAACCTGAAAAAGAAAGCCAAAGCCAGGCTACAGAGGGCTTCCAATGCTAGTAAAAGACTCAGTAGTTGCTCCTAAAAGTAATCGGGAGCCACTGGAGATTACTGAGCAAGGGAGAGACAATGTTAGACCTGCTTTAGGAAAACTGCTTTGGTAGCTATGTGGAGAATGGATTGGAGAAGGAGGAAATTCAATCAGGGGGGCCAATGAGGCTACTGCACTAGTCCAGGGCTTCTTAAACTTTTTCCACTTGTGACCCCGTCAGAGCTTCTTAAACAATGGGTTGTGACCCCATATGGATCTAGTCCAGGTTCAAGTTGATAAAGCCCTACTGTATGAGTGGAGACAAGGGGCTAATTCTAGAGATACTATGGAAATGGAATCAATCAGATTTGGCACCTGAGCAGATATGTGTAGTGTGTGAGAGTGATGAATACAGGATTTCCTCAAGGTTGGTGAACATGGGTGACTCAAACAATGTTTCTGCCCAAAATAGTGAATTAGCAGCTTTTCTTCGCATGGGGGAAAATATCAGAAACTACAGGTATTGCAGAGAAGGATTAAATGGAAATTAGCATCTACTAAAAGTTCTCCCTCTTTGAAATCAGAGTACAATTATCCCTTCCACATCATGACTTTCCCCCTTGTGGTTTTGATATATCAAGGGTCAGCATAAGAAATTACTGTAAATGGGAATTTGGAGGAAGTTTTGCAGAAACTGCAGATGACACTTGGAAGGCCAGCAGATGACACAGAAAAAATTTATAAACTCAGAAATGCATAAAATATGTGTATAACATAAACATCTTATTTAAACATATTTATACCATATTATTATATATAAACATGTTTTATCATATATAGTGTAAACACTCCCCTAAAAGAAAAAGAAAAAATTCAGACTTCTTCTCTGGTATGAAGGGAGGACCAAAAATTTTTACGCAGATTTTCCAGATCTTGGGAGTGTCAGTGCCCCTAACCCCCACAATGTGGAAGGGATAACTGTAAAAGAATACAGCAAAAAATGTTGCTTTTTAAAACTGGAGCTATGTGGGGGAGGGTATGGAAATCCCCCTTTGGGCATAAATGTTTCTATTTCTTATCCGTCTACTTGAACATTCCTCACATTTCTTATCTGGGTATCCCTCTAACTTATTGCCGAAGGATGGTATTCTATCTAGTGCTTCTTAAACTGTGGGTCGAGACCCCGTATGGGATCACGAGTGGAAAAAGTTTAAGAATCCCTGTTCTATACTGTCTTTTCTAGAGCAGAAGCTAAGCATAGAAGTGGGCAATAACAAAAGAATCCAGAAACATACTCAATTATATTGGCAGGAGCATAATACTATGCCGAAGAGCTCATTTTTTTTCTCTGCCAGTAAAACATTAAGGTTTTCAAAAAGAGAGACAATGGTGGCATCCATCATTTTAATGGCATCCATGCCTTGTATCAGCAGTCTGCGCCTAGCAGAGGGAATGTTAGATAAGGTGAAAATAAGGGCACTCTGGTGAGCCACACTGGAGAGGCTACTGAACTGGAGCACCATTATAGACCAGCAACTCAATAGGAGGAATAAGAAATTTAGAGAATTCATAAAGCAAGGAGCATGATATGTGTAATCGAACACTCACTTGCAACTGGAGGAATTGAAGCTCACTGAATTCACTCCCTGAATTCACTCATTAAACATTTACTAAGCAGTGTGCCCCAAAGCATTTTGTAGCTACAAACAAGGAAAAGACACAGTCCTTACCCAAGGGACCTTTCAATCTAGGCAGGGAGGGCAAGAGAGAGTCTCTTTAAAGAGGGGTTGCATTTGAGCTGTGTCTAGGAAGGAAGAGCTAGATGGCGAGGATATTTCAAGCAGAAGGGATGGCAAGTGGTCCAAACTGTTTGAATGAAGGAGAATGATGGGAGATTAGGATAAGAATACTGAATAAGAGGCTGGGACTTTGAATACCAACCTAAGAAATTTTGATTTTATTTGAACCACTGATTTTTTTTAGGAGAATAAAGTAAGAAGGATTATATGTTCAGAGTTGTACTTTAGAAAGAGTCATCCGGAAAGAGATTCCCTATATTAAACAGAGTCTGTCCTGTCCTGTGTCTTTCCTGCCCCCCTTCCCTCACAAACACAGTGCACCCTAGGGGGCTGCCTACTTCCTTACCTACCACTCAAGGACTCCTGGACAGCTTGTTTCTCTTTAAAATGACTTTGATGATGACAAAATGCTTAAATGTTTTCTTTTATTATGTAATATTAAAGTTGACAGTAATTCCGATTTTGTAAGCATATGCGTTCAATTAAAAATGAAAATCCTCCAAGTTTTTGGAACATTTTCCAGTTGGTATCAACTTAGATTCCACTTAACATTTTGTGAACCATGTAGACCGGGGTGGGAAACCTGTGGCCTGGAGGTCACATGTAGATCTCTAGGTCCTCAAGTGCAGCCCTTTGACTGAATCCAAATGTCACAGAACAAATCCCCTTAAGAAAAGGATCTGTTCTGTAAAACTTGGCCTTAGTCAAAAGGCTGCACCTACACGTGACCCACCCCTGGTTGTAGACACTGCCTTTTTAGACAGTAGATAACCAATGTGTTCGATAAGGTTGTTGAGAAAGTATCTATAATATCTCCAATTATTACCACACTATCTCTTATATGAGAATATCTTTCTAGGAACTCTATGGCCTCAAACTCATTTTTACCAGGAGTCTTTCCATATAGAATCATAAAAGCACATATTTGGATCTGGGAGGAACCTTAGATGCCCACCCCTTTCATTTACACATAGAACAGGGAGGGAGCATCATGTTGTAGACAGAGCACTGGAACTGAAATTACGGAAACTTGAGTTCAAATCCTGCTTTAGATACTTACTAGCTGTGTAACCTCAGGCAAGTGACTTAACTTCTCAGCTTTAGTTTCTTTATCTGTAAAATGGGATAATAGCACTTAGCCTCACAAGGTCATTAAAGTGTGATGTTAGTTATTATCATTATTATTATTATAACACCACACAGTCTCCATTATCTGTCTAAAGGAGACTCACTTTTAGGCCTGACCAATAAAAGTATCCACTTCTTCTTTGAGGAATATTTCTAGCTCTCAGTTTATCCATGGACTCGGGATAGCCTATGTTACGAACTCAAGGAGTAGCTGGAAAATGAAGTGGTGATAACAGAGTCAGCATGGCTTCATTAAGAACCAGTCATGCCAGACCAAATAGCTTTGTTTTGGACAGTCACTAAACTGGTAGGTCAGGGGAATGATATTTATCAAATAGTTGGCTAAAATCTAGGTAATGTAAATCATACTATTATTGTGGAAAAATGCAAAGATGTGGCCTAGAGAATATAATTAAATGGATTCCGAATTGGTTGAATGGCTGGACTCAAGAGTAATTCATGGTTCAATGTCCACTTGGAAAGAAGTTTCCAGTAGAGTACCCCAGGGATCAATGCTAAAAAGATCCTTGTGCCTAATACAGAGCCACCCACATTGCAAATGTTCGAGACATGCTTGTTGATTGCAAATTAAATCTATCAGAGATAAGTGTAAAATTTTACAAGGGTTATAAAAAGCCCAAGTACAGGAGAGGGAAAGCACAGATACAAGTTTGTCTGAAAAAGGATAGGGGGAGGGTAGCCGTTCTTCATGGACTACAAGTTCATTATGAGTTTAGTGCAATGAGATAGGCCCAAAAATGAATCTTGGGTCATATTAAGAGACATAGCTGGAACCAGACAGTGAAGGGCTTTAGAAACCACAAAGAGATGATCGCATTTTGTCAAGAGGGAGCTCCGGGAGTGACATGGCCAGGCCTATGCATAAGAAACAAACATTTCAGGGGCAGCTAGGTGGCGCAGTGAGTAGAGCACTGGCCCTGGAGTCAGGAGGACCTGAGTTCAAATTTGGCCTCAGACACTTGACATACTTACTAGCTGTGTGACGACCTTGGGCAAGTTACTTAACCCCAATTGCCCTGCCTTCCCCCCTCCAAAAAAAACCAAAACAAAACAAAAAAAAGAAACAAACATTTCAGAGGCAGCTAGGTGAGTAACAGTACCAAACCTGGAAGCAGGAAAACCTAATGTCACTGAAGACATTACTAGCTGTGTGACCTTGGGCAAGTCATAATCCCTCTTAGCCTCAGATTCCCCATCTGTAAAATGGGGATAATAATAACACCAACCTCTCAGGGGTAAAATGAGGTAATATTTATAAAGCACTTTGCAACCTTTAAAGCATTATATACGTGCTAGCTATTAATTTTTAGCAGATATGTGATGATTGACTGGAGAGGGGAGATGGGAAGCTGGAAAACAAATCAGGAGACTTATAAAGGCAATGAGGGCTTTAATCAGGGTGATGGCTATGTAAGTGGAGAGAAGGGGACAGATGTGAGATATGTCATGCTGAAATAAGAAGACTTGGCAACTGATTAGATGTGTGGGGTTATAGGAAAAAGCAGAAGCTTATCTCTGAGGTTTTGAACATGAGTGACTAGAAGGATAACAGAAATAGGCGATTTGGGGAAAAGTGGGAAATGGAGTTCAGGAGAGACTGGAACTGGATATAAATATCTAGGTGTTGTCTGAATAGAAGTGACAGTTAAATCAGAGGGAATCAATGAGGTCAATGGGAGCAGAAAAGGGCCCCTGAGAGAGCTCTAGGATACATATACCCATGCATAAGGGGTGAGAAAAGGAGAATGAGCAAGTGAAGGAGACTGAGAATGAGTAGCCAGCCAAGCAGGAGGAAGACTCAGGTTCCCTCCCTCCTCTCCACCCCTCGAGGAACAGTCTGGGAATCCTATTACAATTTTATGGTATACCATATGATAATGGCTCATTACTGGTAGAAGCCAATTTCAAAAGGAAAAGGCGGGGGGGGGCAGCATTTCGCCACATGCTGAATAGCCATTACTGGAATTTCCTAGGAAAGTTGCAACTAACCAGAAAGGCAATGGGGAGATTCTTTTTTTTTAAATGTAATCTGTGACCCAAAGGGCCATTTTCATTTTCTTTACTTTTTAAAAAATTTAATATTTTTAGTTTTCAACATTGATTTCCACAAAATTTTGAGTTACAAATTTTCTTCCCATTTCTATCCTCCCCCACCCTAAGATGGCATGTATTCTGACTGCTCTTTTCTCCAGTCTGCCCTCCCTTCTATCACCCTACTCCCCACCCCCATCCCCTTTCCCCTTACTTTCTTGTAGGGCAAGATACATTTCTATACCCCATTGCCTATATATCTTATTTCAGTGGGGAGATTCTTAATGGATATATATGAATAGCAGCATATTTCTAAGGATAACCTATGCACAAAATGTGTGAGCTTCTAAGAAACGTATGATTGGGAAAAGAGGTGGTTTCGTCATGGTTTGAGACAGACAGATAATGAATGAATGAAAAAACACTTACTTTGTGCCAGGTCCTGCACTGGTACACACAAAATATAAAAAGAGGCAGATCTTCGACTTGCTGGGTAGATCTTCTATGGAGAGCTATGGGAGAACATGGAGAAGAAGCAGACAGAATAAGGTGTTGATGGGTTGCAGTTCACACCAATGGAGGCAATGCAGATAATCACAGATACCTCACATATATTAAAGCCTTCAAAACTCCCTTTCTAGCACCCTGAGATCACTTATCCCACTTATCAGTCAAGTGAGAAATAGGAAATTTGTGGGACCACTCACAAACTCTTCTACCTCACCAACACTTTTGGGAAAATGTGATGCTATTAAAAACCACAAGCAAAGGGGCAGCTGGGTGGTGAAGTGGACAGAGCCCCGGCCCTGGAGTCAGGAGGACCTGAGTTCGAACCTGGCCTCAGACTGCACTAGCTGTGTGACCCTTGGCAAGTCACTTAACCCCAATTGCCTCAAAAAAAAAAAAAAAAGAAAATTAAAAAACCCCACAACTATAAGCATACCCCATATTCATGCCCCACCCCAACTTTCTTTTTTATTCTTTGTCACAAAAAATGACTGTGCAGGGGAGGGGCAGGGATATATTTTGAAATGAAGCTGATGCAAAAATATGAAGGATCAATAAAAAAATTTTAAGTATCCATTCAAAAAAGACTGAAAAATCATCGCCTTTAAGGCCAGGGGCTTTGTCCAAATCCCTATAACAGTACCGGGTACAGTCATTATTCACTACAAAGTGAAACTTGGTTTGAGATTGGATCCCATCCAAGTGGGTTTTAATTACTTACACAGGAAAGGCAGTCCCATAACATAGAACTCTAGGGCAGAGTTATAGGTGAGACTATAGCAGAGTTGATTCTATATGATATGAGAAAGCAAAATATACGCTTGCCCAAATGAAATAATAAACATAACCTTCCAACATAACTCTCATAGTAGCCAACAATTATACCTGAACACTGGGAAAAAGAAAAAGCTTTATATTGTCAGAGATGCCTAAAGAGCTTTTATTTTGGGGGCTTTCAATAGAGACAAAGTAGGACTATGTACCAAAAGGAATTTAAGCTCAGTTTTAGAGGCTCTGCTGAGCTCCGGCTAAACAGCACCCACAGAGATTCGATGATAACTTATATTGGTTGGTATAATCAAGAAACCAGTCATGGCTATATCTGAAACTAAACTGGTTTAACCTCATGAGAACTTTTTTCAAATTCCCTTTGGTTTTTTTTTTCTGTCCCTGCAACTTCAAGAAAAACAAGATACCAGACTTCCTTGAAATCATTTATTTTAAATAGATTATAACATTCTGTCTTTTCAACCAGTCAACCAGACTCCACATATTTTACTATGTCCTTTCCTCCAGCATATTGGTGCTTTCGCTGATCCATTTGCTAACTCCCTATCAAAACTGTCGGTTTCCACCTGAAAAATATATACTTTTGACAATTAAAAGGGAACTAAAAAAAGTATCACTCTCTAAAATTACAAAAAAGAATGAAACTAAGTAACTGTCACAAGATAAAAATCACTGGACCAGACCTACCATCCTCAGAATAGTGCTTTAGCCTTAGAAAAGGGACATTTCCCACCCTGCTATGGGGGGTGGGGGGGCAGGAGATCAGCACCCTGGCCTGGACACTACCGGAAGCCTTTCCTAAATCCTCTCAATTCCAGCGCTTTCTCCCTTTTACTTTTAACTATTTTCTATTTATCCTGTATATAGCTTGCTTTGTTTGTATTTGTTTCTGTTATCTCCATTAGATTGTAATCTCCTTGAGGGCAGGGACTGACTTTTTCCTCCTTTTTAAGCTTTATCTGGCACTTAATAGGCTGTAAACATATGTTGATTGACTGATTGGTTCTCCTAATATCGTTCTGCCAACTCACTTAACCCCTAAGTATCCCAGTCTAGTAGGAGTTCTTAACCTTTTTTATGCCTGAGGGTGAGGCTTAGAGACCTCTTCTCAGAATCTTTTTAAATGTGTAAAATAGAATGGACAGGGTTGCTATACTGTTATCAAAATTCTTCAAATATATTCAAAAAAGTTTTCCGGACCCCAGGTTTAAGAACCCCTGTAGTATGGAGAGCCGAAGCCCTGTAGGAAATGAGGGTTGGTTGTTTTTGGTTTTTGTTTTTTTTTTTTTTGAGTTTAGAATCTAATTCTCAGCATTTAATACACTTTATGCAATCTAGGAAAGCTCAGTGCTTTTCTCCAGCTAGATTTATTGACTATATCCAAAGTTCACAGATACAGAGCAACCTGGTTTTGACTAGTGTCTTAAGATGATTTCTTTTCTCACTAAAGGTTGGATCAAAAGCAGCTTTAAAACAATAAAGAGAAAAGAAACAAGCACACATTTAGTGACTGATGTATACATTGTCACTTGATAATGCAAAAAGAAATGAAATGAAAGAACTGGTTTGAGTGTCTCAACTGGTTGGAGTGGTTTTGCTTTTTAACTATGTTGTTTTACTATGATTTCCTTTCCTCACTAGTTCCTGGAGTTCCCTGATCCTGGTAGGAACAGCTCCCTACAAAATCTGCCACTCAATGGGTCAACTCCCCGTGGGAGGCAGCGTGGTACAGTGGAAAGAGGGCCAGATATGGAGTCAGAGGACCAAGGTCCGCTGTGAGGCTACCTGGAGTTCTTGGCAAAACCCTACAACTCATCTTTAAAGAAACAGGAGGCTACTGACCTCTCAGAAAAGTCCATTTGCCTTAGTAAAGGATGAGTCCCACCAGACTAACTTTATTTCCATTTTGGACATCACTACAAAACTGGTCCAAGAATGCAATTGATAGGTGTGTACCTGGATTTTATTATTTGGAAAAGGAGCTAGATTATAAAAAACAATCAGATAGAGTCAGAACTTGGTGCGTGGTCAGACTCCAACAGTAGTGAGGATTGGTTCAGTGCTCACTTGGAAACAGGTCTATAGTAGGGTGCCCTGGGAATCTGTGCTTGGCCCTGAGCTGTTTATACTGGCATCCACAGCATCCTTATCAAATTTGCAGATGCCCCAAAGCTGGAGGGATAGCTAACCCACATAACAGACTGCAAAAGACCTTGAGAGCAATGGGTGAAACTGACTAAGATGAAATTTGATAGTGCTAAATGCTTAGGCAAAAAAACAATTAACTTCACAAATACAAGATGGGGAAGGCTTAACCGGATAGCAGTTTGTCTGAAAGAAAAGAAAAAAAATCTCTAGGGGGTTTAAGTGGACTGTATACTCAATGACTCAACAGTGTAATACGGCAGCCAAGACCAGCCCACATCTGGAGTATTTGGGGTTCAGTTCTGGGTGCTGCTGTTAAGAAGGGCATAGATAAGCTGGATAGTGTCCTGAGGAGGGCAATGAGTCTAATGAGGATTGGCTGAAGGAACTGGGGATGTTTATCATGGAGAAGAAGAGACAATGACAGCTATCTTCAAGGATTTGAGAAACTGTCACCTGGAAGAGGGACTACCCTTGTTTCTGGCTTCAGCGGGGCAGAACTAGGAACAGTGAAGGGAGTGGGGGGCAGGAGAGAGTTGCAAAAGAGACTAGATCCAAGGAAAAAACTTCCTAAGCTTTAAAAGCTATGCCAAAATGAAATGTACTGCCTTGTCAGATTGTAGGTTTCCTCTCATTGGACGTATTCAGGCCAAGGCTGGATTGACCACCTGTCAGGGGAATGTTGCAAGAGCTGGGGTTCTTATCCGTTTTTGTGCATGGACCCTTTTGGCAGGCTGCTTAAACATATGGAACCCTTCTCAGAATTGTTTTCAAATGCATAAAATAAAAAGACAGGATTACAGAGGAAACCAATTATATTGAAATAAAGATGTGATTGCCTTCCCAATCAAAATTCATGGGCCCCAGATTAAGGACCCAAGTTGTCAAGTAGATGTATTTAAAAAAAAATACAATAGAACATAGATAATGTGTGGCTTTTGAAGTCAATCTGTGGCCTGCAGAGCCCCCATTTCTATTTGAATTTGACCCCAGTTGTGGTATGGATTAGACTAGGCCACTGATGTTTTCCTAACAGAAATTCTGGGATTCTGTGTTCTTGGTCTGAATCCCTGTTCCACTCCACTACTAACTTGGACAAGACATTTAACCACTCTTGGGGGCTAGTTTCCTCCTCTGTGAAATGGACTCGATGACCTCTAACATCCCTTAGGGCTAGTCCTAAGCTAAGATCTCCTAAGATGGCATTTTTTTGCCTATGCCTTAGAGGGATTTTTTTTGATCAGATATGGGTTGGAATAAATAGCTCATTATGTCTTTTCCGGAGCTGAGATTCTATGAGCCATTATTTTTTTTTATAGCCTACCTACTAATATCCAGTGGAATATTAAAAATTCATGCTTTACTTTAACTATAATAAGAGCATTTTAAAATAAACTTAATTATATGAAGATATCACTAATACTTCTAGAATAAAAAATGCCTTTTAATCTAATTAAAACTCAGAAAATAGAACATCTTCATTTCATGTTTTTCTCATAGCACCTGCACATTAACTTTTCAAAATAAGAAATTTCAAGAGCCACCTTAAAGAGATTTCTTTTTAAAAGTCAGGTAAGGTGAACAATAATTATCCACCTTTGTGTGAAATGTATGAAGAAAAACTATTTTTCATTGCTGCATTAATGGAAAAAAAAGGTAGTTTGGCTCTAATTGGTTCTTGGTTCAACATTCCTTGAAAAAAGTCCATCGCATACCCTGTCATAATTTACTACTTTAATTACTGACAATACAGAAACAGACTTTTTAGCCCATTTATAAGTGAGAATATATTGTTATACTTCAAATGGCTGATGAAAAAACCTTGTTAACCAGAGCTCTAGTTTTTGCTGAAATAATTTAAATTCAGAAAATGAAACCAAAACAAACAAAAATCCCCACTATCCAGCACATTTCTGCCTCTATTTATTGTGATAGCCTAATCAATACTATATTTTAAAAGTATAACAGGCATACTCTTTTAGTACAGAAGAGTATACATAGATAGCTATGAAAACACTCTGAGGTTTGAGCTTGCTAAAATAAAGAATGCTTATTTGAGATATTATTAAATTACTATTGATATTAAAGACCACAGAACATGTGAATAATATTGTTCCAAGGCAAACCCTTTCAGATAATGAACACAGATTTAGAGGTCAAAGTGTCTTAGAGATCATTTAATCCAATTCTCTTATCTGACAGGAGGAAAATGATTCAGTTAGCTGGAGGTCACAGGTACTAAGTAGGAAAGGTAGAATTTGAATCCAGGTCTTTAGATTCCAAATCAATTAATCTAGGCATTAACAGAGCTTAAAAAACCAACATTACCTGGAGCTCAAACAAAGCCAGGTGCTATAATCCAACCAACTAAAATCAAGGTGTAAAATTCTTCAAGGAATTGCAATTTTAATTGATCCTCCCCAATGAAGACTGCAACCCTTCTATGCCTTAGTAGTGGGGTCTTTGAGAATCAGTACTAACCAAAAAAAAAAGCCATCACCCAACCTGGTGAAAGTAAGCTTTTCCAAATTTTGCTAGGCTGGTCCTCAGGTGATGGATGTATCACCAGGACCTCAGCTGACTTGTGGACCAATCTCTTCTTCCTCCCCCCATGAAGTCCCATTTTACATGAGGTCACTAGCTAGTTGTTAGTAGAACCAAGACTAGAACTTGGGTCTCCAAATTTGCTGGTCAATATTCGATTTTCTATGAGTTTTTCCATTTCCTCTTAAATTCTTTCCAACACTGCCCTGAGAACCTCCCCTCCCCACAAAACCACCCCTCGTTCATAATCAATTAAGTTTTATTACATATTAACGGAGAGTTCAGATCAACAGGATTTATTCAAGGTTTATATTATGTCACAACATCTACGAGGTTCTTAGGTTTCAAATTATTTCTCTAATCAGGACAAATAATAGCCTATTTGTATGTCTGAATACATACAAATGATGCTTTAATAACATTATCGGTTCCATCACATCAACTGGCACAGGCTATGTTAACTATAGCAGGGGTCTGTCTCTTAAAATTTGGTAGCTTCAGTCTAAAATATAAGCTTCCTTGGCACCTCCACCAAAAAAAGTCTCACAGTTTCTTTTATTTAAAGTCTCTCATGATAAAGTACTAGTAAATTTACTTATAATCCTGGTCCTCAACCCCATCCGCGTCCCCCCCCCCCCCCAAACCTTAAGCTTTCTTGTTTTTCTTGTCACCTTAAGAAAACAATGACTTGATATGTTCTCTCCCATCCGGTGCCTTCTCCCAGGCCCTGGAGAACGCTACTTCATCTCTACCTCTCAGAAGCCTCTCTCCATCTTTTCAGATTCAACCCAGATACTACTTTGAAAGAGTTTTTTTTTTAACACCCCCTCTCCTATCCCCTCATATACACATAAACTAAGCTTTCAACTGCCTCAAATTTCCCCATATTTGATTGGGATTCCTTCTTTGCCTCCATCACTCTGTACTTTATATGATACATACTGTATCTTTCTATTATAATACTGTATCTACCTTCTATATCTATTAGATTACTGTATCTACCTTCTGTATCTATTAGAAAGTAGGATCTTTGAGGGAAAAGGTTGTTTAGTTTTTCATTTTTTTGTCATCTTAGCACCTAGCATTCTGCCATGCACATGGGAGTCACTTAATATTTATTGAATAAAATTAGATCTTTTTAAACTAGGATATTAAAAACAAATTAATTCCAAGAATATAAATTGCCTCTGAAGGTGATGTTAACAATCACATTTCTATGACTCTAAGATCTGTAACTTTTCCTCATAACCATCCTCTAAGGAGTAATGCACATTTATCAGTCCCATCTTACTGTGAGGAAAACCGAGTCTAAAGGATTGAAAGTAGTTTACATGCCATGACCACACTGCTAGTAAGCTAGTCAGTTATTTTGAATCCCAAAGCATGCCCTCTATTTGCTACCTCAAGCTGCAGGAATGAATTGCAGGTTTAGACACAGAAGGAACCTCAGAGATTTATAGGATCATAAGATGTAAGAGCTCAAGAAGACCTTAGATGTCATACAGTCCAATCTGCTTCGTTTTGCAGATGAGGAAACCGAGGCCAAGAAGTTAGGTGATGTGCCCAACATCACAGAGATAGTTAAGAGCAGAAAGAGGCTTTGAACCCAGACCCTCTGACTTTAAATACAGAGCTCTTTGCATAGGCAGCACACTATTTGTCATAAAAAGTCAGATCTAGATCAAGGATATTAACATTTCCTTGGAGTTAGGCAAATAGTCATGGTTTTCCTACGGTGGCTTTAAAAAAATGTGTGGAAAGAGGAAGTATATAGAGCAGAACGAGGAGAGCATTTTATCAAAGAGAATATTCAAATTATGCTTTGACTTGGTCCAGCCCTTGGTTAAGGTGAGCTGTGGCAATGGTTTTGGAGTCAGAAGACCTGGATTCAAATTCTACTTCTGACAGATTGATTATTTACTGTCTTTGTGACCTTGGGGAGGCCTCTTTTCCATGAGTCTGTTTCCTCTCCTATTATAGGAAAGAGTTTGACTAGATGGCTTCTGAAGTCCCTTTCAGCTCTAGAAGACCTGAGTTCATAGATTTGGAGCAGAAAACCACCTGAGGTCATCTAGTCCAACCTCCTGATTTTACAGAAGAGGAAACTGAGGCCCAGGGAAGGGAAGAGATTTGCTCAGAAAACGAATCCAAAATGGAACTCAGGTTTGATTTAATACTGACTTGGCCACTTACTACCTAAGTGACGTTGGGCAAGTCAATTTACCTCCCCCAGCCTGTTTCCTCCTCTGTAAAATAAGATCACCTCGGTGGTACCTTCCAGCTATGGATTTATGACATAATGTGTAACCTCGGGCAAGTCACTTCCACCTTCTCATCTCCCTAGGCTTCAGTCTCTCTCCCCACCCCAACCACCACCATGAGAGCTGTACTAGATGGCATCATTTTAATCTCAGCTCTAGAGCTCGGCTCCTAAGGGTGACCTTGGGCTAATCACTTGCCCGTCCTGGGGGCCTCAGTTTCCTCCCCGGTAAAAGGACCAGTCAGCCTCGGAACCAACCTCCCCAGCCCCGGAGCCCACGCGGCGGCCCTTTGAAGCCTGTGGAGGCCAGGGTGAGGTTGGGCAGGTGCCAGCCCCGCGGCGATGACCCGCACCCACCAGGGCCGGGGGTCCCGGGCACCGCCGCCACCGCCCTAGTCTGGCCAGGGCAGGGCTGGGCGGCGGTGGCAGCGGGGGCCCCGGGTCGGTCCCTCCCCCGGCAGCCGAGGCGCGGCTAAGGAGGGGATGATGCTGCGGCGGCCGAGGCGGAGGGGGAGGGGGAGGCCGAGGAAGAGCCAGACGGAGAGGGAGGGCGAGGGCCAGTCAGCAGCCTCGTGGCCGGTGCCCAGTGCCCGGCGCCCGGCGCCCGGCCTCCCGCTGCCCTGGCTCCTGGCCGCGCAGCTCGCTCGGGGATGAGGTGGGCCGGCTGAGGATGCCAAGCCGGAGCCGGAGCCGCATCGGCGATCACTACTCACCCAAGGCGCTCCCGCAGCGTTCTCCTAGCCGGCCAGCCGCTCTCGCGAAGCTTTAACAGGGAGCCGCGTGCCCGCCACCGGAAAGGGGAGGAGGGGGCCGCAGAGGGGGGCCAGAAGAAAGCCGCCGAGGCGCGCGCTCCCGCTGCGACCCGCCACCCTGCTGGGGAGGGGGAGGAGGGGGGGTTGGGGGTGGGGCCGGGCGGCCTCCAGAAACACTGGCCTGGAGGGCCGGGCCGGCCCGCCGGGCGGGGCGGGGCGGGGCGGGGCGGGGCAGGGAACGGAGAGAGCCAGCCTGCCAGGCAGCCAGCCGGCGAGCGCGCGAGCGCGCGGCCGCCCAGGCTGGGATGCGGAGGGGAGGGAAGGGAGGGGGGGAACCCAGCCGGCGGCGCGCGCGGCTACCACCGCCACTGGCTCGTGGGCCCGCCCCTTCTCCCTCCCCCCGCCCGCTGGAAAATTCACGCGAAGGGGCGGGGCCCAGCTGGGTTCTGGCGGGGGGGTGGTGGGGGTGGTTGGGGGGAGTAAGTGAGTTAACGGCTCCTGGGAGTGATTTCATCGCGTCTCACTGTTCCCGTCCCCGAGCTCGGACTAGCCATGCCTCAGCCTAGGCCATTTGCATGACTAGTGAAAAAGCACGCGCTGCCCTCTCCCGAGCTCGGCCGCAACACATCGTGTCCATTACTGCCCCTGTACTTCGTGGTCCTCAGCCCCAGCTCCGGCCGCATCCTTTTCATGCCCATCCCCATCCCCATCGCCATCCCCATCCCCATCCCCATCCCCATCCCCATCCCCATCCTCTTCCCCATCCCCTCAGCCGCATCTGCCTCATCCTCAGGAAGTATCGATCACGCCTCCTTCGGTTTCATCCCATGTCAGTTAGAAGAAGCTGGGTGAAGGAGGTGGCGGGGGTGGGGGGGTGGGGATGGGGGGGAGGCGGCGCAGGACGGAGGAAGGGAGGAAGGAAACCAAGGCCGAGACTGCCGTGAATGTCCCACCTTGTTTGTCATCGTCATCTCCAGGGGTTGTTGACAAGAAGGGAAAGCCGGCTGATAACTCAGGCACATTTCCCTAGCACCGGACTTTGCTCGGGAACCAATAAAAGTTCTGCCGGAAATGTAAAGGCTGTGCAGAAGCTCTCTGGGGTAAAATCGAGAAGGTGGTCAGCTGCATTTGTTTGGAGCTTTTAAAATAGCATTGACAAGTCTCTGGTCAGCCCTTTGGAAGCACCTTGGGCCTATGTTTACCTTTAACAGTATCTGCAGGACCTGAGGGGACTTGATGCACAGCACCCAGGGCCAGGGATGCCCAAAGGAGCAAGGATGTAGTAAATTCTAGATGCGAGCAACCGCATCCTTCAAGGATCAGTTGCAAAGGAGAGAGCAAAACCAAAATGGTCTAAAAAGCTCAAAAAAAAACCCAAAACAAAACACTGCCTTTCTCTCTAGTCTTCTCCTTTATAAAGTTGTCAATTTGCCTTTCTCTAGTAACGGACAAAAAAGGGGAAAATTTCCTCCCTTCTGTCCTGCTGAAACTGCCTTAATTACTGTATTAGCATCAATCAAGCAACAAAACATTGTTTGAGCTCTCACTGTATGCCAGGAAATGGCACATCACTGGTTACAGCCAAAAAAACGAAAACTGCCCATAACTTCAAGGCATTTACATAATGAGGGGGTAAGAATAACACCACCACTTTTTGAGTTTGGAAGATAAAAAATTTCCAGAATTAAACTTGGGAAAAACAGAATTGGCAGGGAGGGGGTTACCGTGGAGTTACGCATATATCTAGATCTGGGGGGGGGGGGTGAATGCACACATACCACACACACATATATCCATGTCTACATATTTATATCTCTGTATATAGTGTACGTTATTAACGTTTTAGGACACCTTGTGTGTGTGTATATATGCGTATACATACATATATATGCATATATACCTACACCACACACATAGAGATATCAATGACTTTTGTTAGTTCCTAATCTGAGGTTGGGTCATTCATTCATTTTCTAAAGAGTTCCTACAAAGAGAATGAAGGAGTGATTCTCATCCATACTCATTATCCTACTCTATTCACACCAAACTCTTCTTAGGCAGAAGACAATCACAGATGGCAAACAGTCCCATCTGTCAAGGCTCAGAGGTAAAACTGATCATTACAGCTACACAGTATGGATCAGTTCCGATGACAGTGTGCACAGGAGTAAAGAAAGGCTTTGCAAACTGGGAAGGAGATGGAATCTTAATTCAACCAAGGAAAGAAGTCTATTCTTCTTCTCTGGAGGTTCAGGCCCTGATGTGTTGGGATATCGACTCCTCCCCAGAAGTCTGTGGCTCTGAGGGCCTCCTGTTGTACATTCAAAGACCAAAAAGAAAAAGAAAAGAAAGACAAAAAAGAGGTTATACAGGCTATGTTTGTAAGTATGGTTAAGGAAGTCGTGCAACTATCTTTCTTTTCCAGGCTTCTCCCAGAAACTTGGGGACTTCAAACAACAAACTTAATTGTCCTGTATTTTTTTTACGAGATCTCCTTGTAATGTTGGAAACAGGTAATCATTTCTCAACAAGCATTGTTAAGAGTGTCTAGAATGTTGAAAGCAGTGTCATGGGCACTATCATTCTAATGAAAAAGAAAAGGAAGGCACAGCCTCCCTGTCATCCCCCACCCCAATTTCCAAGAGCTCATGGTGAGAATATCAAACACAGGCATACAAATGCCCACCTGTTCAACTGAAAAAATTACAAAATCGGTCTGTTCCAAATATTGCTTGATTGCTGCAGAGAAGTCACTCCCCCAAAAAAACCCCAGCTCTAAATGACCTGGATGAGAAAAGAGTACCAAAAAGATTAGCAAAGTGGATGGGGGCACTTGTATGCCCTAGGCCAGGTCTGAAAATTGCTGCCTTTTGTCTAGGGGGGGACTCTTGGGATGGCACTGTGACACATACAACTACACAGATCACAAAAGAAACATCTCCATGCCAGGAAGAATGGTGTTTTTCTGGCAATAAAAAAGATTTGTTTGAAGAAGTTTGAAATTAAAAATACCTTCCTTGCTGTGTTCCCATCTCTCCCACCCTAGACCCCCCCCCCCAGTCTTGTTTCCTAGGCAACTGCCAACCTAGTGTTGTTCTGATACAAGAGATTTGGGGAAAAAGAAATGAACTGCAGCATCCCCAAGAGCCCTTGTTTTTTCCATGGGAAACTGCTCATTTATCAAATACCTTATAAGCTCCTTAAGGACTTTTTCTTCTTAAGGACTTTTCTCTATGTCTCCATTGCCTAGCACAGTGCTTAGAATACAGTGGGTGCTTAATAAAATCTTGTTGACCTATTGAAATCGATCATTCGTTATTGGTAAAAATTTAAGGATGTTGATCTTGGCCCCATTAAAATTAGGAAGTTGCTCTCAGTGTCTAACCATAAATACGGGGGAGAGGGGCATGGAGAGAAGGAAAGGGATTTGGAATCAGAGGACCCAGGTTCAAATCTCATCTCGGGGCCGCTTACTATATATGGATCATGGGCAACACCTCACACCTCTGAGCCTCAGTTTCTCTACCTATAAAATGAAGAGGTTGGATAAGATGGTCTCTAAAGTTCTTTTGGACTCAGATTCTAAGATCCTAGGAATGTCTTGTTGTTCACCACGCTTTTTTTTTTAAATGAAAAAGGATGGGAGTGAAGGTCAAAAAAAACATTAACCTTGTTCTTTTCCACTAAAAATTAATTGTTACTTGGAGGAGTTTATATGACTGCCCAAATTAATTTGCCTTACGCTAAATTGGCACCATTTTAGAGAAAAAGTGAGAACAAGGAAGAGGAGCAGACGCCCAGGGCATTAATCTATATGAAGAAGGATTACCAGTCTGGCATGTGTTGGCTGCCCAGAGTCCTGAAAGCTCTTGGAGGTCATTCAACATAATTTTTGGAACTCTCATTATTTGATGAGAATAATAATACCTTACATTTATAGGACACTCGACTGTTTACAAAGCATTTTTACATGCATCATCTTATTTCATCTTTGCAATAACCCTGCAAAGTAAGTTCTACAGGTATCAGCACCATTTTACAGATGAGAAAGCTGAGCATCAGATAGGGGAAGTGAGTTGCCCATGGTCAAATTATCTGCATTAGACCAATGAGCTACTCAGGGGTCTCTGTGAGTTCAATTCTCCCATTAACCAACACTAGCAGGGGCAAAGCCGGGCCTCAAAACTTGATCTTCTGACTTGGCATAAATCAGGTGAGAACAGCACATCTTATCATATAAAACAGACTGGAGAGCATTTACGAAGCAGTGGAAAGAATGTTGGATTGCAAGTAGAGAGTGTTTCATTCTTTGTACTTGTATCCCCAGCAATGAGCACAGTGCCTGGCACATAGTAGGCACTCTAGAAATACTTGTTGATTGAATGCTTATCTGGTTCTAGGTTCATATCTCAGCTCTGTCACCTATTATGTGTGACCTTGAGTAATTTAACGTCTCTGGGCCTCAGTTTCCCTATCGTAAAATGAACAGGTTAGACTACATGGCCTCCGAGGTCCAAGTCTATGATCCTATAAGTGATCATGGGCTATTTATTCACTTCAGTTTCATCATCTGTAAAAAAAACCAAACAATCCAAAATCAGGGAATTGGACTAGATGACCTTAAGATGCCTTCTAGCTTTAAATCTTTCTTCCTAAGTAGAAACCAAGGCCCAATCGATCAGTGAGTCCCTGCCAAGCACCACATGGTACAAACTTCATTTACAAGTACTGAGGGACCAGATGAAAGATACTGGCATGATCAAGGTCATATGAAATGAATCAATTTTCAGTAGCTACTAGCTACATTTTTGTCCATTTTCTGAAACAGGTAGCCTGGGTACCTTCTTGACACTAAGGCAGTAATACCCCACACTATAGCACCACGTCTCTGACACGTCCTTCCATATTACAAACTCTTCCCAGTTTATCAGGGATAAAACTACTTTTGTCAAGTTTTCCCTTGGGTTTCTGATCATTTAAACTTTATGGTGTGTTGTTGTTTTAGTTGTTTTCAATTACGTACAACTCTCAGTAACCTCATTTGGGGTTTTCTTGGCAGAGATACTGGAGTGATTTGTTATTTCCTTCTTCAGCTCATTTTACAGATGAGGAAACTGAGGCAAACAGGGTGAAGTGACTTATCCAGTGTCACATAGCTAGTAAGTGTCTGAAGCTGGATTTGAACTCAGGAAGGGGAGTCTTCCTGACTCCAGACCTGGCACTTTATCCACTGCACCACCTAGTTGTCCCTTATGGTGTGTAGCCACCATCAAAAGACCAGGTCTTACCTCCAGTAAAATACCTGGTCCATTCCCTAACATCAAAGATGACTGGGAGAGTACAAAGGGCTGGATTTGGAGTTGGGAGGGACCTGAGTTCAAGGCCTGTCTCTGACACTTACTAGCTGCATGATCATGGACAAATAACTTAGCCTCAGTTTCTTCATATATAAAATGAGAAACAAAGTACCTAACCTCACAAGGTTGTTAATAAATCAAATCAGATATTAAGGTGCTATATAAATGTCAGCTATTATGACATCCTGATTAGATTTCTACTTCTTTTCTAATAGCCATCCTTTGATTTTTTTTTAAGGATGACAGGGAAAAACAATGAAGAATTAGAAATTAATGGCGTCTTTTCACAACTGTTTTAGAACTTCGCCACCCAAATAAGTAAGGAATAACAAACACTGAGATTGATATAATTTCTAATGGACAGCAGAGTTTCATGCCCAAATTAAATCTGGCACATTCTCAAGCTACCTTGCCTTGGGCCTTGGGCCTGGGGCCTTGGGCCCCCTTCCAGACCAAAAAAAGAAAAGGCCAGAAAGAAAGGACAGGACAGAAAGTACTTGTTACCCCCTTCAGGCCAGGAGGCCACTGGAAGAAGCTTTAACCTCTGCTTTCCATTAAGTCAGCCAAGCTGGGGAAAGAACATTGCCCATGCGAGATTCTCCCCTAAGGTTCTTTGCTCAAGTCCAGCCCTGTTTCAGGGGTGGGGGTTCGGCAAGCCCCTTACCCTATCTCTGGCTAGACATGTTTCTCTCACTGTTTCTTTCTCTTTCACAGACAAGAATATCCGTGTTTTTCCGATTCGTAAAAACTAATTTTTCTTTTACTCGGTTCATCTTTATTATCTTACTCTGCTTTCAAACCTAAGGTCTGAGTTCCAAGTGAGAATGTAGTCAACACCCTTTGACTGAGTCCATTTTCTCTCAATAAACTCATGCTTTCATCATCTTTAAACTTCCAAATCAACCCCTTTGCACAGAGTACTTAATATAATTATCCCTTCCACGACTCGGGTTTAGGGGCATAGCACCCCTGCAATCTGGAAAATCTGTGTATAACTTTTTGGCCCTCCCTTCATACTGGAGAAGGTTTGAATTTTTTCTTTTTCTTTTATGGGGTGTTTACTGTACCTTACTGTAAAATTTGGGTTAAATATTTGGTCATAGGCTATACGTACGTCAATGTTAAGTAAAAATACTTTTTCTGTGTCATCTGAGGCTTCCACAAAACTCCCTGGAAATTCCTATTTAATTTCTTATGCTGACCTGTGATATATCAAGCCATAATGGGGAAAGTCGCAACGTGGAAGGGATAACTATAAATGTGTTTTCAAGGATGGTGTCAGTGAAACCTGGGAAGACTTATATGAACTGATGCAGAATGAAATGAGCAGAACCAGGAGAAGCCTATACAAAGATAGCAACATTCTAACAACTAACAGCATTGAAAGATTTAACACTGATCAACACAATGACCAATCGTGATTCCAGAGGGCCAATGATGAAGCACATTACCCACCTCCTGACAGAGGGGGAATAGTTTTGGGGTACAAAATGAGACCTAAATATTTTGGACATGGATAGTGAGGTAATTTGTTTTATTTGACTATGCATATTTGTTACCAGGGCTTGGTTTTTCTTTTTCTTTTTTCCAGTGGAGGAGTAGGTGAGAGAGAAAAAAAATGTTTTGTTAATTGAAAAAATAAAATTTATTTTACAAATTAAATTATTTTTCATTCTTTCATTCACATATTGTCTTTCTCTATTAGAATATAAGCTCCCTGATGGCAGAGACTTTCTCTAAAAAAAACAATTGTATCCACACCACTTAGAACAGTGCCTGGCACATAGTAAATGGTAAATGCTTTTTCATTCATTCATACTACCCTAAAACAATTCTTACAAATGTCTTTTAGGTCTCCACCATGGATTAACACCTCCCCCAACACACCTATGGATTCATTCTCCTTAGTCTTTGCCCCCGTTAACCCAGAACACTCCTTTTCCTCTTTGATCTAAGAGATGCTAAGATAATGCCTTCTCCCTTATACCATGTATGGCACCTAGCAGTCAATCAGTCAATGAGCATTTATTAATAACCTACTATATGCCAGGCACTTGGCCAAGCACTGGAGATACAAAAAAGAGGCAAAAGAAAGCCCCTACCCTCAAGGATCTCACAAATTAATGGATAGGATATCATAAAGTAAATGTGCAAACCCATAGTTCCATATTTGGAGGAATATTTGCAGTTTACTAAGCAGTTTAATCCCACCCATTGACCCTACGATTATACAGGTTGTTGTGAAATTGTGACAAAGCCACATTTTAGAACTATACATTGGTCTTTAGCAAAAAAAAAAAAAAAAGGAAATGTTTTCATAAGAAATTATATCTGCTGCTGTTGTCCTTCTGTTGGTAGACATCTATAAAAGGCCACTAACCCCAATCTATTGGAAGGTAATTTCTTTGTGTGGTTTTTGAATTTGGCAGGTCTTCAATATGTAGTCTACTGTTCCAAATTAAATGTTCTATACGACTGCTTTTGTTACCCCTGAGCAAAAGGAGAGGTAGAAGCACATCAGGTTACAGATCAAATTCTATTTCTGGCTTTATCATCTTCTGCAGTTGTCCGTGGGGGGAAATTAGGCCATTTTCTGAAGGGTGGATATAGTAGAAGCAGATGGACAGGTTCCAGTGTCGATAGATTTCTGCATATAGAATTTTATTTGCGTATTGCCCTTCAGTGGGAATTCAAAGAAAAAATTAGAGTAGAATTCTTTTCTTCTAGAAAAGAACCATTGAGCCCAAGATATCATTAGCTCATTGAGGGCCAGGGAAAAGGTTGATCTTTACAAGCACAGGGCAAAAATAAGGAATTTAAGACCTGTTTGTTAAATTAATCACATCATACATGTAAGAATATACTGATCTCTTTAAAATAATGGAGGCATAAGGATAGGTTTATGGAAAATTATTAATGATGATACTCGGTATCTACTGCTTTACCAAACCACCAAGGAGATACGTTATAGTGCTTGGCAAAATAATAACAGAATTCACTTGGAGGAGCAAAATGTCTAGAATCTCAAGAGAAATGGTGAAAATAAAGTGGGAGTGAAGAGGGAATAGCACTTTCAGGCCTCAAATTCTATTATAAAGGAGTTACCATCACAACTATTTGATACTGGTTTAAAAATTAAAAAGTGAACCAGAGGAAGGAAATAGATAAAGATGACTCAGGAACAGCTAAATTCAACAACCCAGTGTTTGATAAGCCAGAGAATATAAGGTAAGGACTCCCTGTTTGACAAAAACTACTAGGAAAATGGGAAAGTACTTTGACAGAAAACAAACTACTTGGGGGTAAGGAATCCCTATTTGATAAAAACTGCTGGGAAAATGAGAAAGCAATTTGGCGGAAATTCAATTTAGACCAACATCTTACACCATATGCCATGATAAGCTCGGAATAGATACAGGAGCTGAATACTAACAATCATGCCCCAAGAAATGGAGAAGAGAACAAGGCAGGTACCTTTCATAGCTCTGGCTAGAAAGAGAATTCTTCATCAAAAAAGCAATAGAAACCATCACACAAGACAAAATCAATCATTTTGATTTCAGGAAACTGAAAAGGCTTTGCACTAACAAAATTAATAAAATTAGGATAAGAAGAAAAGCAGGTGTTGGGGGGAGGGAGTAAGAGAATGGGCTAGGGGAAGCCTGTATCCAACATATCTGATAAGGGCCCAATATCAAAGATATTTAGGAAGTAACACAAACATGAAACATCAAAAGCCATTCCCCAGTGGGAAAGTGGTCAAAGAAGAGGAACAGCTTTCAAAAGAATTGCAAACTATTAGCAACCATATGAAAGACCGGTCCAAGTCACCAATAACTAGAAATACAAATCAAAGCAACTCAGAGGCTTCGCCTCAGGAGCAACAAACTGGCAAAGATGACAAAAGTCATCAAAAAGTCAATATAGGAGGAATATGAAAAGACAGCCACTTCAACCATTCTAGAAAGCAATTTAGAATTGTGCTAATAAAGTAGTTAAATTATTCATACCCTCTGATCCCCAAATCCCTCTGGTTAGGCATACTCCCTAAGGAGGGTGAAGATAGAAAAATATCTCCTTGTTATGGTAGCAAAGAATTGGAAACAAAGTAGATGTCCGTGGACTGAAGAATAGCAAAACACATTGTTGCAGATGAACCTAATGGGTTACTATAATGCTAGAAGAAATGATGACTGCAAAGGTTACAGAGAAGCCTGGAAAAGTTAAACTGTTGTAAAGTGAAGTTAGCAGAATCAGGAAAACAACACACAGTTTTAACTAAAGCAGTGTAAATGGGAAGAACAAAGGCAAAAAAATTAAAATTTTTAAATTAAAAAATTAAATTTTGTTAAGGTTGGTCCCAAAGACATGACAATGTGTCTCCCTCTCTTTTCTGCAGAGGTGGAGGACTCTGAATGTAAAACACTCCACGTACTATCAGACTTGGTTGATGTAGCAGTTGGATTTGCTGAACTGCTATTTCCCTCTTTCTTTATTCTTGTTATGAGGGACAGCTCTCTGTGTAGAGGAGTAGGTAGGATTATATCAGGAAGTGAAGGTATTATAAAAAACCAAAATATGTCAATGAAATATTTTTAAAATAATGGCATTCCAAATAAGTCACTGGACACAAAGCAGTGAGGGTTGTTTGGATGTTTGGCACAAAACCCCAGCAATTTAGTTGAATACTATTCCCTGGACTTAAATGCCTTCCCGGTTCCATATCAACACTGCTCTCCCCTACTACTCTCTAGTTGTTCTCTTTGATTTCTCAGACCTTGTTTCTGGGAATTTTGGAAAAGCTGCCATGAGGTTGAATTTGGGTCCATTCAGTCTTTGTAAATTTCACACACTGTTTAAATAATTCAAGGATCTGTGATTTTGTAGGTGCAGGTAATGTCAATACTTATTTATGCTGAGGGCACTGTCATCTTTCTAAGCACCCAGGTTTTTAACCTTGGATTAATCCTTGGCTCTTTCTTAACCCTTACCTCTCACCTTCTATCAGTTGTCTAATCTTGATGATTCTGCCTCTGCATCCCTTGGATCTTCTCTCCATTGCCCCGGCCACAACTCTCCCTTCCATATCTTGGGTGGCTAGGGGTGCAGCACTCCCGAGATCTGGAAAATTTGCATAAAACTTTTTGGCCCTCCCTTTGTACCAGAGAAGAAGTCTGAAATGTTTCTTTTTCTTTTATGGGGAATATTTACCTTATTGTAAAATTTGGGTTAAGCATTTCTGAGTTTCTAAACTTTTTCTGTGTCATCTGCTGGCCTTCACGTGCCATCTATAGCTTCCACAAAACTTCCAAACAATTCCCATTTATAAGTTCTTATACTGACCTGAGATATATTGAAACATCAATGAGGAAAGTTAAGATGTGGGATAACTGTAGTTCATTACTACCATTACTTCCACCACTACTACTGATGTTGCCACTTCCAATTTCTCCTTCCTTTAATCTATCCTCCAAATAGATGGCAAATAGATAGTCCTAAAGCCCAGGTTAGACCATGTTGCTCCTTACTTAAAAATCTTGGGTGGCTCCTGTATTAGGAGGGCAGAGTTTATAATCTCAAAGAGGATCATAAACATGTCTGAAACGTTCGGAACCGCCGGATATAAGAAACTCTCAAAGTAGAAGGCAGAAGAATCAAAACATTTATTTAGGCTCCACAGTAACCAACCCATGAACCAGCAACCCCATTTTGATATATTGATCAAAAGCTTCCAGGCCCAATAAGTACGCCTTGAAAGAGTAACCAGGAGGCTACAGAGAAGCATGATTGCGTAAAGCAAAATCATGTTTCCCCCTCTATGGTAATAAGATTACCCACTGGACTGAAGTCTTTGTTCAGCTTCCTCCCGTAGGTCAGCTCTGCTACTGGCAGCTCCTGCTTCTGCTGTGTCTGTGGCTGTGGCTGTGACTGCAACTGTAACTGTCGCTGTAACTGTCGCTGTAACTGTCGCTGTAACTGTCGCTGTAACTGTCGCTGTAACTGTCGCTGGCTCCAACCGGAAAAGGAAAAGAGGATCTTCAAGCTGTCCTCTCCCCTCTTATAGAGTTTTTGACATCATCAAGCACCGCCTGAATGACCAGGGCCGATTGGTTCTTGACTTGGCCCCTCCCCCTAGCGTAGCCGTTAACACCTCCCCTCAGCCAGCCCCATGACTCATCACACAGGAAGTTGTCTGCTTCCTGGAATGCTCTTTGGGCTTCCTGCCCCGGAAGAGCAAGCCACAGTGTCCAGAGGCTCAATGAAGTAAGCTGAGTCATTCAAAGAAAACAAAGGCCATTCTGGCTACAGGCTCCACATTGCCTCCAGAACAAGTTTCTTGACCATTTTTTGTGTTCTATACCCTTTTGGCAGCCTGGGGCAGCCTATGGACCCCTTCGTAGATTCCTGTTTACAAATACATAAAATAGAGGATTACAAAGAAAGCCAATTATATTGAAATTCAATTATCAAAATATTTTTTAAAATAAGTTCACAGACCCCTAATCTAGGATGAAATACAAGCTCCTTCTGTTTGGCTTCTGAAGCCCTTCACAAACTAGCTCCAGCTTACTTTTCCAGATTTATTATATGACTCCCTTTCACATACTCTATGTTCCAGCTAAATTAGCTAATTAACTGTTCCTGGAATTCTCCTACCTCTATGCCTATACCTGGAATGCATTTCCTTCTCCCCTTAGTATCTTAGAACCATCAGTTTCTTTCAAGGCTCAGCATCACCTACTGTTCTGCTTTCCCATGACGAGGCTCTCTGCTTAACTAGGTGGATCCTTTGATGACAAGCACACACATTTAATAAGCACCTACTATGTGCTAGACATTGTGCTGAGGATAAAAATGAAAAGCAATACACTATCCGCCCTCCAGGCACTCATATTCTACTAGGGAGCATATAACATATAGAGAGTTATGGAGAAGGGAAGTAGAGACAGTAGTAATAGTGATACCAAAAACAAACAAAAAAACCTCCCCCAAACAAAAAAAAGAAGATAAATAAAGAAGATAATATCAATCAAACATTAAAAAAAACACCCACCAAAAGGGTTCTCTCCATGTACACCAAAATAGTTATAGCAGCCCTTTGTTGTTGTATCAAAGAACTGGTCATAAAGTAGATGTCTAGCAATTGGGGGATGGGTGATACAATGGAATATTACAGTGTTATCCCAATGAAACTACAGGGCTAGGCTCTATCCTTAACCTTTCTGGCGATTAAGATTGTGAATAGAGATTGAAAGTGGTTTCATAACAAGGATACTGCCTTGCCCTTGACACCGTTGTTTCTTTCTCCAGTGTAGAAAGAAAAAATATTGTCCTATGTTGGTTGATTGGTTGCTATCCAGAACTCTTCTGGGTGAGTTGAATTGATCATTTCATGATGGGTTGGTTTCTGACCCACAAAAAGGTTGCCAAAGCAAAATGAGTGATCACCTCTTCTTAGGACTCATAGCAGATGAGGAGAAGATAGAGTCTAACACATATGTACTTTAGTCTTTATGAGAATAGATCTCAAAAAATCTTCTAAAAGGGAAGTCAGCTTTAGATGAAATTCTGAAGAAGCAAGGGTGAACAATCTAATTAAGGAAGAAAAAAGGCAGGTTTTTAAGGTAATGGATATAGTCTTATCAGCACATTTGCCAAATATTAAAATTCAGGTATACTGGAGATGAGAAAATTGTCCAAGAATTACAAAAGTTCACAAATGGAGATGGAAATATTGTAATACAATCTTGCGCCATTGCAGACACCATCATAGAATAAGAAATTTACTTAAGAGGTAGAGATAAACATGCTTCCATAGTCTAGGTATCCACCAGATTTAAACTCCATTGAAAACCTTTGAGCTATAATCCAGGCTAGACTTGGACAAATGGACCTTCATCAAAGTCCCTTTAATATTCAAGGTGATAAAAGTGAGTTTTCATGATGAAGAATGACTCAAAGGTCATTCTCATGAACTCAGTGCCAAACCATGTAAAACACGTGACTGTGGCAAAAGGAAGACAGCCATGTTGCATCTTTTCAAATTTTTTTGAAATATATTTTATTTTGTTAACTATATGTAAATTACATTTAAAACAATATATGTAATTATATGTAAATTATGTATAAAACAATATATTATATGTAAAATATTTTTTAACACTCATTTTTAAAAGTTTTGAGTTCTAAATTCCCTCCTTCCCCTACCCTTTGATAAGGCAAACAATAAGATATTGATTATACATGTCAAGTCATGCAAAACACATTTCCATATTAGCCAAGGACATACTACATCTTAAAGGGATTTTAAAGATCTACAATGCTGCAAGGTCTATTGTAAAAGTCAATGTTTTTAACTGGGACAAAATCTCAGTGAATTTGCTCATCACTGTTTGAAGTATGTAAACTTGATTTTTAATATATATTTTGATTGCTATATTTCAATGTGATCAGTTTCCCTGGTAATCCTACATATTTTCTTTTATGTATTTAAAGTCATCATTTGGTAAAAGGTCCATAGGCTTCACCTGACTGCCCAAGGGATGGGAAAGAACACTAAAAAGCTTAATGATTCTTGGACTAGGCAGTCTCTGAGGGCCCTTCCAGCTCTAGATCTAAGATTGAATGTGTGATCTTAGGCAAATCCCTTTCTTCCCTGGACCTCAGTTTCCTCTTCTGTAAAATGAGGGGGTTAGACTTAGAATAGTCTCTGAGATCCTGTCCAGCTCTAGAGTTGGGATCCTATGTGTGACCTAGGGAAAGTCACTCTACCCTTCTTAATTTCATCTTCTATAAAACTAGAGGGTTGGACCTGATGGCCTCTGAGGTTCCAGCTCTAGAGCCATGATCTAATTTGTGACCTTGGGCACGTTGCCTCAGTTTCCTCCTCTGATTTCAAGTAAGAGCTTCAGATGAGAAAGGCAGATTTGGGAAATGAACAGTTCATTTAAGAAGATGGGATGTTGGAAAGGGATTTACATTTTTGGACCAGGCTTCAAAAAGAAAATTGCTGGGCTCTTAGCCAGGAAGGCAGTGCACCTAAGGGGAGATGCTAAAGATATCTTTGGAAATCTAATCAATAAGGCTTGAAACAGAGAAGGGGGGCAGGGAGGCCAGAAGAACTGACCATGTATATTAACTGACTGAGTTATATATATATATATATATATATATATATATATATATATATATATATATATATATATATATATAATATAAACTAGGGTTTCTGAACCTTGGGTTATGGCAGTCTAGTGAAGCTTATGGAGCCCTTCTCAGAATAATGCTTTTAAATGCATAAAATAAAATACATAGGATTATAAAGGAAACCAATTATATCCAAATAGTTACTAAAGTATATCTTTTTTAAAAAATAGTTTTCATATCCCAATTTAAGAATTCCTGATCAAGTTCATGCTTGAGAGAGGAGGAGAGAAGGTTACATACTGGATAATAGAGCTAAAGCCAGAAGGGACCCCAGAAACTATCAAATCCAGAGGTTCATAGCCTTTCTGTGTCCTGGACCCCTGTCTCAGTCTGGGAAATCCTATGGTGCCCTTCTCAGAAACATGTTTTTAAATGCATAAAATAAAGTAAATAGGGTCCCAAAGGAAGTTAAAGATTAATGACAATGAAGATTTAGCTCTTTTCCCCTCCAAGTTCATAGATGCCCTGAAATCTATCCATGGACCTTGTGAAGGTCCAGAGACCCCAGATTAAGAACCCCTGCCATTGAGATTAGCTATAATGTAAGAAGAACAGCTATAGAAATGGAAGTTATTATTAATAATGTCTTCCTTTAAAATGTGGAAGAAGCAGAGAGAGGAACTGCTATTCTGGACTGTTATAACCAGAAGGAGGAACTGGTTGCTAGAAGTTGAGATAATGGGAACCTTGGGGGGGAAATGATACTCTATCTTAGAATTCAAGATGGTGGAGAGGAAAACTACGGAGTCTCACATGCAAATTCACATGGATTTCAAAGGATTTATTAAGGAGAAAAGGGATCCTATGGCCTGATATTTTCAGGGGAGTCAGCCCAGGAGGGAGGAGCAATTCTCCTGGGGAATGAAATTCTGAAGATGCACTGGAGACAAAGAAGGGCAACACACATAGTAATAGCAATGATGATGACTCTGAAAAGGCAGCTGTTCTCAGGTTAAAGGATTACTATTTAGAACTGGAAGGTTCATGTAGTCCAACACTCATTTTATAGAAGAGGAAACTCAGTCCCAGAAAGAGGCTCCATAGCAGGGCTGGGATTTGAACTGGTCTTTTAATTTTTTTCCTACAGAGTCCACCCTCTTCCCACTGAACCATGCCGAATTCAGATAATGAGATCCACAACCCTCCAAGGCAGATGGGTGTTGAAAGTTTCATGCTTTGGAATGATGTACCAGCTTACTGGCTCAGTTGCTTTTTCTTTTCTCCAAGGGAGAGTTCAAGGGGTGGGGGTTGGGAGTGGAGAGGCATCGATAAAACTTTTTAAAAAATAATTATTCTCAGGCAGCTAGGTGGATAGAGCACCAGCCCTGGAGTCAGGAGAAACTGAGTTCAAATCCGGCCTCAGTCACTTACTAACTGTGTGACCCTGAGCAAGTCACTTAACCCAAAAAAGAAAGAAAAAAAATGTTTTCAGAAAGAAGCCAAGGAAGGAAAGCAGGAGCTATCTAAAAAGATCAATGTGCATACACAGGTTGCTCATCCACCATTAGCTTAGATTTTTGAAAGACGTGTCTAGAAGATGGATATAAGGGCAGCTAACTGAGGGTAACTACAAGATAGCATGGTTGTATATGAAATAGTGTGTGGAGGGCTAAACTCCCAAATGTACTGAGGCTGGAGATGGATGCTTTGGCCAACAAAAAAGGCTATTGGATTTGTTTGGGGTTTGGTTTGGTTTGGTTTCTTTTGTTTTTTAGCTATGTTGGGGAAAAGTGGAGGGCCAAAGAAGGCTGCATGAGATGATGACAGTGAATGATGGTGAGAAGGCGGGTCTGCTCAACTCATTTTATTACTCTTTTCTCTACCAAGGAGAACAATACCTGTACTGGAATGATGAAAATAAAAATGATCAAAAGGAACTTGATATCCAAGATAAAGAAACGCAAAATAAAACAGTATTTAACTTTTTAGGGTTCAATGAATACTATTAGTATTATTATAAAAGGAACATCCAAGATCCAGCTTCAACCTTTAGTTACCCTGGGGCAGGTAGGTGTTCTCAACCTGGTGTCTATGCACTTGGTTTTTTTTTTTTTTAATCTTTCCATAACTGTATTTCAATAAAATTGGTTCCTTGGTAACCTTCCATATTTTATTTTATGCATTTAATAAAAGGATCCTGAGAAGGAGTCCAGAGGGTTCACCAGATGGCACACAAAAAATCAAGAACCCCTTGACCTGAGGCTCCAATCTGGACCCAAACCAGTCAAAGGGTATTCTAGAAGACTTCCAGGGCAAGTGGTCTGCCTAGTTGTGTAGATCAACTCTGGAAGGGTCTCAGAGTAATCTGAAGCCAACTTCCTTGGGTGAAGGTTGTACGAATTCATTCATCCTTTTTCTATTCATTGACATCTGATAGTAAGAAAACATGTACCCTTTGTTTCCACATTCTTCTTCAGAATGGCTCTTTTTTGTGCCCTTATCTGGCTTTTGTTGTTTACTATTGTGGCCAATCCTCAAAGACTATCCACCAAGTTGCAAAAAGGGCCCTGGATAGAGTACCATATTTCCCCATGTGTAAGACTCACCCCTTTTTGAAAAATTTGGGGTCTAAAAATTAGGTGTGTCTTATCCAGGGTTTGTAGATTTTTTTACTTGCACTTCCTGCTTTTTTTGCGCTTGTTGTCTTTGCGCTCATTGTTTTGCATTTGTTATCAGTATATTAGGTTACATTTTGCCATGTTCTGCCCAGAAATGGCTCAGAAAATATTTTTGTATGGTGCTGAATTCAAGTTAAAAGTGATCCAGTTTGCAAAAGTGAATGGAAATCGTGCTGCTGAGCATAAGTTTGGTCCTCCTCCAACTGAGAAAACAATCTAAGACTGGCTATGGGAAGAAGAAACCCTACTGAAAACGCCACGGCAGAAGAAGGCCATGAGAGGCAAGTCAGCAAAATGGCCTGATTTAGGAAGGGAATTGAAGATACGGATTGAAGAGCAAAGGGCAATTGGAATTCCTGTGTCCACAAAGATGGTTCAGCATGAGGCAAGAAGAATTGCTGATGAAAAAGAAGTTACTGATTTCAAAGGAGGACACAACTGGTGCTTCAGGTTCACGAAAAGGAATGGACTAAGCTTGCATACATGCATTAGACTTGCCCAAAAGATGCCTGAAAGCTATGAGCAGATGAATAAAACTTGAGTTCAATAACTTTATGTAATACATTTTTTTTCAAATTTCGGGCCCCAAAATTAAGGCATGTCTTATACATGGGGAAATACGGTACCTATGCAGCTAGAATCCTAACTCCTTCAAGTATTGAAGGATTCTTGTTATTATTGACTTGTGGTCAGTGGGGCCTGGCCTTTGGCTTCTGCTTTTCTTACCTCTGCGTCACTTCATACAGATCTTCCCAATGTGTTTTCCTCTTCCATGTGCTTGTAACCCCTCCTAACTGAGACACTGACAAAGTGGTCATGTGGTGGGAAGACCAAAGGCTAGAGGCACATACAAAGGACCAGCAAAACTGGGATTCTTCCTGTTTCTGTCAAGCTTGAAAAAGACTTCTGAGAAGTCAAGTGGCCATGTTGACAACCTCTTGGAGGAGAAGTTAAACATTACGAAAAGACTGGTTTGGGGAGTACTGAGAAAGGCAAGAGATGATCATCACTGACAGGTCTGTTGTGAGGGTCAAGGGAAATCATGTGTAGAAAATGGCAAATCATAAAGCAAGTAGAGGAAATGCAAGCTTATTACTATTATTCATTATTATTATTATAATTATTATTGGAGGGAATAGCAGATTGAGAGTTGACTTTAGAATCACAGAGAGGGGGCAACTAGGTGGGGCAGTGAGTAGAGTAACAGCCCGGGAGTCGAGAGGACCCGAGTTCAAATCTGGCCTCAGACAGTCGACACACTTACTAGCTGTGTGACCTTGGGCAAGTCACTTAACCCCAATTGCCCTGCCTTCCCCCCTCCAAAAAAAAAAAAGAAAGAAACAGAGTCACAGAGGAAAACCAAGGTCCAAATCCTACTTCTGATGCCTAACTGGGTGTGAATTGGGCAAGTCACTTAGTTCTCCTGCCTTCCTCTTGAGCTTCACTCTGATTTAACTTGGTTATGGCCTGTTTGTACATAGTTATTTATACGTTGCCTCCACCATTAGACTTTGAACTGCTCAAAGGTAGAGAAGGTCTTTTGCCTCTCTTTGTAGCCACAGCTCTTAGCACCGCACCTGGTACACAATAGGCTCTTCATAAATGTTTATTGACTAACTGATTTGACTAATTGATTAACCTCTCAGTGCCCCCAGGCACCTCCTTAAGGTTGTACTTTATACAACGGTTGTCAATCTTTACTCTTAGAGGGAGATTCCTCACTGAGAATTCCCTATACTAACAGTTCTCAAACTTGTTGGTCTCAAGACTCCTTTATGCATTTAGAAATTATTGCAGACCCCAAAAAGCTTTAGTTTCTGTGGGTTACATTTATTAGTATTTATCATATTAAAACATTAATGTGTTTTACATTAATTATTCTATTATTTAATTTTTATTTATGATTATATTTAGATAATTATATTATTTACATAGATTAGATTATTATATATTATATATAATTATATAAATGTATAAATATTAGATATAGTTATATTATTTACAATCTATAATATATTAATACATACTTAAAAATGAAAACATCTTAGTATTATTATGAAAATAGTTTTGATCCTTTGGACCCCTTGAAAGAGTCTCAGGGACCACCAGGGATTCCCAGACCGTACTTCAAGAATCATTGGGCTATACTGATGACATCACAAGTCTATTTACACAATTTATTATTATATCAACAAATGACTGTGATATGAAAAAAAGACAGAACTAAGACTTTTTAAAACATTTGCTAATAATATTAATCCGGGAGAGCGAGATAACACATTACATGATTGAGTGTGGATCCAAAAATCTTACAAGTTAGAACGGTAGACTAAATCTAAGAACATGAAATTTAATAGGGATCAAGGCCAACAACTGCCTCCGTAGTGTGTGGCAAGTGGCAAGTGAAGTGTGACAACTGGTAGAAATTTAAGACTAGAGAAATGTGGTCCCTATATTAAGAATTTATTCCTGCAAGAACTGCTTGGGATTTGAACATTTCTTTCATTATTCAAATTTCAGTTTTTATCTCCAAATATCTTTTCCTTCCATACCATCAGAGATAGAGCCTAGATGTGGCCTTTGACTGGTGTAGAGAAATTCCAGGTAAGGAAACCCCCTCTCCCAACACAGATTGGCAATTTCTCTGCATTGTAGACCTGAAAACCCATTTGAATATCTATTTTTAAATTTTGTTTCTGTTACATGTATGATAATGCATATAAGCATAAGAACTATTTAAATATCGGGAAAACCACACGAATGAAATGACTTGATTAGTAATAGCTAACATTTATATAGTGCTTTTTAGGTGCCAAAATTCCTTGGACAGCAAGGAAATCCAATCAATATTTAGAAAAAATTAATTCTGACTAATTCATTGGAAGGACAAACACTGAAGCTCAAGCTTAAATACTTTGGCCACATCATGGGAAGACAGGACTCCTGGGAAAATATCCTGATGTTGGGAAAGATTGAAGGCAAAGGGAGAAGGGGATGGCAGAGGATGCGATGGATAGCAACGAGCATGAGCTTAGACAGACTTTGGGAGGTAGTGGTGGACAGACCCTGGCATGCTATGGTTCATGGGGTCACGAAGAATCGGACATGACTGAATAAGGCGCCAGGCACTGTGCTAAATCCTTTATAAATATTATCTGATTTTGAGCCTTACAGCAACCCTGAGAGGTAGGTGCTATTAATGGTCCTCATTTTACAGATGAAGAAACTGAGGCAGACAAAAATGAAGTGACTTGCTAGTCAGTGTCTGAGGCAGGATTTGAACTCATGTCTTCTTAGGTCCAGTGCTCTATTGGCCTCACCACCTATCTGCTCCAAGAAAATGATTAAAAGAGATATAACATACAGACCTAGAAGGGATTCAGAGATCATATAAATCCAAACCCTTCAGTTTTTCAGGTGAGAAAACAGGTAAGAGGCCCAAATAGGTTGGGTGACTTGGCCAAGGCCACACACAGATTTGGGACTTGGGCCCAAGTTAGCTCATTCTAAGGCCAATACTCTTCCCATTATGCCAGGTTGCCTCTCCCTCCCCTGCCCCTCCCCAAATTCCTAAACTTGAATTAACAAAATAAACTTTAAAGGTAGAAGGTCAGGGAGGCATGGCTGGATAAGAGTTCTTATGAAAAAGACCTAAGTCCTTCCAGGTCAAAATGAGTCAAGGCAGACTCAGCTGACATCCTCCTCTAGGGTATGTGCCTTTCTGGAGCATCAGAGGCCTCACCCCAAGGCCAACAGGAAGCTCAGCTCTGGTGTTTGCCACGTGCTGAGCGGGATCCCAGATCCAGGTGCCAGATTCGACTCCTCTGGATAACTATAGGGCGGCTCGGTAGTGTGGACAGAATGCTGGGCCTGGAGTCAAGAATATCCGAGTACAAATATGCCTTGGACATTGGCTGTGTGACCCTGCATAAGTCACTTCACCTGTCTGCCTCGGTTTCCTTGACTATAAAATAGGAATGATAACAGGACCTACCTGCCAGGACTGTTGTGAGGATTAAATGAGACAATATTTGTAAAGCACTTAGCACAGTGCCTGGCACATAGAAGGTACTATACAAATGCTAGCTGTAATATAATATAATATGATATAATATGATATAATGTGATATGCTGTGATATACTATGCTATAATATAATATGATAAGATATGATACGATACGATGTGATGTGATATGATGATATGATGTGATATGATATGATATGATGTGATATGATATATAATATGCTATGCTATGCTATAGTATGCTATAATATGCTATGCTGTAATATGCTATGCTATAATATGATATGCTATGATATAATACAATGCAGTACAATACAATATAGCATAGCACAGCACAACACAATATAACATATCATAACACACCATCATATCATATTATATAATATAATAATGGATAAGAATGTTATCAATTATTAGTATTATTATTATTGGGGCAGCTAGGTGGTGAAGTGGATAGAATGCTAGGCTTTGAGTCAAGAGGATCTGAGTTCAAATCTGACCTCAGACACTTACTAGCTGTGTGATCCTGGGCAAGTCACTTCCCCCTGGTGCCTCAGTTTCCTCATCTGTCAAATGAGCTAGAGAAGAAAATGGCAAACCACTCCAGTATTTTTGCCAAGAAAACCACAAATAGAGTCGCAAAGAGTTGGACAGGACTAATTGACATATATTATATGTATATGTATATATATATAAAATCATGATTACTGTATATACACATATACATATATATTATACACATTATTACTAGACTCTGCTCACTGTTGCAGAATGGGGGCAAGGGTGGGGCATCTTGCAATCCCAGAAATTCCCTCAATCCCAGTAGAACAAAGGGAAGGAGCTTTTAGCTAGCTTCTTACCCCAGGATTGGTCTTCTTCCTTGATTCAGAGTGGGACCAGCCTGCTTTGGAAAGGGGTGGGGCTGACTGGATTGTTTAGAAAAATCCTTCAATCCCTGTTTAGGAAAATTGCTTAGTTTGATCAGAGAAGGCCGACCTTAGACCTCAGAGGCAGTTCAAGTCTTGCCCTGGTATGGTCCAGTTTCCGTTTGTTGAGCGACTTTCAGGGCTCTAAGGAGCAATGGTCTCTGAACACTTTGTACTTCAGGGATCACCACTTTCTTCTACCAATATAGACAACAAGGATTCCTGTGGTATATTTAGTAAATGTCCTTATATGTTCCTGTGGCTGAAAAATTCATCACCTGTGATGTTAGCTAGAGTGGCCCTCAGGAACCACACATGATTTGCCAGTCGTCCCCATTGTCCTAGCTTTCAAGCTTATTAGGGACTGGGAAAGCCAGTGTAACACTTTCTTGTTACTCTGATTATTTGGGAATAACTGCTTTGGGGCAGTGTGGCACATTGGAAAGAGCTTCTCTTTTTTTGGCAGGGCAATTGGGGTTAAGTGACTTGCCCAAGGTCACACAGCTAGTCAGTGTGTCAAGTGTCTGAGGCCAGATTTGAACTCAGGTCCTCCTAACTCCAGGGCCGGTGCTCTACTCACTGCTCCACCTAGCTGCCCCTATTACTGATATAATAATGGAGTAATAGATTACTCCACTCCGTTCCTGGCTCTCCTCTCCCTATGAGGTCCTATATACCTCCTTGTTGCCAATAACTTACCCCCATGCCCAGTGAGGTACCCTATTCTGGTTGTATCACATTCTAGGCCTCTATTCCTCTTTCTGTCCCCCTTTAAACTCTATCCATCCTTCATAAGCTTCAGAATGACAAACCTCCTCTAGGATGCTCACTGAGTGCAGGACTTGAAGCTGGAAGACCCGAGTTCAAATCCTGCCTCAGACATTTCCTAGTTCTATGACCCTGGACATGTTGCTTAACCTCTTGAAGCCTTAGTTTTCTCTTCTGTACAGTGGACATAACAATAACAACTACTTCCCAGGATGGGAGGATCTAATGAGATCTAATGAGATAATGTATATAAAGTGCATTGTTGAGTCGATTCAATCCTGTCTGACCCTCTGTCTGACCCATTTAGGGTGTTCTTGGCAAAGAGTCTGGACTGGTTTGCCATTTTGTTCTCCAGCTCATTTTACAGATGAAGAAACTGAGGCAAACAGGGTAAATTGACTTGCCCAGGGTCACACGGCTAGTAAGTGTCTGAGGCCAGATTTGAACTCAGGAAAATAAGTCTTCCTGGATCTAACCCCAGTTATCCACTGCAGCTGACTTAAGGCACTCCATAAAGTGTCTCTAAAATCTTAGTGCAGTCTTAAGCTTCTAAAACTTAAGACTGTGCTTAGGCTTTTGGGATACCTTGTATCAGTTGCTGGCTACTATGAGTTTACTCACTGACATTTACATTTTCACAGACGCTTTGGGGATAACAGCTGTGTGGTGTTAGGCGTAGCCTTAATAGTGGGAATGTTAGGCACTGTGGCCAGCTGATAAAGGAGTCATTTGGGTGCAGGCAGGCTTTTGGTGCCCTTCCCCTAACACCACACAGGTGGCTGCCTCCTACTCATAAGGCCACCCTTATATGCTTAGATTACCCTCTATAAGCATTTAATTATCTTGAAAGCTGAGCCAAATGCTCATCTGCTTGAATGTATGGATCCAGTTTCCCCAGCAAATGTGTGTACAGACTGCTTATTATAAGAGCAATAAACCTCCTTTCCCTTCTCACATAGCAACCATAGTTTCTGTTTGAAGAGTTGGATTATCCACGCTCACCTCGCTCCCATGAATTTTCTCTAGTGCTGCTGACTTTGGCAGGAAGACTGGGAAGGAAAGGTAGTTGTAGAGGCTGTAGTGGACAAAACCCAACTTTGCAATCAGAACTGGGGCCTTGTCCCTTTTCTGCAACTTACTAGTGCTGTGATCTTGGGCAAACCCCTTCTCTTCAGGTCTCAGTTTCCACCAACAGATACTTACAACCAAGGTGAGGACCTGGGAAGGGGAATGATACAGAACAAAGATCAGGCTTCCTTATCTTTCTTTTTGTTCTGGTTCCCATTCCTTCCAAGGTCTCTTCCAATTCTTACATTTAATCTGAATGATAATCAGATTGTTAGGATTGTAACAAACAGTCACCCAGAACTGACAGTCTCCCAAACAACTTGGAACTCATATCAGAGATTTAGAGCTGGAAAGGGCCTCAGAGGCCAGTCAGTTAATTGGTTGGTTGGTTGTTGTCCTTCATTCTCGAAGAACACTAAAATGACATCGCTATGTTAAAATGACATCACTATGTTAGAGTCAAGATTCAATTTGTCGGAATCGAGCTTGGAATGCTCTACCACAGGTCAGGCACAAATAGTCTGAGTGAACATTTGGGGTGGATTCTCTAAATTTGCGCATCCTGCGTTTCCTCTGAGCTGTTTCGATTCTGCTTTGCTCATAGAGCACAGCACCTTCTCTGATGTGGGAACCCTGTGCGGAGTGGTCCTGTGCCAGCGTCTCCCAGGTCACACAATCAATTCCAAAGTTCTTAAGAGAGGTCTTGAGAGTGTCCTTGTATGGCTTCTTCTGACCACCATATGAACACTTGCCCTGTGTGAGTTCTCCATAAATGGTCTTTTTGGCAAGCGTACATTTTGCATTTGAACAATATGGCCAGCCCATCGGAGTTGGGCTCTCTGAGGCAGAGTTTGAAGTTGGGCCTGGAATCAGGAAGACCTGAGTTCAAAACCAGACTCAGACACTTAGTAGTTTAATGATCCTGGACAAGTCACTTAACCTCTGTTTGCCTTAATCCATTGAAGAAGGAAGTGGCAAGCCACCCCAGTATCTTTGCCAAGAAAACCTCAAAGACGTTATGGTCATGAAGAGTTGGAAATGAATGAATGACTGAACAACAACACATGCCAGGCTCTGTGCAAAGAACTGGAGATACAAAGAAAGGCAATGAAAAGTCACAGCTGTCCCTGGAAAATCTTATTCTTGAGTCATTTTTCAGTTGTGACTGACTCTCCATGACCCCATTTGGGGTTTTCTTGGCAAAGATACTGAAGTAGTTTGCCATTTCCTTCTCCAGCTCATTTTACAGATGGGGAAGCTGAGGCAGGCAGGGTGAAGTGACTTGCCCAGGGCCAGACAGCTAGTAAGTGTCTGAGTCTGGATTTGAACTCAGGAAGATGAGTCTTCCTGACTCCAGGCCTGGTGCCCAATCTTGAGGGTTATCTATATCTAAAATGGATAGGGAAAGGTGCTTTGCTTTCTACCTTATGGGATGATTCAATCTTAGCCAGGGGCACTCAGTATGGTTTCTGTGGCCTGGGTGTAGCAACTAGAGCTGAAAAATTGTCTTCCTGCTTTCCTGTGTGAGAGTTACTAGGCACTACACCTTAGTGGAACGGCACAAAGTAGCCCTAAAAAGATGAGGTGGGGGTAGAGCAAAGACCAAGCATTTATTAAACTATGTGCTAGTCTCTGTACTGGTTTATACTTTGCTTATATTATCTCTAGCTGTGTGACCTTGGGCAAGTCACTTAACCCAAATTGCCCTGCCTTCCCCTCTCCAAAAAAACCCTACAACCCCCACCCCAAACCCACCTTATATTGTCTCATTTTAGCCTCACAACAACCCTGGAAGGCAGATCCTATTATAATCTCCATTTTACAGATGAGGAAACTGAGGCAGACAGCGTTTAAATGACTTGCCCAGGGTCGCATAGCTAGTAAGTGTCTGAGGCTGGATTTGAATTTGAGTCTTCCTGACTTCAGGCTCGGTGCACTATCCAGAGTGTCACCTAGCTACCTCTAGGTGAGCCTTGAAGGTGATAGCTGGGAGCAATGCCCAGCAGAGTTATGTGCCAGGTATTTACCACCAGGACGGAGCACTGTCCAGCAGAGACAACATGCCCGGGGACACAAGGTGCCTAATACTTGCGAAGAGAGCCAGTAATATGTCATGAGCAAGGCTTAAAAACTACCCCCCTCTGTGACTGGTTACGTCTTAAATCTAGTGAATACTAGAAAAGAAACTGGGACAATAGAAAGCTCAAAGTCTGCCATGGATGTTTCGCTTAAATAATCATAAAAACATTTGAGTGGGAAGGAATCCCAGGGAGCATCTGGTCCAACCTTTTTACTTTACAGAGGAAGAAACTAAGGAAGGCAGAAAGGGTGAAAAGACTTACCTATGAACACACAACTAGTAAGCGACAGAGTTCGACCCAGACTGGGCATCCCAGGATATCTGACTCCTATTTTCAGGGCTTTTCCCACATTGTCATTAATTCTCTATTGACCAGTGCTTAGCACAGACCATAGTTGATGCTTAATAAATGCTTATTGACTGACTTGTTGACACAAAAAATCTACAGTCGTCCATTCAGCAAGTACAGAAAATCACCATATTGAGGCAGCTTTCGGCCTGTTTTGTATAATTGAATGCAGTTATCTCTTTTCCATTGTGACTTTCCCCGTGCGGTTTCAACATATATTGCAGCTTGGCATAAGAAATTGAATGGGAATTTTGGGGGAGTTTTACAGAAGCCAAAGATGACACATGAAGGCCAGCAAGACAACACAGAAAAAGTTTAGAAACTCAGAAATGCACACAATGTATGCATAGTGTCATATAATGTCAACATATTTTATCTTTTAATACCATAGTAATTCAGACTTCTTCTCTGGTATGAAGGAAGGACCAAAAAATTTTACGTGGATTTTCCAGATTGTGAGGGTGCTGTGCCCCTAACCCCCGTGATGTAGAAGGGATAAACTGTACTTTAGGCCATTCCATAAGCTAAGCTAATATAAGAGCTTTTCTTTGATTTTTGCTACTCTGGACCTACTACTGCCTTGCCTGGTTTCAACTCCACCCCTATTTTCCAACTAGAAGCTCCTTCCAGATTAAGTTTATCATCTGTAATTTCGTCACTTCCCCTCCCCACCAATTTAAACCTTGATTGACCCCACCTCTCTCAGCCTTCCCTTCCTTCTGTTTGGAGGGTGGAGTACCAAACTCCTCCCAATGTTTTGTGTTGAGTAGTCTGACTCTCCGAGACCCCATTTGGGGTTTTCTTGGCCAAGATACTAGAGTGCTTTGCCATTTCCTTCTCCAGCTCATTTTACAAATGAGGGAACTGAGGCAAACGGGGTAAAGTGCCTTGCAGGGCCGCACAGCTAGTAAGTGTGTGAGGCTAGATTTGAACTTATGGAGATGAGTCTTCCTGACTGTAGGTCAGGCACCCTGTGCACTATGGTGCCACGTAGCCATCATTTGTAGAGGGCAGAAGTTGGACTCAGCTCACTCCATTCTGCATCTGTTGTTCTGCCTTTATGGAACCAGATACCCCCTGGTGTCTCCTCCCCATTCCTGCCCCCTTTAGTGTGTTGTCTCCCCCCCTCCATTAGATTATAAGCTCCTTGAGGGAAGGGACTGTCTTTCTTTTTATTATTGGTATCTCTAGCACTTGGCAAAGTGTTTGGTACATCCTTTCAAGTCTCACTTCTGACACATCTGTGTAACCTTGAACAAATGACTTCACCTCCTTGGGTCTCAACTTCATCCGTAAAACAAAAGGGTTGGACTGGATGTTCAGTTGATAAGGGAGACCCATCACTTTATTTATCTATTTATTTATTTATCTACTTATTTATTCATTCATTCATTTATTTTTTGGAGGGGAGAAGGCAGGGCAATTGGGGTTAAGTGACTTGCCCAAGGTCACACAGCTAGTACATGTCAAGTGTCTGAGGCTGGATTTGAACTCAGGTCCTCCTGACTAAAGAGCCAGTGACCCTATTCACAGTGCCACCTAGCTGCCCCACATCGGTTTATTTTAAAAAATTGAAGTGTAATTAGTTAATTGTCAATAAGCATTTATTAGGTGCCTGTTGTGTATTGTGCTAAGCAGCTGGGGGTACAAATAAGACATGCTTACAATCGAATGTGGGAAGACAATACCCAAAAGAAGTTGAAAAGAGGTGGGGTTACCAGGCACAGGGTAGGAGCCTGCCTGTGAAGATATCCTATTACAACATTGAAAGAGATAAAGTCCTTAGACTGGCATTTAAGGCCTTCTATAAGCTGACTTTCAAGCCTTTTTTTTCTTATTCCCTTCCACTCTATGTTCCAACAAGACAGAGTGAATAGATGGCTGGCCTTATAGCCAGAAAGACCTAACTCTGAGCCCCACCACAGATACATACTAACTGTGTGACCCTGGGCAAGTCACTTAATCTCTCCGGGGTAATTCTCAAGGACTAAGAGTTTTGGAGGAATCACTCACTTCAGTCCCAAAGATTTCATCCCCAAGGACAGCTGGCTGTTCCCTTCTGCATCTGGTGCTCATACAGAGGATACCAGCAGCATGAAGTTTACAGGACTTGACTCTAGGAATCTGTTTATCTCTCTGGCTGGGTGTGATGCTGTGACTCAGTTCTACCTTCAGCTATTTGTGATTCCAAAGCCAAAGTCTACAGCTCCAGGGCCCGGAAAATTTCCTGTCTCCTAGAAACTAGTTTTGTGTAAGCCATTGTTCTTACAGTACTTTGCCTCTACTCATTTGGAAATATTTAACTCTTTGCTGGAGACTAGTTAAGCTTGAAGTCATCTATATTAAGCCCCTCATCTTAGGGATGAGAACATGGAAGCCAAACGATCTGGCTCCTTTCCCAATCCCTGCCCCCACTCCTCCACAGCCTTTCAAATCAGACTTCCAGGTCTGATCCAGCCTATGCTTATATGCTTAGCATAAAGTATTCAAAAATACTTCTGATTGTTTTAGAGTGTTCAAATAGGCCTAATTCTATGTTTTAAAAAAAGACTCCAAAAGTCCATTAAAAACTCAGTGATGAAAAGCACACCGTAAAGCAAGTATCCCAGGCCTTAACAGAAGTTATGGGCCCCTAGAGGCAGGCTCTATAGGCCATACACACATACGTATATATGTATGCATATGTATATGGGTATGTATCTATATGTTTATGTGTATGTGCATGTATATGTATGTATATGTGTGTGTGTGTGTGTGTGTGTGTGTGTGTGTGTGTGTGTGTATAGAGAGAGAGAGAGAGAGAGAGAGAGAGAGAGAGAGAGAGAGTCAAAGACTGCCTCCTTAACTTCTGGGTTTCCTGGCTAGATTTCTCTCTCAAAAACCAAGCCTCAAACCCACTTCACTCTGGAGCTCATAGATTGAACAATAGGTCCCTGGCCTCCTAGCACAGAGTCAATGTAAATACCAAATAGTAACAGTTTCTCTTTTGGCCAGTAACCCTGAGGGTCTTCCCCTCCCAGTTTGATTTTTTTTTTTTTATTAAAGGGACCATCCCTTGATTAACTTCTTAAAGAGGCCTATTCACTGAATGGGTTACCTCACTTAAAGTGAGAACCTGAAAAACCCTTAGCCTGAAAGGGCCAGAGTCTCCCATTGCATCCTGGGTCATCTCCAGTCATCCTGATGAATATCAGGTCACTGGACCCAGATGGCTCTGGAGGAGAAAGGCTGCTGACCTTGCACAGCACCCCCTCACTCAAATCAAAGTCAACTGCAAGTCATGTCACATTGAAAATGAAGGACAAACACAACAACCACACACACACACACACACACACACACACACACACATATATAACTCCCTCCTGTTCCTAAGGCCAGGAAGGGGAAGAGACTTGTCTAGGTCACACAGGTAGTTGGCATCAGAGGCAGGATTTGATTTTTCTCTTTTTTGACTAGTAGCGCCTAAAACAATAGGCCTTTATTACTGAGCATTTTTCACAAGGCAAGGCTCAGGACCTAAGGAGGACACTGAATCTTCAGGAGCCCCCCATTGCCTCAGGATAAAATAGAAACAACCTTCTCTGCTTGCCTTGTAAAATCCTGCCTTCACCATTTGCCTTCCCAGACACATTCTAGCCAAACTGGTCTCTCCCAGTCTTTTTGCCCAAGCGCTCACTCACCTGGAACATACTCCCACCTCATTTCCACCTCTTGGAATCCTTAGCACCTTTCTGGGCTCAGCTCAGGTGCCACTTTCTATCAACCCATCCTGGATCCCAGTCACATGCAAGGGTGTGCACTCTCTCCACTTCTCTTCACTCGTCTGTGTGTAGCACCCCCTTTGGTTGCACCCTGGGCATTACAGGCAAGCAAATGGAAGCATGGAGTGGGGCAGCTTCCTAGTATGTGTGATCAAGAGGCCTTCCCCTATCAACATATAGTGTTTACTCTGAATCTCCATGGGCCAGAACTAGTTTGTTGGGTTGGCCACAGGTAGAGAGAATATCTGCGTGGGCTTTGTATAATCCACCATAAATGCTCCCTCCCCAATATACACACTTAGGGCATACTCAGCTAACACTCCAGGCAAGTGCATAGAGGTACCCCAAGGGGGTGCTACATATGTACAGGTAATAATACATATGTATATGGACAAATTATAATAGATTGTAAGCTCTTTTTTTTTTGGAGGGGGGAAGGCAGGGCAATTGGGGTTAAGTGACTTGCCCAAGGTCACACAGCTAGTAAGTGTGTCAAGTGCCTGAGGCTAGATTTGAACTCAGGTCCTCCTGATTCCGTGCTCACTGCGCCACCTAGCTGCCCCTTAGATTGTAAGCTCCTTAAGGGCAGGTCCTGCTTTTTGTCTGTGTATCCTGAACACTTAGTGTAAGAGGGTCTGGCACTTAATAGATGCTTGGCATTTGAATTTGAATGGAATGAAAAGCACCTGCTTGGGGGAGGGGGCAGGAGCTTGAGGGAGGAGGACCACAAAGAAACAAAGTACAACCAGGTTGGGTGAGCTGGTCCTAGAGGAAGGGGCAGGAGGAAGAAGGAGGAGTGATGGTGGTTGGCAAAGAGCCTTGAGAGAGGTCACCCTCAGGCTCAGCACATCTAGCTCTCCAGAGCTCTCCAATCAGCCTGTCAAAGATAGTTTTCAAAGGCCACTGAAGGTCATGACTTTCAGAGGGAGGGAACTTGCTGAGGTCAACCCCATTGGTTTCCTGTTTCAGTGCTTAGATATTGGCTAATGCAAAGGGTCAAACTGAACCAAATAAGGGGAATGAGCATGGAGTACAAAAATATCCAGAAGAAGGCAGAAACAGAGGAAGCTGGGCAGGAAGAAGGGGCATGCCCATTGTCTAGAACAGAGGCAATCTGCCTCAAGTCAGCCTTCTAGATCTCAGAACAAACCATAGACTCTAGCTATCTGGGAATTATTATAATCAAATCCTTGCCCTTTCAAGTAAGCTTGGGAGGAAGAAACCAGTCTTTCAAGATAGTCTATGTTCAAAATAAACTTCTTGAGTTCTTATGGGTCATGAAAAGAAAGAAATCTTCCATAGAAACCATTTAGTTCTGTTTCATCAAAGTTCAAGTCTAGGGTTAATTGAGAAGAGACATCTGGTCTTGTTTCTCTCTGTTGTGAGAAGGTCTCGAGATGAGGAAAAGTGAATTGGAATAATTTCCTCCAACTCTACCACATACCAGTAGCACCTGGGATGCTCTTGGTGTGACCCTCTGAAAGCTTTACCGAAGTTGTTTAGGTGCACCATCTACTCAAACCCGTCCTTTACAAGGTCACATTGCTATCAAATCTCACAATTTCATCCAAGCTAGGATGAAATATAACTTCAAAATGTGGCATTTGATCAATATAAGACAACCAAAACTAATCAGTAATCATTTTCCGCACCCATTACCCCAAAGCTGCAATCTGAGAATGTCTCCTGAGAGCCAACTAACCATAACCCATCTATCTTCCATGCACATCAATCTCTCCTGGTAAATGGTAGGCAAGTAGCTCTGCATTTCTTGGATGTGTCCAGCTTCTTGGCATACACTATAGACAATTGCATTAGCTTTTGTGATTCCTCCAGCTGTGACACCTCTTTTCAGCCAACAGGCTTTCCCTTTCTTTACCAATGGTATTGTTGTGTCTTTGACAACACTGGCTATATCCAAAACCCCATTCTCATGGGGCTAGCCTAGCTGGTTTCTGCAGAACCCACACACAGCCTTGTGGAGGATGTAGTCCACAGGGAATTTGGAGTTAATTCCCACCCCTCATATATTCATTCATTCTTACTGAACTCTGAGTTCCATGAGATTGGGACTTTGTCTTAGCTACCTCTTTTAGATGGCTGACTGTGCAGCTGATGGGGTGCTTGGGTGCTTGCGCGCTTGTGCTTGGGCCCTAATTCTAACATTTCTCCTTAGCCTGTGCTTGGGTGCCTGTGCCTGAACCCCAGTTCTAAAATCACATCTCTCCCTAGCTTCAAAGCATTGGCCCTAGTAGTTTCTCTCTAGTTCAAGGGCAACATGCCTTAGAAGAACAGTTATCTCTCCTCCTGATACTGCAGCAAGCTGAACCTATAGAATTTATTAGTTTGGACTCCTTGTGTATTACCAATTGGCTGCGTACTGGGACATAACCATATTTACTACATACTGACCTTTCTGATATGTATCCTAGACATAGTCGATCCCTTACCTTCATCTTGTTTAACAAGACATTTGATGGAAGCAACCTGGATATCTCCAGCCAGCCCTGACCTTTGGCTGACTTAGTGACATTTCACAGTCAAAACCACACCCCCAGGTAGCCCCCCCCTTGGGCTATTTCCCAGTGAACTCTGGGTAAGATACCTGCGCAGAAGATACAAAAAGTGCATGTTCCTTTAAGAACTGACCACCCCTTAACCACTCCCTAATCCTGCCCCAAAACACCTAATTGACAGGTTTCACCCCCAAATCTCGTATTTAAACTTTTCCTGTAGCTCTGTAAGGTTGCAGGTTCCCTAAGAACTCTTGCCTGCTGTAAAGCATAATAAATCTTTGCCACCTTGACTTAAAGAATGTTTGAGATCGTGAATTCATTCCAGATGTCCCTGACCCTCTCCTGTACTCAGGTCTTTGAGGGGCACTCCCTCTCAATGACCCCATCTGGGAACTCTAGTCCTGGGGTTCCTGGACCTGATCCAGGAACCTCATCCCTCAACACAGCAAAATTTGAAGGGAATCACAACCTTATCTGCCCAAAGAGATCTCCTCAAAAGTCCTGCCAGAGTTCTGGAAATTTCCACCATAAGGATCATTTCTCTGAGTTAAGATACTATTTCCAGAAGGCCCATGTTAAACTGTCCTTTGGTTACCTGGGAAAGGAGAGAACTGGGAATACCATTAACATGAATTATTAAATTTATTGTTATTTATAATATTATGTATTCAGTTAGGTGAGATATAAGATCATAGGCTAGTAAAGTTTAATAGAAGATAATCTGGAAATTTCTGGAGCATAAATTACTGACATCACCCAGGGGTGATACCAAACAAAAACATTTTCTACTTCACAGTTTTGTCTGGGACTAGTCCTGTGCTAACACCAGGAATATAGTAAATAAAGTACTTGGCCTGGAGGTAGCAGGACCTTAAACCCAGAGTCTGTAGGACCTTAAACCCAGCCGTCAGACACTTACTAGCTGTTTGACCCCAAGCAAGTCACTTAGCTCTCTGCCTCAGTTTCCTTATCTGTAAAATGAGAATAATAATACCATCTGCCTCACAGGGTTATTGTGAGGGTAGGGTGAGATAATATGTAAAGCATTTTGCAAACCTTAAAGCACTATATAAATGCTAGTAGTAGTAGTAGTAGTGGTAGCAGTAGTAGGAGCAGCAGTGGTGGTGGTAGTAGTAGTAGCATAGTAATAGTAGTGGTGGTAGTGGTGGTGGTGGTAGTAGTAGTAGTAGTATAGTAATAGTAGTGGTGGTAGTGGTGGTGGTGGTAGTAGTAGTAGGAAGAAGAGGAGTAGGAGTAGGAGTAGTAGTTGTTGTTACACTGGTCAGGGCAAAGATCTGCAGTAAATTAGAGAATCACAGAATTTCCTGACTTGGAAGGGACCTCAGAGTCAGCCAGTCAATAAGTATTTATTAAGTACCTACTATGTGTCAGGCACTGTGCTAAGTGCTGGAAGCCAGCTTAGATGTCTAGTCCAATCTGAACCTGACCAAGACTACCCTGGAAAACTTTCACAATGAGCAATCAATCATCTGGCCTTTGCTTGAAGACTGAGGAAATCCTCCAGAAGATCAGGTTAGGAAAGAGGCACAAGTACAGGGCAGGATGCCATCACTCTAGGGTGTTAAACATGCCCATGGGTGATGGAGCGGCTCCTCAGAAATGCAGCTGAAACTGCCTAACAGACCACATGATCACAGAATCTGCTCTTGCCAGGACTAGGCACCTTAATATTTGGGGATGGTACCAAATACTACTAGGCAGTTAGGTGGTGCAATGGATAGAGCCCTGGGCCTGGAGTCAGGAAGACTCATCTTCTTGAGTTCAAATCTGGCCTCAGACACTTCCTAGCTGCAAGTCACTTACCCCTGTTTGCCTCAGTTTCCTCATTGGTCAAATGAGCTGGAGAAGGAAATGGCGAAGCACTACAGTATCTTTGCCAAGAAAACCCCAAACAGGGTCACGGAGAGTCAGACACAACTGAAAAACAACTGAACCACAACAAAACCAAATACTACTTACTACGACGCACCAGACCCCTGGAGAAGGAACTCACAGATGCACAGTTCCCTCTTACCTTGTTCTCTGCAGGTCAGTATACTCTACACAAGGGCACACCCATTCCTGGACACTTCTTTGCGGGAAACCCAGCCATGCAGGAGTACCATGCACCAGAAGCTTGACCTGGATTTTATTTTTCTGCATGAATCATTGATCAACAACCAGCATTTATTAAGTGCCTACTGTATGCCAGGCACGGTGATAGGCCTTGGAACCATTGAATCTAATAATAATAATAATAGCATCGATGTAGTGCCTTAAGCACTATATAAAGACACTTTATAAATATTATCAACATCCCTGGAGGTGTTCCCACTTTACAGATGAGGAAACTGAGGCAGGAAGCCTTGCCCAGGGTCTCAAAGCTAGCAAGTATCTGAGGTAGTCCTGATTCCAAGACTCCTTTAGTCTGCACCACCCCGAAGGTGCAAAATAACAAAAGACAAACATACTTTTTTAAACTTTTTTTTTTGGAAGGGAGAGCAGGGGCAATCAGAGTTAAGTGACTTGCCCAAGGTCACACAGCTAGTAAGTATTAAGTGCCTGAGGCTCAAATTTTAACTCAGGTCCTCCTGACTTCAGGGCCTGTGCTCTATTTACTGCACCACCTAGCTGCCCTAAGACCAACATATTTAAACCTATCAGCGCTGATAACAGCCCTTCCTTCTTCATCAGTATCCTGGGGGATGCAGTCTTCTGTAGTGGCTTCCGGGTTCCCTCCCAATCTTCTTGCTCATTAGAAGAGTTGCTATCCCAAGCAGTAGTGCTGACCGCTTGTATAACAATTCTTGAGAGGCAAGGCTGGGAGAGGGCTGGTGACCATAGAGCCTGGAACCATTATAGAGTGGAGTTAGAGACAGCAAGCAAAAAAAAGTCAAAACCAGGAAGTGAGTAAGTACTATGTATACTCAGGAAAGGCATAGAAGTGCCTCAGGGAGGCATCTGAAGTGAGGGCAGGCCCTGGCAAAGACAGCATGTACAGAAGAGAATACAGAATCTTGGAACCGTAGAATCCCCAAGGGAGCCAATAAATGGACTCTGACGAGGATGGGACAGCAGGCGCCATCTAGTTTAATCATCACCTGAAGAACAAATCCCTCTTACAACAGCCCCAACAGATAACCATCTAGCTTTCACCTGAGGACTTTCTGTAGGATGAACCCCTGACCTCTTGAGGCAGCCAATTCTGCTTTTGGGCAGCTCTAATTATTAGGATGTTTATCCTTCCAATAAATTCAAAATCTGCTTCCCTGCCACCAAAATGTGGCACCTAGAACAGAATACAACATGCCATAGGAGCTCAAACCAGAACAGAGGACGGCAAGATCATCATCATCCTCATTTTGGATTTGTCATTCAGTCCTTTTTCAGTCGCGTCTGACTGTCACTTCATTTGGTGTTTTCTTGGCTGAGATACTGCAATGGTTTGCCATTTCCTTCTCCAGCTCATTTTACAGATGAGGAAACTGAGGCAAACAGGGTGAAGTGACTTTCCCAGGGTCACACAGCTATTAAGTGTCTGAGGCCAACTTTGAATTCATTTCAGATGCTATCCCTCATTTAGGGATACAGGTTAGGATCACTTTTTTTTAACTGCCATCTAACACCATGGACTTGAAGTCCATTAAATTCCTCAGGTCTCTTTTACAAGACTGTTTTCTGACCATAATTCCCCTATCCTGTAACTGAGGAAGTGATTTTTTGGGATCCAAGTATTCATAATTTAAATTTCATTACTTTACATCAATATTTCCACATACATGAGACGTCACTGATGTGGGTACTCCATCTCATATACAAAATGCATCCCTACTGTGCTTTCTCAACTGGTGAGATCTTTGTTCATGTCCTCCCAATAAATTCTCCAACAGACTGGATGCTTTTTTGCCAGTTCTTTTCAATATTTTGTGAGCACCAGTATAATCCGCAAGCTAACCATCTGATTTCTTGTATTGTTGCCATATGGCCAGCCTACAACTTTTTCCAATTTTATATTTTCTGGATTTATATTTATATAATTTCCCATGCACAAGTCAGTCAACTAGCATTTCTTTCTTTTTTTTTTTTGGAGGGGGGAAGGCAGGGCAATTGGGGTTAAGTGGCTTGGCCAAGGTCACACAGCTAGTAAGTGTGTCAAGTGTCTGAGGCCATATTTGAACTCAGGTCCTCCTGACTCCAGGGCTGGTACTCCACTCACTGCGCCACCTAGCCGCCCCTCAACTAGCATTTCTTGAGCCCTCACTATACTAAATGCTGGGGATACAAAGAAAGGCTGAAACATAGTCCTTGCCTTCAAGGAACTCGTATTTTAATGGAGGAGACACACAAATAACTATGTATATGCAAGATGTATACAGTGGAAATGGAAGGTCATCTCAGAAAGGAAGGCACTAGGGAAGAGGGGACAATGGAGGATAGAGAGGATGAGACCAAGAAAGGCCTCCTGCAGAAAATGAGATTAGAGCTGAGTCTTTTTTTTAAGATAGCACTTTATTTTTTCCTATCACACGCAAAGACAAATTTTAACATTCATTTAAAAATTTTGAATTCCAAATTATCTCCTTCCCACTCTCAACTTCCCCCTCCCTAAGACGGTAAAGCAATTTGATGCAGGTTATATATATACAATCGTGTAAAACATATTTCCACATTAGTCATGTTGTGAAAGAAGAAACAGACCAAAATAAAAAACACACACACAAAAATAAAGTGAAAATAGTCTGCTTTGATCTGCTTTCAGACTTCATCAGTTCTCTCTCTGGAGGTGGATAGCATTTTCCATCATGAGTCTTTGGGAATTATCTTGGATCGTTGCATTGCGGAGGAGAGCTAAGCCATCCACAATCGACCCTTATACAATGTGACTGTTACTGTTTCAAGATTTGCAACCGTAACAGCACAGCTAGGACGATATGAGTGTTAAAGATGGTTTTTTTTCAGGGAGCAATTTGGGATCATTGAGAGCACTGGGCTATTTCCTGAAGGCAATCTAACCTTCTCTTTTCCTCTTCTTTGATTGTGAGCACAGATCACTATGCATTTGCAATGGCTTCACACACACACACACACACACACACACACACACACACAAAACATAACATATTGGGGCAGCTAGATGGCACAGTGAGTAGAGTACCAGCCCTGGAGTCAGGAGGACCTGAGTTCAAATCCGACCTCAGACACTTGACACATGTACTAGTTGTGTGACCTTGGGCAAGTCACTTAACCCCAATTTCCCTGTCCCCCCAAAATGTAAAAAAAAAAACATAACACATATATGTGTGTGTGTACCAAGTATGTATATACACTTGGACTCCCCATCCAACTGTATGTCACAGTCTTTTTCCCCCTTTTGAAATTAATTAATTAATTTTTAGTTTTCAACATTTACTTAATCTAAATTGCTATTACAGCTTCCATAATATTCTGAGTTCTAAATTTTCTCCCCCTCCCCAAGATGGTGTATAATCTGACACAGGCTCTACATATACATTCAAATTAAACATATTTCCACATTAGTCATGTGGTAAAGAAGAATTAGAACCAATGGGAGGAACCATGAGAAAGAAGGTACAAAACAAAACAAAAAAAGAGAGAGAGCAGATAGTCTGCTTTGATCTGCATTCAGACTCCATAGTTCTTTTTCTGGATGTGGATAGCATTTCCCATTGTGAGTTTTATGGAGTTGTCTTAGATCCTTGCAATGCTGAGAAGAGCTAGGTCTATCATAGCTGCTGTTACTGTGTACATTGTTCTCCTGGTTCTGCTCACTTCACTCAGCATCAGTTCATGTAAGTCTTTCCAGGTTTTTCTGTGTATGTCATAGTCTTGACAACACACATTCTTTTTTTTTATAGACTAAATAGCACTTTTTAATTTAATATATTTAGTTTTCAGCATTGATTTTCACAAGAGTTTGAATTACAAATTTTCTCCCCATTTCTACCCTCCTCCCCACTCCAAGATGGCATATATTCTGGTTGCCCTGTTCCCCAGTCAGCCCTCCCTTCTGTCATCCCACTCCCCTCCCATCCCCTTTTCCCTTCCTTTCTTGTAGGGCAAGATAAATTTCTATGCCCCATTGCCTGTGTATCTTATTTTCTAGTTGCATGCAAAAACTTTTTTTTTGTTTTTGAACATCTGTTTTTAAAACTTTGAGTTCCAAATTCTCTCCACTCTTCCCTTCCCACCCACCCTCCCTAAGAAGTCAAGCAATTCAACATAGGCCACATGTGTATCATCATGTATAACCCTTCCACAATACTCACGTTGTGAAAGACTCACTATATTTTGCTCCTTCCTAACGTATCCCCCTTTATCGAATTTTCTCCCTTGACCCTGTCCCTTTTCAAAAGTGTTTGTTTTTGATTACCTCCTCCCCCACCTGCCCTCCCTTCTATCATCCCCCCTTCTTTATCTTCTTCCTCCTTCTTTCCTGTGGGGTAAGATACCGAATTGAGTATGTATGGTATTCCCTCCTCAGGTCAAATCTGATGAGAGCAAGATGACAACATACATTCTTAATCCCCTTGCTTTTTCCTTTATGGATTGTTAAACCATACTTACTCTTTTAAGTAATCACAGATTTCATTGAAGAGGTTCTGTGATGTTCTGTAGTTTCATATAATGAGCACAATATTATATACAAATAGGAGCATCTACAGGATACTCTCTATCAGTGAGAAATCTTTTCTTCTATTTATAATCCACATGGAACATTCTCCAGGACAATGGTGAACACTTTTTTTTAGATTCTTTTATTTTTTTTTGGAGGAGGGAAGGCAGGGCAATTGGAGTTAAGTGACTTGGCCAAGGTCATACAGCTAGTAAGTGTGCAAGTGTCTGAGGTCAGATTTGAACTCAGGTCCTCCTGACTCCAGGACTGGTGCTCTACTCACTGCGCCACCTAGCTGCCCCTTTGGTGCACACTTTTGACTTTCTCTTCATTTTATGCCTTACTTGGTATTGATGAAAGACAGTGGAGCCTAGAGGGAGAGCAGATGGAGAGCTGAACATGGACTCAGCAAGGCAAAAGTTCCCAACCTTGTAACCCCATGTACATTTTCTCAAAAGAGAAGTCCAAATCTAACACTAAGTCCCTTAGTCTCCCCTAGGAAGGCGAGAAATAGTGCTCTCTGAGACTATTTCCTGAAACTAATGCAGCTGGGCTTCAGCTTAATCTTAAAGAAAGAGAAGGGTGCTGGGAAGTGGAGGCGAGAAGAGAATACATTCCAGGCATGGGAGATAGCTAGTGGAAAGGTACAGAGATGGGAGACAGAGTGCCATGTTTGAGGAGGCCAGTTCAGCCTTCTTGGTACCTGTGTGGTTTGTCCTTCATTCTTGAAGAGGACCATGACATTAGAGACATGATGACACGACTTGCAATTGACTTTGATTTGAGTGAGGGAGGGCTGTGCAATGTCTCTAGCCTCACTTTCTCCCCTAGAGCCATCTGGGTCCAGTGGCCAGATGTTGATCAGGATGACTGGAGATGGCCCAGGATGCAGTGGGAGACCTTGCCCTTTTAAGCTAAGGTCTTTTCAGGTTCTCACTTTGAGTGAGGCAACACCCATTCAGTGAATAGGTGTTGCCTCACTGAGTCAAGGGATGGCCCCTTTAATAAAAAAAATCAATCTGGGATGGGAAGACCCTCAGGGTTGCTGGCAAAAAGAAACAGTTACTATTTACATTCACTCTGAGCCAAGAGTACCCAAAAAATAACCATGAAGTGGTGCTTGGCCGGGGGAGGGGGGAATGTCCAATGAGACTGGAAAGATAGGTTGGAGCCAGGTTGTGAAGGGCTCTTAAAATCAAGCAGAGAAAATGATAGTTGATTCTAGAAGCAATAGGTAGCCACTGAAGTTTATTGAGTAGGAGAGTAACATGGCCAGATCTGCATTTACAGCATTTTTTTTGGCCCTGTGGGGATAGACCATGTGTTTTGAAACCCCTGCTGGAGAAAAACCTGGAGGGGACACAGGAAAGCTAAAGCTCTAGGCATGCCCAGAAAACAAGAAGAACCTAAAAAGTCCTTGTGGTTCCTTCCTTCTGCTGCCAAATCCCTCCCTCAGACCCTATAACCTTGACCTCATTTCAGAGTTTCTTCCTAGGACAGTACACAGCAAATCAACAGAACACGTCCAGTTGTACAGCTCTTGGTTCAGTTGCGGCTGTTTCTAAACCCTGCACTAATCACTTTCTGGCTTTCTGGGGCAATTTAAATCCTCAGATGACCGTAAACACACTGTCCAATTGAGTGACAGCAGCACCTGTGGCCTGGCACCTTTTATTTGGCTCTACCCCGAGCACGAAGGGTGAAGTGAAGGCATGCTGAATCAGCTTGTACTTTTATGCATGCTTTCAATATGAAAAACACCACCAGGAGAGCAACAAAACATAGATGATAGATGATAGGTAGATAGATAGATAGATAGATAGATAGATAGATAGATAGATAGATAGATAGATAGATACGTGTATACATACATACATAGATTGATAGATGGATGGATAGATAGATAAATAGATGGATAGGTAGATAGATACAGAGATAGATGGATGGATAGGGAGGTAGATAGATAGATAGATAGATAGATAGATAGATAGATAGATAGATACATACATACATACATACATACATAGATACATAGATGGATAGATGAATGATTAGATAGATGGATAGATAGATACATAGATGGATCGATAGATGGATAGATAGATAGATAAATAGATGGATAGATAGATCGATATAGAGATAGATGGATGGATAGGGAGGTAGATAGATAGATAGATAGATACATATATACATATATACATAGATGGATAGGTGGATGGATAGATGGATAGATAGATACGTAGATGGATCAATAGATGGATAGATAGATACAGAGATAGATAAATAGATGGATGGATAGGTAGGTAGATATA